>NC_138109.1:29462038-29764538 GCF_964146895.1 Miniopterus schreibersii | reverse complement strand
TGCAATGTGCAGCCTGGGTCTAGAACCACTGAGATAGATGCAAGTTCCTGGCTCAGTGCCCGGCATTTTCCGAGAAACCCTGAACTCTTCCTTATGTGCAAGACTCTGCGTGGCACTGGGGACACAAAGTTCAGACACGCTCCTGCCCCCAAGATGCTCCCCGGTTCCTGGGGAAAGATAGACAAGGAAAGAAATCATTACTCTGCAGTGTAAGAGGTAGAGAAAGAGACTTGAGTAAAGGAGGGAAGCCGTGCTGGAAAATTATTAACAACCTCTGAGAATCTTTGGTACCATATCACAGGTCGCTGTTGGTCAGGTTTCCATCTAGACACATGACCCAAGTTCCAGCCTGGCTCTACACTCACCTACTGTGTGGTTATAGGCAAAATCTCTCTCTCGTTACTGTTCGACTTTACTCACTACACATCATCAAGAAGAAAGTCGCGCATAGTCCCTCCTCTCCCCTGCCTTACAAGGCTGCTGGGACGTGAAAGAATGAAGAAAAGAACATTTTAGGAACATACGATTCATTACACACGTGTTTCTCTGAGGGGGAGCTACTGCTTTTGTATCAGGATTTAAACACCGTGAAATCTCTTCCATTTTAAAATAAAACAAAACAACAGTAACTTCTTCAACCCCATGGCCCCTCCAGGTCCTCTCTTCTTCCCTCTTCCACTCCCTTTCCTTCTCCCTCCCCCATCACAGGCAAAGTTTGTTAATAGTATTTACTACACTTGCTGTCTCTATGTCCTCATTTCCCACTCATTTCTCAACCCTTCACAGCCTGGCTCCCGTTCTCAACTCTCCTGAAACTGCTCTGGCCAAGGCCATCATATGCTGTCCTGGCTTTCAGTGTGACACCGCGGACCACTCCCTTCTCCTGGAAGCACGATTTTCCATGGGCCTCTGTGGCAGAGCATTCTGCTGGGCACCTTGCCATCTGCTTGGCCATACGTCTCCTTTTCTAGCCACTTAACTATTGTCAGATGATGGAATTTGCCGGGGTTCTGTTCTAGACTGTCTTCTCCTTTAACCCTCCACAGCCTCCCTGCGTGACTGTTCCCTCTCGTGGCTTCAGTTCCCATCTCTCTGCAGCAGACACCAGAATCTGCACTTCAGCCCTTGGAGCTCCGAAAATTTCCATCCAAATTCCCATTTAATATCTCCATGTGGTATCCCACAGGCACATCAATGGTATTTTAAAACTGAATTCATTATCCTTCTCCAGATTTGAAGCCAGCTCTTCCTCTTGTTTGTGCCAGTTCAGAAAATCCATGGCCATTTACTCCTGCTGCCAAAGCCAGAAACCCTCCTGTCTTTTGTGACCCCCCCCACTCCCTCTCCCTGGACAGTAGCAGGACTCAGTCACTGAGTCCTGCTGATTCTGATCTTCCAGAAGTGTCTCTCCCCCCCGTGCCCCCCCCCACTATTCTAGTTCAGATGACCATTGTGTCATTTTTTTTTTTTTTTTTGCTTAAAACCCTGTGGTGACTTTTCTTACTCTTAAAGACAAGACTTTCTCACTTGGCCTACAGGCCTGCAGGATCCAGTGTTTGCCTGCCTCTCCAACTCATCTTTCTCCTCTCCTCTCTCTAGAGTTTCTCCTGTAGCTAAACGAAACTTTTTAGTTCCCTGAGTGCGCATTGGCCTCTCTCACCCCTGGGTGTTTCTCTTGTCGGGACTGTGTTGCCTCGCCCCTTTCACCCTGTCCTGGCTCGCTACCACTGGCCCTTCAGAGTTAAGTCCATAGGCCACTTTCTCTAAGGCACCTCCCTGACTCCTTGGTCTGAGTTTGTTTCTCCTCCTGTTTGTTCTCATAGGTCCCTGTACCTGCACCTTCCATAGGCTGGTCAGTAATTACCTGTCTCCTTACCTGTCTTCACCACCAAGCTTGATAGTAAGGATGAAGACCATTGGTGTTTTGGCTTTTTTTGCTCTTTGCTGTGTTTCCAGTGGCTAGCATGGTACCTGGCATATAATAGATGCTTAGTATATTCTTGTCAAATGAATGGATGAATGACGAATGAATGGAAATAAATGAAAAGCAGTCCATGCCCCCAAGGAACTCACAGGTTAGTGGAGATGACAAATATAGATACAGTTCTGTGACACACGGTGAATAGATTAAGTAGTAACTCTGGCTGCAAAGGACTGAGAAGAGCAAAAGGAGAAGCTACTTTCAGTTGGCAAGACTGGTGGAGCTATTTCAAAGGAGATAGTGTTGGAGCCAGCCCTTCATAAAATACTAATACTTTGCATGACTGTGACTACTATATGTGAGCATTTATAGTGTGTTAGGCGTTGTGTTAAATACTTTAATATCTTAGTTATTTCTTTCAGTAACCTATAAGTTCATCCTTTTTAATTTTAATTTTTAGACAAGGAAACAGAAAGGTAAAGTACCTTAAGCAAGTCCCCCAGCTAGCTAGTGGAGGAGCTAGAACTCTTCTTGGGCAGCAGTCGTGTCCCATTCTTTCAGTCCTAGTGCCTGGCACAAAGTAGGGACTCAACACTGCTGTCAAATAAGATTGACAAGTTTGGGGCTCTGATGTACAGTGTGGCAATTATAGCTAATAATACTGTATCATATACTTGAATGTTGCTACGGGAGTAGGTCTAAAATGTTCTCACCACAAAAAGAAATGGTAACTGTGTGATGGGCAGTAGCTGATACTATGATGGTAATCATTTTGAGATATATAAATGTATCAAGTCAACACATTGTGTGCTTTACATTTACACAGTTATTTGTTGATTATATGTCAATAAAGCTACAAAAAGCAAACTAAGCTAAACTAAAAACAGTTATCAAATGAAACAATAAATGGGAGAACAGAATTTTAAGAAGTAAATTCAAAAGCAAGATGAATGAACTTGATAGGGTCAGAAACAGGCTATGTTCTTTCTGAAAGGGTCTCACAAAACTGATAAACAAAAAAATACCAAAAAACACAGTTCTGGCCAGAAACGTCCAAGGATCCTGTTTAATATTAGTCAACGAAGCTGCAAGCATGTCTGTGCTGACTCAGCTTTCTGCTCCATTAGCAGCCTCCTTCCTGGAAACGAATGAAGAAAATTCAAAGTCAAGGAATGTTTTAGTGATGTGGTATACATTAGTCTTGGTAATGAAGATCTGAAGGGATATAAATAACCCACAACAGACAGGAACTGCCACATGGACACGTCCATTTGGTAAAAATACTTTAATGACAAGCAGCAATTATGGTCATCTCTGCTCTCCTGAGGAGGGGAGGATGTCATTTCCACGGGGCTGCCTCAACACTGAAGCCGATGGCCAGGGCACCCACGGGCAGTTCACTGAAGGGACAAAAGCCTGTCAGAAATGTCATTCTTTTATTGCTTCTGTAACCCCATGGTTGGTTTGTGAGATTCCTGAATTTGGTTGTGAGCTGACTGTTTTGACTGTCCTTCTTAACGAATGGTTTTCTTAAGCTCTCGGGGCCTGCATATTTTTCTACATCTGGGTGATATGGAAAGACTTTCTTCTTCTCAGGAGCTAGGGGGCCTCTTAAAATGTCTCCTAGAGAATCTACCACACCAGAAGCCTGAACTACAGTGAGAACTACAGGGCCCTATTGCTGAATAGTAACTTCCTTCCATTTGAGCATCAACAAAAATGAGTATTCATTATTTTAGTAAGATTATCTTAGAGAGCCCTAATAAATAATGTTCAGTGAATTTCATTTAGTTCTCGAACATTATGATTCAGTTTTATTTCATTTCCAATGAGAACAGTGGTGTTTGCTGAGTACCTACTATCTGCTTTTTAGAGCCAGGGTTGCCTTCCTTTCTGGAAGCCTCATCCATGTGGAAGCCAGAAGACTAAAGGCCTCTTGGTAGATGTCACAAGGTCCCTGTTTATTGTGCCCATATTGAAACAAAATTAAGATTAATTAAGGAAGTCCTTTCTCATTGAGTCTACTTACTTCCCATTCTAGGAACTAAAAATGTGACTGTAGTAGTCAGATAGGGTTAATCAAGTTCAAACCTTTGTCACAGTACTGGGAGAGAGCGTCAGAACCAGGATTTAAGGAAAAGCAAGAGACTTAGAATGAATACTCTACATGGAATGAGAAATGTGTACATGTAACCATCTGGGAGGCCTGAACATAAACACTAACGTGTCCAAGGCATTCAGCAGGGCCTGGTACATGCTTTCAGTTCCGCCTCAGTTGGAAATGCTCGGAGCCCGGCGGCCGCGTGCAGCTGGGGAAGGGGGTGCACTCGGAAGCGCTGCGCGCCTCTTCCCGCACCGCGTGGGCCCTGCCATCTTGCCGTCTCCCGTGTGTTGACTGTTTTGATATCACTTTCTAGTAACAGGAGTCTTATCATTTGAGGTAAAATTTTAGTCCTTGCTATGCGTTTACTCCACATTTCCTTCATTTGCGGTCTTCCACAGTGGTGTTCCGGCAAGTTTAGCATTTCTCCCGGGTGCTGTACAGAATGCCCATGGCTCGGGCGCCATGTCAGTGGGAATGCTTTCTCCCCGTGTGCCTGTGAGGCCTGCGTCTTTCTGTCCCTAACCTGAGCAGGCTGCGGCCAACGACTAACTTCTGCCACTGCTGGGGAGGTGGACGTGGAAGGAGGGTTTGCTTTTGATTCTTTCAACAGGAAGAGTAAATTCCTTAGTGGGTCCTGAGATGAAAACAGAACCACCACGATCGTGACGTTTCCATGCCACGTTAACTACTTTATCATCAGGCACATGCACTCAGATTAGCCCGTTTTCCACGTAATCTAAGCACTCCAATTCTCATTCAGCCCTATTCCCTTCATTTCAGGCATACTCAAATAAACATAGCTCTGTTACTTAGTAGCCTCTGACAGTTTAGAAGCAGCAAATGTGAAGGGATTGGGAGGATTTGTAAGAGGGAGGCACAGCAAGCACTGTAACTGCACAGAAAAGGCAGCGATCGTTTATAAGCCAGCCAGACAAGGCAAAGGCAGGGTGATTCCAGAGCAGATGCAAAATGGTCCTATGAAAACAAGTTAGGGCAAGGTTCATTTATGTTTAGCTTTGCCTATCTATGGACATAAGAAAGGGCATGGTATGATTTACAGAGATTGCATTCAAAATACTCAAAACTTACAAAGCTTTGGAATTTGCTGACTTGTCTAGAAGCTAACATGTATGGAAAGACTAGGGCTCTGAGGGAGGATGGGGAGGATGGGCTCTGGGGTAACAGACCTCAGTTCAATTTTCAACTGTTCCCTTTTCTAGCTGTAGAATGGGAAAATTACTTAACCTCTCCGAGCTTCAGTTTTCTCCACCGTACAACGAAAAATATTTCTAATTCACAGGGTGATGTGAGAATAAAACAAGATAACACAAATAGAGGTACTAGCTCACTGCCTGGCACATTGCTGATGACCAGTATACTAAATATTCTTATTCCCATAAGCCTTTGGACAATTTAGAATAAACAAGACATGCATGTATTTGAAAGTACCATTGCAATAAAGCCATAAGCTCCCTTATAGGGAATTTATTTTGTTTTCGGGGAGATTCACAATGTGCCCATAAAATTAGAACCTTGGCATCGGATAGCGTGACGAAGAGAAAAAGGAAATGCTGTGTTGGTTGAGCCTTTTCTCCAGACTTCTGTAAGAGGCGACTTTGTTAACTACTTTGAATGCATGATCTTGAAGTTTGCCAGCCCATGAGTTGGGGTGACCCTGTGAGTTAGTTGACCCATTGTGAAGTGATTGGGATTTGGCACAACCACAGGCTGTCAGCTGGGGCCTGGGGGAGTGAATCACAATTTGGCGGAGAGCTGTTCTCTTACAAGGTCAGGACCGAGTTACTGCCTCCCAAAAAGAACGGAGTCACACAGGAGTGAAGAGGGGCTGCACAGACTGTGGAGGAAGGGGGAGAGGAGGGGGCTTCAAAGTTTCACAGAAAAGTTTTAGAAGTCAACTTCTTTCCCTAGCCGGCTCTCTCAAGATACTTGCTGCTCGCATACACGCACACACACGCACGCACACACACACGCACACACACTCTGCTCTTTTAACACTCCGTATTTCTGCCTTGGCAGTTCTCTCATTACTCTCTTCTTTTTGACCTGGCAAAGTCGTATGCCAAAGATTCAGCACTGGTTTCAACTCTTTGGAGATCTCGTCTGAGATTCGTCAGGGACCCCCATAACCCTGCATTTAACACACTGCAGCTGTATCATGAACCTCTCTTGATTTTAACTTTATCTAGATCCTGCCAACTACATTGTGACTGGGACATAGTAGCTACCCAGTTAAAGTTATTTGACCTGACCTGGATGAGGGGCACGGTTCCAGAAGGTTGCAGATGAGGATCATTTAGAGTGAGGGCCTCCATGCTGGGAAATGAAGAACTGTGGAGCCCAGGGCTTCCTTCAGGCTGCTTGGGGTAAGCCTTCAGTGTGTCTTACTAATGGGCCATTTCTCCCTGGCTTGCTCCAGGATGGAACACAGTCCTATCAATCGTACTCACTTCCCTGCTTTTGCGGGAAATGCATGGTCTTTCAGAGCTTTCCTAATGGCCCCCCAAAAGTAAACAGAATACTTATTTATTGAGCACCATAGTCTGCATTATTTTATTCAGACCTTATCCCAATCTGTGTGATTTATTGGGCCTCATCTTATAGATGAGAAACAGAGGTTCTAAGATTTTTCTTAGAACCACACAGCTAAATACAATATCCCCTTCAATCTCTAACTCACTCTCTCTTTCTCTCTCTCTCTCTCTCTCTCTCTCTCTCTTTCTTTTCACTTAAATCCGATAAGGAAAGGCACAGTTGCATGTGGACAGTAAGGGTGAGTGTGGATGGTAAAGCCCGCATGCTTCAGAGCTTACTAAGTGCTTTTATGTGCAAGACTGCACTGAATTTACACACGGCCCCAAAAAGCAGGCCATTTACGGGTCACCCAAGTTGTCCAGCTAGGGAAGCAAAACACAGAAAGGTTAAGTGGGATCCCAGAATCACACATTTCAAGTCATCTGACCTCAAGACCATGTCCCACAGGTCCAACAGCTTTCACAGTTGATGTGACTCAGCTCAGACGTGCAGAGACGGTGGAGGGTTTTCTGCGGCCACAGAAGGAGACTTGTCTTCTTCAACCATCTGGGGCAGAATGTGCTCGTTGACTTATTTATAGCTCACATCACTCCTCAACGGATTTAAAATGATTTTATATTGTATTAAGCTGCCTAATCACATAAGCCAGTTAATCCAAATCATTTGATTTCTTTGTTTTCATGAGAAGAAATAACCAAATTGGATAAAATTTTACCTCCCCTTATTCCTCACAAATCTGCTCTAGCAAGACCTCTCCTCCCCGCCCATCAACCCCTCCCTGGGGCCATCTGTGGGCAATGTCACCACCAGCCTCCCTCTGCTCCCCACATCTGCATCTCCATGCATGCTGTTTCATTTGTTTCTCCAACCTGTGGGCCCCTCTCAGTGCAAGGCCTACCTCCCTCACCCCCAGTCCCTCTCCATCCCGTCCGCGGAACTGCGTGTTCTTCCCTTCAAAAGCATATTGCTCCCTTTCTTATAACACAGCCATCTCTCACCTGCTTTTGTCCCTGACAACCGAACTTAATGAGGGCGGGGACTCTGCCTTTTATCTCTGTGTCCTTTATAACATCTAGCATGATGCCTGACACACAGTCAAGGTCAGTCCGTGATTTACCTCTCCCCAGGCTCAAGGGGTTTGGTTTTCTAAGTAAAATAATATGCTTTATTTGTTTCCACCCAAACAGAAAGATAGTTTTTAGTTGATATTAACATCCCTATTGCTCCCATGGCTCCCTCCTTTAGGTTTTTAACTTGGTATCATCTTCTCAGTAAGCCTTTGCCTGGCTAGCCTATCTACAATTTCAAGTTAATCTCTAAATATCCATTATCTTTCCTTTCCATTTGATTTTTTTCTCCATCGTATTTAGGGTTACCTTAACATACTGTATATTTCACTTGTTTTATTTATTGTTGGGTTTCCTCAATTGAAAGTACACCCCATGAGAGCAGGGGTCTTTCCAGTTTTATTCACTATTATCTCCCCGGTGCCTATAGCAGTGTCTGACACATAGTAAGTGGTCAGTCAGTATTTCCTGAATGAATGAATAGATACTACTAGGTGTCACCATAGAGTGAATACTGGAGGGCCTTACCAGCAAGCTTATTGTTGCTCTTGTGGCATGCCATGTTTGATTTTGGGGTATTTAGAACAACTGATCTTGACAAGGGGTCTCTTCATCATTTGTGGGGGACAAAGAGACTAGGTAGGCCTGACCTTTGCACACAGGCACTGGAGCCAGCACTTGGGCAAATTACTTAATCATTTTATGCCTTAATTTTCCCACCTGTAAAAAGGGGATAATATTAGCACTTACTTCAGAGGGTTATTGAGAGGACAAGATCCATGTAAAATTCTAAGAACAAGAAGTTCTCAATAAGTGATAGCTGTTGTATTTCCCTCAGTGCCAGAAACCCTCTGTACGAGATACAATGATTCCATAGCCCCTTGGTTCTTTGTTCTGTATTGTACCTGTGTTTTTTAGTTGCAGTCAAATTAGTATTTAATCTCAGTTATTTTCACATTACTTTGATTGGCTATGTTTTAAAGACACTGCAGTAAATTTGTTACCAAACATTATTGCAGTATTTATGTCCCCAAATGTTTATCATAAGTGGTAAATGTAAAAATAGAATGCCTGCAAGCATAGAGATGAACTTCTTGGGTGCAGTGTGCTTTTTGCTTCCCTCTTGCTGTAAGTGTCTTTGATAGAATGGTTGGTAGGATGAAAGTTGCTGAAGGTTGAGAACCCTTGAAAAAGACAAGGCTTTGCAGCAAATGAGTAACTCACAATTTGTGATTCTGTCAGATCCCTTGTTAGTTGCCTAGGCTCATGATTGCCTATTCTCTTCTGCATCAGCCCTTTGGGTAGAATGAAGGGCCTAATTAAATTAAGCCATTGGATTGTAATTATAATTTTGAAATAGAAGATTCTGCAGGGAATGTGATCATATTTATTATTGAGAGTCGTGTACCTTGCCACTGCAGGCTGGGTACAGTTCCCCACCTCACGACAGTAGAGAGAAACAGGAGCCAATGGAACAACAACACATTGATTTTAGGCTTGGTAATAATTCTTGCATTAAAGTTTTTCTATCTTGGTAATTTCACATTTTTTCTTAGGAAATCAGGACTGGTACTAGGTGTTTGAGGATAATAATAATAATAATTACTACCATTCATTGAGCCCTTACCTCATGCCAAGCACTATTCTAAGAGCTATATACTTATTAACTCTATCCTCACAATTACCCTATGAAGTGGGTTTTATTATATGCCCATTTTACAGATGAGCAAACAAAGGTAGGGTTTTATTATATCCCTATTTTATATACGAGCAAAAAGAGGCACAAAAAGGTGAGTCATTTCCCGAGTTTATACAACCAGGAATTGGTTAAACTAGTAGTTTTTGAACAATATAGGCAAGCAGCCCCCAAATTATTCTTAACCTTTACGCTAAACTGCCTCGTGAAGGTAAAGGCCACGTATCTCAGAAACTTCCTCACTTAAACTGTCAAACATTTGACATGCTACTCAAGTCATGACCCATGAAGCTCTAAAGACAGGCACTACGCTTCAATGTAATCTCCGAAGCATGAGACTATAGAGGAAAAGGCACCTTAGACATTGTTTTGCTGATGGGGAAACTGAACATCAGAGTATGGGAACAACTTGTTCAGTGTCACATCTAGAGCTCCCTGAGGTCAGTGGCTGTATCTCATCTCTCTCATCTTCTCAGTGCCCAGCACGTGTCTTAGACTCCAGAGGTACTCAAGGCAGTGTGTGAGGAAGGAGGGAATGTGGCACTAGGTGAGGCTTGAAAGGCAAGGAGTGTCCAGTACATGCCTCTAGAGGTAGGACAAATGCTGAGTGACAGACCCAGCCCTGGTAACACCAGTGGAGCCACCATCTGATGTCCAAAGCCTTTGAGAGTCTCCCGCTAAGCTGAGCTGTTAATCTACAAGATGAAGTAGGGGGTTACCAATGGTGTGACAGCCCAGGGACTGGGGACGCAGGCCAAGTCAGCAAGGAAACAGCTGGTCAGCACCAGCAACATGGCTCACAGGAAGCAAAGCCCGAGGTGCAACACTGAGACACCTACTGTGTGCCTGACATTACACTGGATGCTGAACAATACTCAGACTCCTGGAAGGGCTCCAGAAGGAGCGAGCAGATCCCCAGGTTTAGAAGGAAGATGAAAGGAGAGCTCTGTAGAGGTGCAAGAGAAAGGGCCTCAAAATGGGGACAAATCAGAGCTGCAGATAAATACCATCCAGGGAAATAGATGCTCTGATGAAAGGAAGCACGAAATGCTGATGGAGCATCTAGGAGTCACCAAACCAAGCCACAAAGGGAGTTCAAAGCAGAGGGGCCAACTTATATACAGGGTTGAAAAGGGAGGAAACATTCAAGAAGCTACAAGCAATTCAGTGTGTGTGGAGCCAAGCACTGCAGGAGGGCAAGGGGCCTGCAGGAGATGATAGGGCCAGTCAGGGAAGGTCTCACGCACGCCAGGTCAAGGATCTTGGACTTTGTCCTGAGGGCCACGCAGAGGGGCCAACTTCTATCCACTTTTTGTCAGTTGAGATTCAACCGCATTGCTGTGTGCATCAATGGTTCGTTCCTTTTTATTGCTGGGTGATATTCCATTGCATCTGTTGGTACACATTTGAATTGATTCCAGATTTTGGCTTTTACAAATAAAGCTACTTTGAATATTTATTTACAACTCTTTATAAGGGCATAATTTTTCAGACACTACCCAACTTTTTCCCAAACTGGCTGTATCTTTTTACATTCCCACCGGCAATGTAGGCAAGTTCTAGCTCCTGCATTCCTCCCTAATACTTGGTATGGGCAGACTTTTTAATGTTAGTCATTCTAATAGATGTGCGGTGGTATCATTAGAGTTTTAATCTGCATTTCCCTAATGTCAATCTGCATTTCCCTAATGACTAATGATGTTGAGCGTGTTTCCATGTGCTTATTTACCATCTGTTTCTATCCTTTGGTGAACTGTCTGCTCAGGTCCTTTGCCCACTTTTTTGTTGGATTGCCGGTTTTCTTATTTTTGAATTTTGAGAGTTGTTTACATATTCAGGATTCAAACGCTTTATCAGATATTTTATTTGCAAATATTTTCTCCCAGTCCAAGGCTTCTCTTTTAGTTCTTGTAACAGTTTTTTCAATGAACAGAAGATTTTAAATTTTTATCAGATTCTACTTATCAGTTTACTCTTTTATGGACCATGCTTTCTGTATTATATATAAGAAACCTTTGACTAATCCATGGTCACCATGATTTTATTATGCTTTCTTCTAGAAGTTTTAAAGTTTTAGGATTGACGTTTAGGACTATGTGCCATTTTGAGTTAATTTTCATATGCGATGTGAGGTATGGACCAAAGTTTTGTTTTGTTTTTCCTTATGGTCAACCAATTTTCCCGTTTCTATTTGTTGAAAAGATTGTTCTTTCTCTACTGAATTGCATTCACATCTTTGTTGAAAATTAGTTGTCTATATATATGTGGGTCTATTTCTGAACTCTATTCTGTTTCATGGATCTAATTATGCGAAAACCACGCTGTCTTGATTGCTGTAGGTTTATAATAAGTCTTGAAATCAGGGAGTGTTGGTAATTCAACTTTGTTCTTTTTCAAATTTATTTTGGCTGTTCTAGGTCTTTGCATTTCCGTACAAATTTCAGAATCAGTATGTCATTTTATATAACAAAGCCTGCTGGGATTCGTTTTTTGCGATACAAATCCAATCATGCCCATCCTCCTCTTAGACTCTTCAGTGGCTTCGACTAACTTGCTTTCCAAATCATATTCCCTGACATAGAAGGTTCTTTGGGATCTAGACTCTTCCCTCTTCTCCAGTTTCAACTGTCTTGCTCCCCATCTCCGTGCCCCAGGCACTCTGGTCTCTTTCGGCTCCATGACAGACCATTGCTCCCTCACGCCTCAGAGCCTGGGCAAGCGCTGCCCCTCCACAGGGGCACCCCAGCCCCACTTCACTCACACCCCTTCTGACTTCTTAGCTCCAGGTGTCTCTTCCTCATGGGAATGGGGCCTGGAGAAGAAGCTGAGCAATAATCAACAACAGCAACATACTATTAAATTATTGTTTGAGAATTTCATCTTCCCTTTCTATTCAGGCAGCTGTTCAGCATAACGGAAACAGAACACTATTCGCTTCTTTTCATTTTCCACTGGCTTGAAGTGAGGCAAGAGAATTCATCTAGCCCTATGACCTAAGGCCTTATAATCATGTTAGAAAATTAAACTGTGTTCTGTACCTTTGGGGATTGGCAGAGTACTTGTTATCAGAAAAGAATCATCCCACGCTGGCAGCCTAGGGTCACTCTACGCCTGCTCCTTCTTTCCCACCCTCCATCCCCCACCCTCAGGAGTCAGAAGCCCAAGTGTGAAATCTCAGCTCTGAATTCTAGCCTTGTGGCCATAATCAAATGTCTTCCCCTCTCTGGGCTTCTCATGTGTCATTGATCAAATCAGGGTTAAAGCTGCCCCTTCTCAAGCTATCTTTCAGGGTTGTCATGAGACTTACTAAGGCAATAATTCAGTTATATAGAGCAGCTATGATGTGCCAGGAGCCATGCTGGTCACTTTACAGATGTGAATTCTAACAATCACAACAGCCTTCTGAGGTGGGTATTAGTTTTCATGTTTTATGAATCAGGAAACTGGAGCTCAGAGAAGGCAAGTGCCCCATATTATAGAGGATCCTAAATGCCTGGCTTAGTGCTTAGACTTTATCCAGCAGACAATGTGAATGGCAGGGTCAGATTCAGGTTTTAAAAAGCTCTTGTCTACACCTATGTGGAATGTGGTTTGGAAGGAAGGAGACTAGGGGCCTGGAAAGTGGAAGGGAGAGGTGTAACAGTAACAGGACATGTTACCATTTTCAAAGTGCTTTTTATCTTTTTTCTGTTATCTTAGTCTCACAAGAACCCCATGTAGTAGGGAGGAAGACATGATCATTGTCTTTATTTAATACGGAGTCTGCAGTCTAAAAATAGCATGAGCACTTTGTTACAACATCACACAGCTCACAACAGCAAAGCTGGGTCCCAAACCTAGAACTGCGGCTGGCTCTTGGTGGGTGTTCTTTCGTGGTATTCCCCAGCTCATGCAGGCAAGAAAGCTGACTGTGCAGCCACTGACCAGGTGACATTGCCAGGTCTCCTGTCCTCTCGGACCCTTGTTCCCCAAACTGTAAAACTCAAGGGTCAGGATCAACAGTTCTCTCAGCTCCTTGCCCTCTGTCTTTCCGATATGCCCAGATCTCTCTTTGGGCCTCCACTCGCACCTTCTGTCCCAGCCGGGTGAAGGGGAGGAGGGGAGGAGAGACGAGCTTCAGTTGGCCAGTAATGGAAGCTGGAAGAAGAAGGCTCAGTTACAAAAGGTTAACATCAACTTGGCTGATTGATTATGAATTTTAAGCAGTTCTTCAGTGCAATCAGCTCTCTCCCATCGTCATTGCTTATTAGGGAAAGATTTCCATTCCAGTGGTGATTGAGGATGTTTCTTCCAGCATTTGCATTTTGCATTCGACATACCAAGCACCTTGCTGTCAGCATTGTGAGCTGTTTCTCCTCACCTGGCCCCTGCCTCCCCTTCCCTGCTGGCCCTGAGTCCCTTGCTGAGATGGTGAGAAGTGACCCCGGCGGGGAGGGGAGAAGGGTCATGGCATATTGACCACTGGCGGCTGGTCCATGCCTGACGGTAAGCCAGCCGGCCTCTGACAGGAAGACAGAAGGGATTGCCTCGTGGCCTCTTCCTCCCCTCTTCTAATTGGCCTTTATGAATATTTAATGAAATCAAGATTGAATTCAATCAGAAGCTTTACCTGCTGCATCTTTGGGAGAAAGAAGAAAAAGAAATGCAGGCTATTTTTAGATTCCTCTAGCCACCGGGCAGAGGCAGCGTGCGCTGAAATCCCTCCGATGCTCAGGTGCCTGGCAGCCTTTCCTGCCCACACGCCTCTGCTAAGTCCAGAGGAACAAGCCCTGTTCACTAGCGAGAAGCTGCAGTTTAACACGTGCCCTGTAGGTAAACGGGCTTTGTGTAGAGAGGTGGAGCCGGGGTGCTGAAGCACTGCCGCTCCATCTGTGCTCTGGGCGCGGAGAGGGGACCCTCCATAGCAGCCTTGCAGGATGGGTAATCCTAAGGAAGAGGGAAGGACAAGGCTGCAGAACCTGGTGGGAGGGGGAGCGGGAGTGAAGCCGGCCTGTCTGCGGGGCCCCAGCCCTGTGCTGCAGGGCTCCAGCACAGCTCGGCACTGCCCACACCCACACGCACAGCTCAGTGCACCCCACACACACGCAGCCATGGTCTTGAGGCAGGCCCGCAGTGTGAGGATCACAGAGACAGGAGAGTGCCCTGTCTCAGCCTTGTGATGTTCCCGGAACACTGCCATCCTCCTGCTCCCAGTGCCAAGCTGGGAGGAATTCCTCTCACTCCAAGACCCAGGGTAAGTGATGCAAGAAAGAGCTCCCTGTCAGCATCGCCTTCTGTCGAGGACTCAGCTGTGTTCCGAGTCAGGAGGCCTGGATCTGAGTCCTTGCCCTGCAGGTCCTTCCCCTCTTTTATAAAATGAAGTTCAGCTCATTCACCTCAGAGGTCCTTCCAAGTCCTATACAGGTTTATGAAATATCCAGACTGGATATTTGTGCAAGTTTGACACATTTCATAACTTCTCACTAACTTCCTTCTAGTGTCATAGACACACAATGTAATGAGACAGCCTGAAAGCCTTATAACCTCCCTGACTGCAAAGTCTCACAGCTTATGTCCAATTCATTTTTCTTAGCTTTAATCCAAATATAGTTTCTAATATTTTCTAATAAGCTCCGGCCTGTCTCTCTCACATAGTTTATTGCTATCAAAAAGAATTTTCCCTTCTCTCTCTACCCCTCCCTTCCAAGATTCCCCTTCCTTTTTTTCTTTTTTCCTGCTGGCAATAATTATAAGTTGTGAAGCCCACAAAAAGGCGTATATGAAATAAACTGTATATGATTAGAGATAATGTCACAAGCGTGTGTCCGAAACCTGCCGTCTGGCTAATGTGTGTTTTCCTCCCCGTGACACTGTAACACAGTCATTATGCCTTGATCAGAGGCAGGGTTTGGTAATGGTATGAAAAGGGTGTGCATGTAAGAATGTTTTCCTTTGTGCTGTGGGGCTGTCCCAAGCACTACCCCCTTGCTAGGAGGCTGAGGTTGATCAATCACATTTCTAAGATTCCTGATGGCATGAAATTTACAAGCTGACCTTTCTCTTTTGGATCCTTGATTCACTGTGGCTTTTTTTTGTTGAAAGTTGGAGGGTTGGCCACTGTGAACAATGCTGCAGTGAACATAAGAGAGCATATATCTTTGCGAATAAGTGTTCTCAGATTTTTCAGGTAAAAAAAGGATTCCCTGGCCTGGGTATGAGCATTGACCTGAACTGAGGCCAAGACCTAGTCCTTTACAAAAAAAAAGTGACTAAGCAGTGGTGCACCTGCCTCTGTTATTATTTACAAAATGTAAATGTACTCATTTCACAAATATCTGTTGAGCACCTATTATATGCTGGGCACTGTTCTAGGTACCGGAGATCAAGCAAGGAACAAAACATAGAAAACCCCCTACCTTCATAGAGCTTATGTTCTAAAAAGGGAGAGCATATGTAAACAAAATAAACAAGTAAAATATTTAGTATTCTAGGTGATGGAAAGTAAGGTGATTGTTTAATGTCCAAACAAGGACACCTCTGAAGGTTAAAGCAAAAATCTATTAATAAATCCCTGAGTAAAGAGGTATAAACTAGGACATTGGTCACCCTAAAGTGCCATGAAGGAAAATAAAGCAATAAAGGGAAGTAAGGAGTGCGGAGTGGCTGTGAATGGGGGGCACAGGGAAAGAGATGGATTGAGATTTTAAATAGGAGAGTCAGGGAAGGCATCATGGTAGAGGAAGTAAGGAAGCGGTATGTGGATATCTGGGGAAAGTGTTTCAGCAAAGGGAGCAATAAGCACAGCAGCCGTTAGAATGGACCGTGACTGGTATGTTCCGGGAGCAGCAGGGAGGCCAGCCGCTGGCATGGAGCGGCTGAGAGGGAGATGAGCTCAGTGGAGTCACGGAGCATCGGATCCCATAGGGCCTTGCAGACATCCTAAGAACTTTGGATTTCACTGTGGTGGGATGGCAGCCAGTAAGCTTTTGAACCGACTTACCTCGTTTTACCATAATTTAAACAATGTTTTGAGAATAGTCTTAAAGTATGTCGTGAGTGTTGGAGCAGGAACATCAGTTAAGAGGTTATTGCAATAATCTAGGTGAGAAATGAAGGTGGCAAGGTCTAGGAAGGGGTGGTGAGAACTGGTCAGAATTGGGATGTTCTGAGGACAAAGCCAACATGATTTGATGAAGGATTAAATATGGGACGTGGAAGAAAGAATATTGTCAAAGATATCGCCAAGGGAAGGATGCACTCATAGAGTCTCCTTAAATGAGAAGGGAGAGACTGTGTGGAACACATTTGGAGAAGGGAAGCAGGGGTTTGGTTTTAGAATGTAAAAGTTGAGATGTGAGCAAATTTATCTATGTGGCAAAACAATGAGAAGCCTGTTAAACATTCACATGGAGATGTTGCAGATACGGTTAGGTATGAGTCTGGATGGAGTCAATGCTAGAGGCATACATTTTGGAAACTGTTAAACTGAGGGAGATCGTTTAAGCGGTGAATGTAGCTTGAGAAGAAAAGGGTTCCAGAGACAGCCCTGGCTCACTCCGCGGTTAAAAAGTCCAGGGGAAGAAGAGGAACCAGCACAGGAGTTTCAGGAGAGGCCAGTGGCGTCGGTGGGGAATGAGGAGCCTGTGAGAGCCTGAAAGCCAAGTCTTTAAAGACTGGTGCAGGGAGGAGGGAGCAACTGCTGCTCATCTGTCAGGTGATGAGGAGACAACTGTTAGATCTAACATGAGGGTCATGGAGACCTTGGCAAGAGCAGTTTCTGTGGTGGGGTAGGGACAAAAGTCTTACCTGAGTGACTTCAAGAGGGAAGGCGTGATGAGGAATCAGGGGACAGTGATAGGCACAGCTGTTCCAAGGAACGGAGAAAATGAAGCGGTAACGAAACAGGAAAGTGGAGCCTAGAGCTTTTCTTGAATGGAAGAAATAACCTGTTTTTATACTGTTTGGAATGATCTAATAAACTAGAAAAATTTGGTGATGCAGAAAAGATAGGCAAAAAAATGCTAGAGTGATGTCCTTGATGAGTAGGTGAGAAGGGAAGGGCCCCGGTGGGGAGTAGGACATAAGCAAACACAGTCCAGTAGAAGAAGCGCTAAAATGGACTGTTGCTTAGAGAAGAGGAATAACTCTCCTGGCCTTAGCAAGTCCAGCAATACTTCAGAGGAAAGATGAAAATTGAGTTAGATCTAAAACAATAAGAAATGTGCCCGGCTGGGTGTGGCTCAGCGGTTGAGCGTCGACCTAGTATCCAGGTGATCGGGGTTCGATTCCCTATCAGGGCACATGCCCGGGTTGCGGGATGCAGCCAATCAATGACTCTCATCATTGATGTTTCCATCTCTCTCTCCATCTCCTTTCCTTTCTCTGAAATTGATAAAGATATATTAAAAAATATATATTTAAAACAATAAGAAATAGATATCGCCTTGCTGGTGTGGCTCAGTGGTTGAGCATCCTCCCATGCACCAGGACACCTCTGTTTCGATTACTGGTCAGGGCACATGCCCGGGTTGTGGGCTTGATCCCCAGTAGGGGGCTTGCAGGAGGCCGCTGATCCATGTTTCTATCTCAAGGATGTTCTCTCTCTCTCTCTTCCTCTCCCTTCCTCTCTTTCAAATCAATAAAAAAATATATATTTTTTTTTTTTTAAAAAAGAAAAGAAACACATATTTTCCATTTGGAGGAAGGAAGAAAAATCAATGTACGCCCATGGAGCACCATGAGCAAAGGCTCAGAAGAGTGAGGGAAAAAGTGCTAGGTGTTTTGAGCACATGGCAGCCTTTGTCCAAAGACAGGCTGGTGACTGGAGAGGCAGTTTGCAGCATTCTGTGAAGGGCCTTGGATGTCAGGCTGAGCTGTTAAGACAGTGGATGTTTGTAAAGATCTTAAGCAGGGATATGCCTCTGGCTAAAAAGAGTCTAGGCACAGGTGGGCTTGGGTGGGACAGGCCATGCTGTGGCGGGAAGTAAGGCAGCCTCCTGATGGAGAGGGGACATGGGGGTTAGGGGCAGAAGGATGACCAGGGCAGGATGCAGAGGAGTCTGCCTCAGCCACCTGAGGAAAGGCTTTTCTCCCTGGGTCGGGAAGCTGTTCCCCATTGACATGCAGAAAGCACTGCCCGCTTTAGTGCTTTTAATAAAAATGGGAAATATGGGTTTGTGTGATGCTTTTAATCATTTTGGAATTGTAAAGAGCTCTGGGCTTTGGGGGCTGGGACGGCCCTGGTGTGAACATAAATTAGCCTAACTGAGTAGCTTGTGCTGTTTATGAGCACTGTTTGCTGTAAATTCCGTTCTGATGCTAGAACTATCTGTCACCCACACAGCCCTTAGCCTCAGCATGTCTCCTCCTGAAACTTCAAGGCTTTGGCTTCCAGTTAGGAGGGCCATGGACTCCAGGATGAATTAGAGTGTGTCTTTAATAAGTTAGTCTGGTCTTTAATTTGCTCACTCATTCTGAAAACTGGGATCAATCACCTACTCTGTGCCAGGCCCTGTGCCCGACACTGGGAGCAGGGAGGAGAGAGGCCCTTGGGCGCCCATGGTCTCAGACGGGCAATGCCAATAATAGTCAGGGCCAATGAAGCAAAATCAAAGGAATGGTCACTTCTACCTGGAGGCTCAGGAGGAGCCTTTTAGACGGGGGCTATGGCTCATTCCATGGGAAATAGGTAGCTTTGGGCTGTGTACTTGGGATTCCTGAAAAGCAGAGTGGGTCATCAGTAGGGTTTGGACTAGAGTGTTTGACAGACCCAAGGCAAGATATTAACTCTGCCCCCTGTGGTCTTCAGAGGGACCCCTTTGAGCCTCAGCTCCCATCTGTAAAAGTAGATGTTGCAATACAGATATAATGCTCCCAATATAAATGTCGTCCTTGGTGGACTCTACAGACATCAGTCCCCTCTGCTCGGTCTTGGGCTGCCTCTCCAGTGGGGACAGGCAGCACTGGGCCATTCTCACCCCGCGTGAGCAGGCTTGTTCATCGCCAAGGGCTCACATTTGCAAGCTGACTATCACTGAACTCTTCAGCGGCTTTCCGTGGCCTCAAGTATGAAATGCACGCTCCTAAGTAGGGGAGAGGAGGCTCTGTGTTAGGCACTCAGGCTCCTCAGGGCCGTCTCCACACTTCCCTCTTGTCCTCTGTGTTCCAGTCACACTGGAGTCGTCACCACTCCCTAGGGGCACATGCGTTTCCATCTCGGAGCCTTTGCTTATGCAGAAGCCTCTGCCTGGACCCCGAAGCCCCCTTTCCCTCCTCTCCACCCACCCCAAGCAGCCTTAAGGCCTTCTCCTAGGAAACGCTCCACGCTACCTCCTGTGGACTTTCACCTATGGAACCCCACAGTACTCTTCCGGCATCTCACATTTATCTACTGACTGATGGGAGCTAATGGTGCATGAGCTAGTTTCCCTCGCCTTCCCATAACCTCTGAATACCCTGGAACAAGGGAATAAGAGTGGGTGCTAATGTGGTGGTGCCAGTGAGAATGTGTGGCTGACTGAGCTGCCCAGGATGCCCCCAGAGAAGCGTGAAGCTGACAAGCTTTAGAACATCATCCTTTCTGATATTACACTTGAACCTTTAAAGAGATACCCAGTTTACGGTGAGGAAACACTGGTTTTGAGTTTGGAAGGGGTGGAGCTGAGCATCCAGGTGCTTTTCTGCCATGGCACATTGTCTCATCTAAAATCATTCACCGAGCAGCAGTCCTGCAGCCCCTGTGGGTGCCAGGCAGGGCCAGCTTCCTGAGCGTGTGCCAGTGCAGCCACACAGGGCCCCGCACTCAGAGGGACCCTGCATTGGGATTTCATGCTCTGTGGTTGCCATCTTAAATCTCATAGTAATTTTATGTATGAATTTGTATTTTATAAGCAAAATCTGATGAGACAATAAAGCACACACCCGAGGCTCAGAGCCTGGGCTCAGGCACAGTTCTGCCCCTCACCAGCTCCGTACCTCCTAGGCTGGATTCCTTCAGCTTTGGGAGCCCCAGGCCAAACCCACCTTTCCCTTCCAGGATGGCAGTGCCAGGCTACGTTAATAAGACGTATCAGTAGGGGCAAGCCTCTTGCCCACCCCCATCCAGGCACCCAGCCTATCCCAGTGTGAGAGCTGCAATGCCCTTGGGGGTTGCCATCTGCTGTGGACTGGGGCAGCCGGCTCATGGGGATGGGAAATGTCTGTCTCTACCTTCTTGCCCCCGGCTGGCAGCTGGGTGGGAGATTGGGGAGGAGAGGGAGCCTTCCCGGCAGCCAGTGGGCCATGTACACTTACAGGCCCAGTCTTAGGTGAAGCCCCAGTACACCCATGATGGTCTTCACTCACCCTGCAACCATCCCCCTGCCTAAGAGACCACAATATTAAATAGCAAATAAAAAATACCATCGCAGGTTGAGAGAGAAACAACAGAAGAAAGGAAAATGCTTTCTATTTTAGCACTTTTAATGGCACTTACACCCTGCTTTTTGAATAAGGGGCTCTGCATTTTCATTTTGCACTGGGCCCTCCAAATTTTGTAGCCAATCTTGGTGCTAGACCCTATACTGGGCACCAGGGATGCAGATTTGAATCACAAGCATTTAACTTCTGCCTTCAGGTGACTGTGGGTCTGGAGTTTGCACTAGCCCAGGAAACTGGCAAACTTTTTTCTATAAAGGGCAAGAGAGTAAATATTTCAGGCTTTGCAGACCAAACAATCTCTGTTTCAACTACTCAGCTTCGTCTTTGAAGCACAAAGGCAGACATAGAATGTTAGTGAACGAGTGTGACTGTTTCAATAAAACTTTATGGACATTAGAGGACACTGAAATTTGGATTTCATATAATTTTTACATCACGAAACATTATTTTTTTTAGTCATTTAAAAATATATAAACCATATTTAGCTGTAGGCCGTGCAGAAACAGGCAGCGGGCTAGCAGGGCTACAGTTTTGCGGTTTGCTGACCTTGAGCTAGATGGTCTCTAATTGCTTTCCCGGATCACTCAGAAGAGTTACAGACAGCTGGGGCTTTATTCTCACTTTCCTTTCCCCTGTTTTTTCCTTTGTTTTATTTTGGGGTTTGGTTTTTGCTTATTCTTCTTCTCGCTCCTGCCTTCTCTCTTCCTAACTTTCACTCTTCTTACATATACACGTAGTGCGCACACACCCGCACCCCCCCCCACACACACACGCGCGCGCGGGGGCTCTGCTGGTTTAAAAAGCCACCGATACATCCATCTCAGCACAAGGAGCTCTTTCTTCTCTCCACTCGTGCAGGTACTGAGCCGGCGCCCTCTCCGTAGGGGCCAGCTGCTGAACTCTTGTATGCCTGGTCATTACAAAGCCACTGAAGCAGAGACAAGAGGGGACCCAATGTAGTGCTCCACTTGCAGAGGGAAAATATTGACACATTTAGGGACATAATAGGCCGATGAAGAAAAGCATATTCTCTATTCTGTGCTCCATCTATATCTACAGACACATCTTTGTAAGTGTGTTTTTTGAATAGGATACAAATGTGACATTCAGAGAAGCAGTGGACAATTGTCACCATCTGCCATCTGCCCACACACAGGAGCTGGCTCAGGGAAGAAAAGGTTTGATTCAGAGAAACCGCAGTGCTTCAAAAGAAGAATGCACACGATTCATTAGATTTCCTTATTTGCCTCCTGTGTACTCACAGCTAGAAGGCCGTTAGGAGCAGGGACGTGGGATGTGAGGAAGAGCGTGGACTCTGGAATCAGCGAGACTTGGGTCTGAATCCCCAGGCTGGAACTTCTTAACTATGCTGCCTAGGAAAAGCAACTAAATGCATTGAGCTTCGGTTTCCTCACCCGTACAAGAAGGGTGATGCCTGCCTTTCAGATTTCTTAACAAGAATTAGAGATGTGAGGTAAGAGAAACGAAGCACAAAGTACAGCGACTGGCGCGTGATAGGCATTTGCTCATTGGTAGCTGCTGGAAAGCTAGAGTTGAACAAAGTAGAGCTGGGACTCCAGCCAGGTGACTGTGAGGCCTACATGTGGTCCTCTGCAGAGTGCTGGAGGGTGGCCTGGGCCAGAAGGCCCTCTGGGGGACTGTAGCTGAAAAAACAAAGGCTTGATCAACTACGAATAATGCCTTCTTCTTTGTTCATTGGTGATCAGAACTTTCTGTTCTTTATTCCATCAATCATCCAATGACTGCTAACTAAGAACATCAGCACCTCAGATTAGCTACAATGAAAAGCCCCTGCCCCCTTGGGTCATGATCTGTTTGCTAACTGTCGTCTCTTCTGAGTCTGCTCATTTGTTAACTTATTCAAGTGTATGTATTGGGCATTGTCTTAGTCTGCTTTGGCTGCTATAACAAAAAACACCATACACTGGCTGGCTTATTAAATAAGAGAAATTTATTGATCACAGTTCTGGAGGCTGCAAGTCCAAAACCAAGGCACCGTCAGCTTCAGTATGGGGTGAGAACGTGCCTCCTGGTTCACAGATGGTCGTCTTCTTGCTGTGTCCTCACATGGCAGACGCAGGGAGATCTCTCTGGAGGCTCTTTTATAAGGGCACTAATCCCATTCATTAGGGCTCCACACTCATGACGCATTCACCTCCCAAAGGCCCCAAATACCGTCACATCGGGAGTTAGTTTCCAACATGTGACTATGGGGGACACAAACATTCAGTCTACAGCAGGCATCTACTTTGTGCCAACACTATGGCTAAATGCTAGGGCTGCCATGATGAATGGGACAGGTTTTGCCTTCAGGGAGCTCACAGATGAGTGAGAAAATAGACAATTATGGGATGGTAGCTAAAGTGCTGTGATGGGGGTGGGGTACAAGCACAGAAGAAGGGCATCTAAACCAATCCGGGAGGTCAGCTGAAGCTTAATGATGGAAGGAACCTATAAACTGAGGGCTGAAAAAGGAGTGGGAAGTAGCTAACGGAGGAAAGATTGTGACAGGACAGATGTGGCAAGGGACCAGCGTACATTGGCTGAAGCCTGGACTGCGAGGGCAGTGGTGGCAAGCACGGAGGCTGCAGAGCCAGGTGTGGGCAGGGATCGTGTAGGTAGTTTAGATATTACTGTTTTGTCAGTGGGGAATTTTTAAAGAGGAGGGAAGCATGTCAGATTTGCATCTTGGAAATTTCACTCTGGTCACAGGGTCAAGAATGGGTTGAGGGCAGTGAAACCAGAGGCAGAGGGAACAGCTTATAACTGTGTGACTATATTCCCTTGATGTTTTTGAACCTCAGTTTGCTTATCTGTGAAATAGATTTATGAAACATACCTCATAATATGGGGGGCTTACATGAGCCAATGTCATGCTTGGCCCAGGTAAGTGCTTCTCTGTGCCCATTTCCCAGCCTGTCCCGGGGCTCAGCACAGAGCCATGTATATAATGCGTGATCTATGCTGATTAGTAATGGCTATCCTCTGGGAGCGTCAAAATGAGGAGCCCAGTGATATTTATAGATCAGGAGTAGATGGCTTACTGCTCAGAATCCTGAACACCTAAATCCTAACCTAAAATAAACCTTTCCCCCAAATTCTCAGAAGGAAGTATATCCACAGAAGACAACCACTGCCCCCCAAATCCCCAAAACAAAGGAAAACAGACAACAAAAACACACACAAAATAATACTTGAAATTGGTCGGCCCCGGGGTGGAGCCTCAGCCTGCATCCTGGGAGAACTCCCTTTGGCCAGATGAGGCGAGCAGACGTGGCTTCCTCTCCTCAAGACCCCAAGGAAGACCCTGAGTGGCGTTCTCTGAGGGAGAGATTACCTCTTCCCAAGCAGGAGGCCTTGGGTTATTCTCTTCTGTAGAATCCTCCAAGTGAGAAACCGGGGGGGAGGGGGGGGATCATGGAGAAAAGACTCACCCCTTGTACAGTGACCCAGTCAGTGCCCTTGGTGTCCCACAGAGCTCTTCATGCTGTGGGAAGTGACATCAGCAGTGCCGAGAGGAGATTAAAGGAGAGGGGAGGAGCTCAGGGCATCCTTAAGCCTCCTGAGCCTGTACTAACACGATCTGGATGTGTATTTCCAAGTTTCAGTGGGATCCATCTTTGACTGGATACTTTAAAAATGGCCTTTTGCCCTGGCCAGGTGGCTCAGTTGATTGGAGCATTGTCCTGTGCACCAAAAGGTGGCAGGTTTGGTTCCCAGTCATGGCACATACCTAGGTTGCCGGTCCAGTCCGGGTTGGGGTGCCTACGGGAGGTAACCGATCAATATTGATGTTTCTCTCTCCCTCCCCCCCCTTTGTCTTCTCTCTCTAGAACCAATAAAAACATATCCTTGGGTGAGGATTTTTAAAAATGTGCTTTTTATTTAGAGTAAGCATTTTATTTGGTGCTAAATTGGGTACTTCCAGTGACGCCAAAGATAGTGAACCAAGAACAAGAGAAGTCGTTATTTCCTGAGAGTGTAAAATAAAACAAAGCTAAAATCTTAATGCCGGGTAGAAAAATGTGAGAAATCACTTCTCACTGTAGGAAATACAATGAATGGACAAGATAATGAAAAGGAATTCAAACCCACCGAATCCACTTTGAAAAAACAGGCAATTAAAATAATGGTCCAGATACCGTATGATAACTATTACATTAATAAAAAATATTTAAAAAGTTATGGTCCCCCATGCTGGCAAGGCTACAGTAAAATCTTTATTTTGCACACCGCTCTCGGGAGTATAAATGGGAATGATCCCACCAGAAAGCAGCCTGGCAGGATGCATCAAGAGTAATAAAAGGCACGTGCTTTCTGGCCCAGTGACTCCACTCTGGGGTATTCATCCCAGAGAAATAATCTAATCCAAATGAAGGACAGAATTGTATTCGGGAACATGTTTATTGTAATGTCCTTTATAATAACAAAATAATAACAGCCTAAATGTCCCATATTTAAGTAAACTATGTACTTTCACTAAATGGAACATTACGAACTCATTAAAATAATGTTTACAATGAGGATGTAACCCTATTGGAAACCTTCTTATGCTATAATGTAACCGAGAAAAACCAAATGCAGAGAGTAGTGGAAGCATATCCCTGCCATTGCTGCACCTTTGCTTTTGCATGTAATTATTAGCCGTGCATGACAACCACTAACACTCAGAACCAGGAAACAGCATGGGAGACCCGGGAGTGGCCGTGAAGATGTTCACCTTTTTTTGTGTTTTTCTCTTTATTTTGATATAATTAATATTATTTAATATTATGGAAAGAGTGATTGTTTTTTAAGGACAGGGCTTCATGGTCATAAGCTCGGTTTAAATCTTAGCTCCATGACTTACTAGCTATGTGAGTTGAGGTAGTTCACTTCCCCTCCGTGAGCATCAGTGTCCTCATCTCTAAAATGGGGTTAAATGCCTGCATTGTGAAAGAGTCGTGAAGATAAAATGAGTAAATATAAATAAAGCATTTGTGGTGGAGTAGATGTTTAATTAAAGTTTTTAGTATCTTAACTTTTCTAGAAAGGATTTATCAGTTTAATATATGTGTGTGTGTGTGTTAAATTGAAATAAATTAAAAATAGGTTAGGAAAGTTAGTCAAGGGAAAAGAAGGGCAGTTCAATAAATGTTAATTTCCGTCACTTTCCCAATTCTTGCCCGTTAAAAGTGTAATGGGATTTAAGACTATTCTGGCTGCATTGTTCAGAAATCAGAGATGAATGGTTTGTTTTTCAAAGCAGAAGAAGAGAAAGGGGAAAATAAAAAGACAGAAAGAGACATCTCCCCTACCCCACTCTAAACACACACACACACACACACCCCCTCAGGCTTCAAGATGTCTCCCTGGAATTCCATGAAAATAACATTTTGGTCTTTTTTTGTGGTGAACACATTTGCTTTCCCCACGTAACAAAAGGTATCATTTTGCTTTTAATTATGGGCTGTTCTTATGCATTACTTTTATTTGGCAAAGATGTTTGTTTCAGGAAAATTAATTTAGACAGTTCCATTTTTCAAGCAACAATACCTTCTGTCCCAGGCTTACAAAGAACAATTAGATCTGGATTCTTTCCCCACAATCAAGCTGGCAATTTCTTATGGAAAGTCGTGGTCAATCAGCGTGGGATGGAGCTTCCAGGAGGGCCGGGCAAATGCAGAAAATAGACTTTTATGGCCTGGCACTTTTATTTCCTGCAGTATATATAACTCTGACACTGTGCGGAGGCATCACACTAACAGGGCAGGAACGCAGATCAATGTTACCTCGCTTGCAGCGCCCGAGTTTTATTCTGAATGTCATGATATTTTCCACTGGAACTCACGGTTTCATGCAGTTCAGCAAACACGACCGAGGGCCTGCTCCGTGCCAAGTGCAGGGGCTGGAGCTGGAGAGACCAACCCGAACACACAGCCTCCTTGCCCACAAGAGCTTACAGCTGGGTAACTCACGGGTAATTGCAACCCACCGTGGTAACATCTGTGGCCACGGGGAACACGGTGCTGAGGGGCCTCAAGGAGGCCCCTCACCCAGCCGGGGAGAGGAGAGGCTTCCAGGAGGTGATGGTGTGAGAGAGAAGTATATAGAGAAAGAGAAGAAGAAAGGCTTTCCCAGCAAGGAGCCTTAAAATTGAAAATAAAAGTCTTAACAGATCATGTGCCATTTACCCAGAGGTTAGGTGCCGAGCACTAAGCTAAATGCTTTACCAGTAGGTGGGTTGCTAAACACATTTCACAGTATTTAACTGACTTGCCCATGGTCATTTAACCAGTATGTGGTAGAGACAGGCTCAGAGAAGGTAAATTATTGGCTCCTGCAGCAAGTAAGTGGGAAAGCTGAGGCCAGAACACACAGCATCTCACTTCCACGCTTCCTTAATCCATTCAGCTCTCACCACAGTTCTGTGCGGGGCTGCTGCAAACTGCTTTGCATGCTCCCTGAATCTGAAGAAGGGGGGGAAAGACTGTATTGAGCACTTACCGAGCATGAGTGTGATGGGATCTTTTTAGAAGCGAGAGCCTCCGAACTTCCAGAACTCAGTAGGGAGAGTGACCTTGATACTCTCAAAAATCTGAAATTTTACAGTTTTATTGAGTCTTGTCTATAATCTTTTAAAAAGAAGTGGATTTGTATTTATCCAATAATATAACAGTGTTTGTTGTAACCTAGAGTCCTGAGTGAAATGGTATTCCTGTTTAAAGTCTCTCCCAAGCCCGTTTCTGGATGTGGAAGTGAGGGAGAGCCTAGGCAGCTTGTCCCAGCGCCTTCCCAGCCGCGCGCACAGCCAATGGCCTGTCCTTGCTCTCGTCCCTGGCTCAGACCTGTGGCTTCTCGTTCTCGCCCCAGTGCTCTCATGACCCCCACATTTTACCCCCCTCTGTGCTCCATACGCCAGATCAAAGCAGCATGCGAGTCTGCTCTGCCGGTTCCCAGCACAGCTGTCCCGGTAGGACACCGCGTGGCCCGGCCAAAGCCTGCCACCCGCCAGGCCCCAGCACGCCCTTTCCAAGGACCTGAGGAGAGATGTCCTCTGACCTCAGGTCAGGAAAGGCAGAGGTTCCGTAACGCAGCCGTTTCATTCGAGGTTTTTATGTGTTTGTCTTGGCTTTTGTCCTTAGGACCCTGGGTCTCTGGTGGCTGAGTTTTCCCCTGTGCCTGAGCTGCTGAAGCTGAGAGCCAATGTGTGTTTTTCTAGGCACTAGGATATAGACGTAAATCCCTTCTTTCCACTCTGCTAAAGGAGGCATACAGGCAAACAGTGCAGGCGTGTGGCAGTGACTGAGTTGCTCCTGCCCCTGTGGACTCAGTTTACTTTTTGAAATGAAGTAGTCGGGCTAGGTGATCTCCAAAGCCCCGTGCTCTGCTATCCCAGGAGGCTGTGCTATGGGACAGCCTCGCTTGGCTGGCTCTTGGTGACCTTAGGGATGAAGAGCAATCACAGCTTTAAAGTATAATTCGATGGCCTAAAAGACATATCTCTTAAACTCTAAAGTTTGATTCTGCAAAAGAAATGTGACTTACCCCAAACATATTTTAAAAGGGAATTTATAATCATGTCACTTGCTCTGATAACAAGCCAGAGCATCACATCCGCAGCAAGCTCCTCACAGCCCTATCAGGGATCAGGAACGGAGAAGACAGAGATGGGAAAAATACTTGGCTCCCGACCTTGGAGGAGAAGGCAGAATGGGGTGTGAAATGGAGAGGGGAGAGGTACATGCGGGAGAAAGGAGACATGTGTAAACGCCTGACTGTAGTGGGGGATACTGTTGAATACTTAGATGCTGCGCGGTGGGCATCTGTCGGACACGGGTGCATTCCCTCCGGCCTTAAGCCACACCGTCGCTCTCGGATGCCTCGTGTGTTCAGAGACCCCGCCTGGCTTGTATCGCTAGAGCAGAAGAGGGAAGCAGCAGCCTGCCCGGCATGGAACCTCCCCACTCGGGATTAACAGCCTTCCTCCTGCCGTTCCTTGGTGCACACACAGGTCTCTCCTCCGAGCTGGGGAAGGTGCGGGCCTCCGGCACAAGCCCGGCTGACTGTGTGGGGTTTTTGCCCTGTCATTTCTCTCCAGCGGGAGTGAGGGTTTTGGCTGTTACCCCGCCCTCTTTTAGGCCTGAGCTGGCCTTCCACGTGCCATCTTCTAGCACGTATTTAGACAGAGTCCACTCTGCCAGCAGAGCTAACCCCGTCCTTTCTGCCTTGGAGCTCCGACTACAATGGGGACATTAGTCAGACATAAGCACAGGTGAGTACAGAGCTTTAAACCGTGAGCACTGCAGAGGACGTGGAGAAGAGGCCACACTGCAATGGCAGCTTCCCCCTGCCTGCGTGCAGAGGCTGTTCCAGCCGTGCAGCGCCACCAGCACACCCCACGGCCTCTCGCCTGGGAGCCCCGGGCAGCCCAGGCTTTCTCCTCGCTTCTCACCACTAACTGCTCCCACAGCGAACAGCAGAGGCTTCAGAGCCAACCGTGTGGGTGTGAATCCAGGCTTTTCCACTTAGCAGCCGTGACCTTGGGCAAGTAACCTCACCTCTTGACTCCGAACTTCTTCAGTAAAAAGGGGTAGCAACGCCCGCCTCAGAAGGCTGCGAGGATTGGCTCGTCGTCGGCCACCGCTGCTGTTGCTCCTGCTTCCTCCCGATGTCCTCAGAGTTTCCAAGGCTCCTCTCTGCCTCCACTTGCCCTGCCCTCCTGCCTGAACTAAACGCTCCTTTAAGCTGCCCCTGGGAGGAAAGCCACTTGCCTGCCTGGCTTTTCCAGTAAGAGGAAGCTGCAGGAGCAGAAGCTTCTCAGTGAAGTACACTGAAGCCATCTCACATGCGCAGCCCCGGCTTTTGTCTGTCCCCCCTCTGCTCCCCACAGAATCTAACCCCTCATCGTGGGGCTTCATTTCAGCCTCGAGTGATGTTCACTCTCTCCCAGAGTAAAAGGCTAATACAGTTTTAGTTATCCAGATGGGAGTAGGTGCCCAGAAGGGAGGCCGAGCCTCCGCCACTGCTCAGGTTCCCCCAGAAGGGGGTGGAGTTGGGGGACGTTTGGGGGTGGCATCCAGGCATTAGCCGGTGGGCCAGGTGAGGCTTGAAGGATATCTTGAACCCTGGTCATAGTTCCTTTACCCATACTTTTCTTTGGAGCACTTACCATAAGTTAAATGATTAATCTTGTATGCCTGTGTGCTTCCCGTGTCTGTCTTCACTTCACTATCAGCTGTCCCTCTGAAGGCAGGGGCTGTGTCTCTCCCCGCCCTCAGCGCATACCTGGAGCGGAGTGGATGCTGCACCGATACTTGCTGAATTACAGATAAATGAGCGAGGGAAAGCAGAGCGCAGCGTGTGAAGCCGCACTGCTCAGCAGCGGTTTAGCACGAGGAGGGGGGGCATGTCCAGGGCGGGCAGCGGGCCAGCGAGCAGTTAAGGTGGGGAGGCCCTGTCCCGTCTCGGTGGGCGTGAGCTCAGTGCCGTGACAGTGCTTTCCAAATGTTCATGCTCCCTGCTCCCTGTCCTCACAGAGGTGACGGCTGCCCCCGCTTCCTCCTGCCAGGCGAGAGTCAGCCTTCTGCACGTGGCAGTGACCGGCGTGATCAGGCCACCTTTACTGTCTAAAGTTGGGCTCTGAAAAATAACAGGTAGCCTGTTTTCTGTATGAGGTTATGTTAAAATATAAAAACCGCTTTTTTAAATAGTACATGAAACTCATGGAGGTTTTTCACACCCTCCTTGAATGTCAAGCTAAGCATTGGAGTCTTTATCAGAAATGCGATGGGGATCATTATATTATTCTATGAAAGAATGATCAGTCCTGCAGCCAGTGAGGAGGCTCGATGGGGGTAAGAGAGATCAGAAGCAGCGAGTTTAGAGAGGGCCCAGCACCACCTACAATATTTTCTAAGGAACCGGCTCTGCTTGGGGTGGGGCAGGGTGAGGGTGTGAGGTCCCTAGATGCCAAGAGAATGGGAATGGTGGGGAGAGGGGAGGAACTGGGAAGGGAAGGGTCTGCAGGAAAAGTAGGGGCCTGAACCCCGTGACCCCGTTCCAAGGGTGCTGGTCCTCAGGTCCCACCCGTGATGGCTGGCTTCCACCGTGACAGGAGAAGGCACAGGGATGACTTGTTTAAATCATCTCCAGTCTGTGCCACGAAAGGCTGACTTTTCCCCAAATAGCGATCCTGCCTAAAATGCAGAAAGCAAAACAGAGCATGTAATCAGTGACTATTCTCTTCTACCACGCAGAACCCTGCACAGCAAACAGCCCCGACGCTCCCAGAACACCACGCCTCTTTCTTATTCTGAGAAGTAATTGCGATGCAGTTCGTGACCAAAATGAAAAGTCCATTTTTAACCATAGCCTCCTAGCTACCCATCCAGAAGAAAGAAGCTAAACTCTCTGTGGCCCAATCCTTAGGTCCCCAAGGCAGAAGCAGAAAGGGTTTTATGAAAATGATGGTGTGTGTGTGTGCATGTGTTCATGTGGGTGTGTGGGGGTGGGTAAACTAAAGACCTCTCTCCATGACCAGTTCACTGGGGACCCTGTGTAGTTGTCACCTTGGTAACAGGTGATAGGTAGGTCTTTATTGAGCTTCATGTGTTGATCAGGCGCCGGGCCAGCCCTTGAGGAAGTGGTGGCAGGGCCCCTGCCTTCAGGGAGCTCACAAAGCCAGTGGAGAGAATGGAGGAGTAAACAGGCCAGGGAAATGCAATGTGGTGGTGCTCTGATGGGGGGCCGGGCAGAAAGACTTTACAGAAGAGGTGGCATGCAAGTAGAGAGTGGAGTAACAAGTAGGAATCAGCCAGGCAGAGTAGGTTGGGTGCAGTATTGTTGTCCCAAGAAGAGGCGACGATGTGTGCAAAGGCCTAAAGGTGAGAGCTCAGCAAATTTGGGGAACTGGACAAGGTTCAGAGTGGCTGGAGCTCAGAATCAGAGAACAGGAGCTAGAAGACGGGTCGTGGAAGTCCTTAATAGTAGTGAGTCAGACTTGATTCTGTAGAGGCCCGGGTGAGTTTTTAGATGTGCATTCTAGAAGTCTCACTCCAGCTGCGGTGTGGATGAACTGGAGGAGGCAAAGAAGCAGGGAGACCAGTTAAGGTGCTATTATAAAACGCTAGTGCCAGATGGTGAGAAGCCCAAAGCCTCAGCTGGAGGCAGGGCAGAGCTGGAGCCTGCATTCAGAAATCCTAGCCCTCAACCAGTGCGCTCCCGGCTCTGTTGACCCCTGTTCAGAACAGTTCCTACTCTTTCTCTCAGCTTCTCCTTCCTGTTGGGCTCCTGGAGGTTGGTCTGCACTGCTCTTAGGGATGGAGCACCTAGTTGCCAGGTAGCCTAGGTAGCATGCCTACGATGACTCAGCTCAGAGATGAAGTGACAGGATCAGGAGTCACACCTTCATCTTTCTGATTTTGAGTCTGGAGCTGTTTCTACAAAGTGCTTTCTGTAACTGCAGTCAGATGGGCTTCATGGATGAAGAAGGGTACCTTCCAGAGTGGATACTGCCTGGAGGAGATTTCCCCAGATTCATATGACTTTGTCTACATCTCTAGGCTGCAGCAGCCGGGCCTTTCAAACTGCATCCTTGTGACAATAACCAAGTAGTACCCTGCTGATCGAGGCCTTGCTGATTAGTACCACCTCCCCTGAGAACCAAGGACTAGAAACAGCATCACTGCAGCAAGTGCAGACATCTCAGTTGTGGCCATAAATGTGTGTGACTTACACCCTTAGACTTCAAAACAGAGACTTGGCCTGGTGCCAGAAAAATTACATAATGTTGTATAAGATTAAAACGTACTTTATTTTTATATATAAATATGATCTCATTAAATACACACAAGCAAGAAAGATGACAAGAAAATACACCAACATACTAATTGTGCTTCTCTTTAAGTAGTGGGATTTCATTAACTTTTACTTTCTGAATTTTCTAAAAATTTGGAAAATGACAAAAATAAGCATATGTTGTTTTCATAATTACAAAAACAATAAATAAAGGTAAGTTCTTTAACTTAGGACAATAATAGTTTTCATTGAGAATAAATTGAACCCATAAAATATCCAAAATTGGCCCACCTTTCAGTACTTTCACTCTTGGCCAGTCAACTGTGACCAGAAGTCAGGTGACATTGTAGTAACAAAACAGCTTCCACTAGATGCGTGGGGGAACATGAATAACTCTTGGAGCAAGGATGCTGGTAGACAATCCTGTGAGCATCCACTGTGGATGCTCTGGCCACCCTTGGCAGGCATCAGATTTAGAGATTGCTCCTGCTGTCCTTGGAACCCCCAACCCCCTATGGTCTTTATGGAGTCATGATGTAGCCTTCATCCCCTGGTGCTTAAGCACAGAAATGGGTTTCTTCAGAATACCCATGTGGTACCACTCCTGCCAGGGAAGGCTGGGTGCAGGGCTCATACACAGCCAGGAGTTCCCACATCAGCTCCTAATTGACCCAACCCTGGTATCCCCGCACTCCTCAAGAGTCCATGGAATACCGTATCGGCACATGTGGACACATGTCTGCCTAGGTGTGGAGTTCCTTCACTTGAGGAGGAATGCCCCCACTCCACAACACACGCACACACACACACACACACGCTACCACACATGCCAAGGCCCTGCCTTCCTTAGACTGTAGTGTTTGATCAATTAGTGGTTCAACTGCTCATCTCCCCAGGCCCTGCCAGCCCACCAAACCCGCCCAGATCACAGACTTCATCTCCTCCATCTCCTCCATTGCTTATTTTGCCTTCCAGGCAGTTTGATAATATATCTCCATATAAAAGACCCTTACCTCTCAGTTGGTAACTAATTATAATAATTTGCTAATTATTTACATCTAACATTCACCTTCTATCTAAAACTTATTGGTAAAATTCCACAAATTGTGTGCCTTATTTTTACAAAAGCCATAGAGTTTCCATTGGCAACCTCAAACGATTATACTAGGTAGACTAGTAGTGGAAATTTCCCTTTTCACTTTATTCCTTTTATTTTTGAGAGACTTTGAGCAAATTACTTGGATATCCCAGTTTTTGGAGTAAAAATACACAGTGATTCTTGAACATACACTTTTGTTTTTATTTGCATGTAGAACATGCAGGTTTTGCAATCCTAAGAGCTATAGGTTAAAACAATAGCCTACACTTGTCTGCTTGAGCCACTAGGTGGTGCACACATATGTCAGTGAACTGGAGGTTAAATGGGCTTGTGACCAGGTTAGACTTAATTCATCACCCCAGGAGCGGCACAGACAGTAGGAGCTGTAGGAGCCAAGAAGAGATGGCGATCCTGCGGGTGGGGGGAGTAGAAGAAGGTCTCCCAGAGAAGGTGGATAGCACTGCTGGCTGCGGAGGTGGTGGGAGCAAAATCATAAAGGCAGGAATCCCAAGGGCGTGGCAGAGCGAAAGCCCTGGAGAGGAAGGGGCATGCTTACTTTCCATGCTCACTAATTCCTGCCTAACTGGGCCACTACAGGGAGAATTATGGAGTAGTTGAATCACTGGAACTAGATATCAAACATTCCTTCCAGGCCTTTGTGCTGGGCACTGGAGACATACAGATGAAAGGACATAGTCTTGTCTTTGAGTGAGAACCTTGTGAGAAACAGAAGGAAGCAGTCAATTAGGACAGAGCATGATACAAAAGGTATGTTTTACAACATGCCCTGGAAGAACAACGTGAAATATTCATCCTGTTCTGGGGAAGGGAGAGGAGGGTGTTGTGCAGAGAAGACCTCATGGAGGTCCTGAGAAATAAGGAGGGTCCTCCACGAGGATCATGAGAAATTAAGCTAGGCTGGGGAGCCGGCATGAGCTAAGGCTTGGGGGTTTGAAAGGATAATATGGATTTCAGGAATGGCTTAGCTGAGTTTAAGCAAATGTTTACTGAGGGCTGCTCTATGCCATGGACTATACAATAGATGTCCCGGGCCCTTAAGATACTCCTGGACTAGCGAGGAAGACACGCTTACACGGAAAATTGCAATGTGGAAGGAAGGTGTAGTATTTGGCTCCTTTTAAATTCTGACTCTGGCCTCTGAGCCCCTCGTGTCCAGGCTACAGGGACTCTCAGGGAACTCTCTGCACCAGAAGAGGGAGCCCACAAGCACAGTGCTGGCTGCATTTGACTGGAGCCACTGAAGGTATTTCAGTCTCCCTCACTCATCTCAGAGGGTGAAGTTTGAGCCCAGAGACATTGAGTAGGTTATCCAAAGCCACACAGGAGCCACCCAAGCCCAGGTGTCTGCCTCCTGTCAGGTTTTCTTCCCTTTTTTCTCTGCTGGACCCTGGAAACAGAGTCCCCATTTAGAGATCGCTCTTAATTAGGAAATAGACACTTTTCAGATATAGACCTTCATCACCAACAGCAGTCATAAAGCCAAGCTCATGGAAAAATAGGACACATTGTGTTCTTTCCACATGCAGAGGAAAGTGCCGGCCACACGGCTTGGCCGTGGTGAAGGCAGCTTGAGCCAATTGTTCTACTGGCCTAGTTCTGCATTTGGGGAGGAAGGCGTTCTGCTCTGGCATTCCTTCCAGCCCACGTGTTCATTTCAGCACGAGGATATATGCTCACAATGTAGGTCAGTGACATCTCGGAATTGCATTGTTTGCTTGGAAATGTCAACTGGAAAGAATTATAAGCTGGCGGGAAAACAGGGATGTGTGATCGAGAAGACCGTGAGAGAATACAGATCGGCATTTAGGCTGACGAGGAGTCGCTGGAGCAGGGGTAGGGAGGTCTTAACGGGGTTCTGACTGGGACAGGTCAAAGTTAAATGGAAGAGGAGGGTGACCACAAGGGCCAGGAGATTTTAGGCCATGTCCTATGAGGAAAGGACAAAGGAACTGGGAGTAATTAGCCTGCAGAGAAGGAAAAACAGATCTTCATCTGTCCAAACTGTGTCATGGGCTGAGGCAGCTGGAAAGAGTGACAGTGTCATAAGAAAGCAAGTTTCAGCCCTGCTCACAGTAGATCTACCTGACTGATAATAAGTAGTGAGTCTCCCAACAAGAAAAGGGATGAAACAGAAGCAGCTTGTACAGCTAGTGGGGACACTGCAGAAAGGATTCCTGTCCTGGTAACAGGTCATACCCAATGACCTTTCAGTTCTGAGCATCCATAATTCTATGAAAAGGGAAGGGGCAGTTTATATAAACCAAGGGTCACATGGCATACAATAATAACAGCACCAATACTAAACATTTCTTTTTATTGAGCACCTATGAAATACCAGGCATCGTCATGATTTGTGTGCATTGTTATATTTTGGTCTTTCAAGCCAGGATTAGACAGACTGAATTCTAATTCTGGCCCTGCCATTTAATGAAGCTTTGGTCTTGGACAGATCATTTCTCCTCTCTGAACCTCATGTCCCTCCTCTGTACATACCAACCCTGTAGGATTGCCAAAAGTATAAAAAGAAATGACATGTCTGGCTGGTGTGGCTCAGTGGTTGAGCATCAACCCATGAACCAAGAGGTCAGGGCACATGCCCAAGTTGTGGGCTTGATCCCCAGTAGGGGGCATGCAGGAGGCAGCTGGCTGATGTTTCTCTCTCATGGATGTTTCTTTTTTTCTTTTTATTGTTGACAGTATTACAGATGTCCCCCATTTTCCCTCCCTTTACCCCCCTCTGCCCAGCCTTTCCCCCTTCGCCCCCTCACCAGGCCTTCCTCAGCGTTTCTCTCTTTCTATTCCTCTCCCTTCCTCTCTCTATAAAATATCAATTAAAACATATTTCTTTAATAAAAAAGAAACATCAAAGTGTTCTGGTACTGTGCTTGGTCTATAGTTGCTACTCAGAAAATGTCGTTGCCTTCCCCTTCTGCTCAAACAAAATTTCAGGAAGCCATTCCTGGAGAGAGATACGGAGGGAAATGCAGAGAAGGTGAAATATGGCAAAGAACCTATTAGATTAAGTGCCAGGTCATCAGAAGCTCCTGCAGTGTGTAGCCTATAGCAATGGTTCTCAAAGTGGAGCTTGTTTGGACCCCCTTTTTAAAAAAAAACAACGGATTTTTAGTACTATTTCTGGAAAATCAAGTGTAGAAAAAAGAAAGAGGTCAACTAAGGCTTAAGGAATCCTGGCTTAAGTCTTTAAGAGAGTTGCTCACTGCTGCCCCAGCCGGGATCACAAGGCCCACTTTTCCATCCTCAGGTTCCTATAGCATCCAGTCCAGAACAGAGCTTCCCACAAGTATGCTGTCACAGGGGCAACCCTCCTGAAATGTTGATCCCCTCAGCCCTCGGGGTACCCAAGGCTAGTTGCCTCCAAACACATGTAGCCTCACCCATATGGCCTAGCGAGCCCTATTCGACATTCTCTGAATGTTGTGTGGTACATAGAGGTGAGGATTCAGTTGGAGAAGGACTAGTTTGAGCATCAGTAATGGAAACTGTCATAGCACTGCTGAGCAAATTCAACAGAGAGAACAGCCCAGGAATGTCCTGGTTAGAAAGCCATATCAGGAGGGTGACAGTGACTTAAGGACCCATGGCAAAGAGAATTATCAGGATGTCAGACACTTAACCAGTGCACAGTGTGAGCAAAGAAAAATCTAAGGCCACCTGGTACAGGTGAATGAACCCATGGCTTCTCCCTAAGTACAATATAGGTGTGACTGGAAGACCTCTAAGACCCACTCGGCTCTGACCACCCAAGGACAAGCACAAAAGCCATCCATTCCCTTTGTCTCTCTGTAGAATCTTGAGTGAGCACCTGTTTATCCACAATGTACCCTGCTCTGGTGTCTGAACACCCCTTTCATGTCCACCCCGACCTGCTAAGCACAATTGGTCTCTGGCCCAAATCAGTGCTCTCACAATGTGTTTTCTTTTGCAGCAACAGCGGCAGCTTGACCTCCTGACAATAACCAGCCCCGGTGAGTAGCTGTGGCCATTAAGCTTTGGCTTTTCCCTTATCTCCTGGAGCGATGCCTGGTTGTCTGTCCAAATGCAATTCCTGCCTTCCTTCCCTGGCTCCCCGAGTGGACAGCAGAACTCTTTTGCGCCATGAACGACCCATCTCCCCCCATCCTCTGCCCCTCAGGCTGTGCCTTTTCTCCCTCCCAGCTCTAGCTGCCTCCGCTTGACTCTGCAGATGGCAGGGCTGATGTTCTGATGTGGCTGCATATTCCAGGGTCAGGTTCTCACCAAATCACTTCAACTCAAGTGTCAAGGAAGCATCCTGGTCTCCTGAGAAATAAGTTTTAAAACCATGGGGACTGGGGAAGCTGCCTGGTAGGTGGCACGGGATAAAAGGAGGTTGGCTCATGAAGAAGGACTAGTCTGGAAAGTGACCAGGTTTGGCCTCTGTGCTGAGGGGCAGGATGACTCTTGTCTCTCACCTTCAGAGAGAAAGGTCAAGTTCTCCAACAAAGCTGTGGCCATGGGATTAAAAGGCCCTTTCTTTCCCCTAAGCCTGGCACCCAGCCTAGAGAGAGGTGGAACTGTTTAGTTTTGTCAGAAAGATATTTTAGTTTAGTTTGAGAACTTGAGGCAAAACTGGCCAACAAGAAAAGCTGTTCTCTCTTGAGATCCAAGGAGATGATGGTGGGAACATTCAAGAGTAGGTGTGGTAATTCATCTTCATTCATTGGTGATAATCCAAGTATTTAACAGCCCCGGTGGCCCCCTGCTGTGTTAGGCTTTCCAATTCTGTTACTGGGTTCTGGGGAGATGGGACCCTGGGAGAGGAGCTAGTGTTGCAGAGTGGTCATATGGCAGGGTTGGGGAGCTCTAAGAGTAGCTAATTACCAATAAAAATGGAGGTATGTCAAAATTTTAGTAACCAATAGGCCTGTTCCATGGCATTCCTGCCCTCCATCAAGCAGTTACGCTGTGTCCCAGGGTTGGCCCACTTCCCAGGAGACGCAGAAATTGCCCTCTGCGGGCACTATCCTAGCACAAAGGCTATCTATCTATCCAGTCTCTGCAACTAACATATGACAGTGACTGCAAGTGTCAGTTGGATCCACCAGTTCACGAGACCTTACTATATTTCCACCAGATAGAGCTTCTTGAACTTGGGACTTTAGAAGAACAAAGATGAATTAATTTGAATAATGTTTAATCTATCCCATAGAATGAGCTATGTTTTAACATATATATGATTACATATATAGAAATTCCAAATCATAAGTTAATGTAACTAGAGTGGCTCAGTCAATAGTGTGACCTACCAGTTCCTCCCACCGAGGGGCTGGTGAGAGACTACCTATTCTGTCCTGTTTGGTTGCTCTCAGTCCTGTTCTTTGCATACATTGACCCAGGTCTCCTGCTTCCGCATCCCACTCTTATTCAGACACACCCTGATATGATGCCAGGGTATGAGTTGTAGCGGGTTCTTGATTTGTCTGCAGTTGCTTTACAAGAAAACATTCAGACTCTGTTAACTGCATTTCTTTTGTGCTAGCTCCGCCTCTTCCTGTTAGTGCACAAATTCAAGCAAAAGCAGTATGACTTTCAGTGCACGCCTTTAGGCAGCTGTGGAATTACAAAACCCTAAGTGCTGCCCGAGTTTAGAATAGTCTATAATTTCCTCTACTTTTAGGTGAGAAAATAATGTGTTTCTTATGGCACACTGTCCACTGTACGTAGGCTACCCTTGTGTGATATTGTGGGATAGACACCCGTGACCTATGGCTCCACGCAGCTCTCAGAAGCACAAGTAGGACCTGCGGTAGCTGGAGTGCCCAAGATAGGCCCTCCTCCAGCGTGCCAGGCAGACACGATCCCTGTGCGCCATGACTTGGAAGGGTTTGGAAGCACCGTTAGACCTCGTAGTATCCAGACAACTCTGTTCCATGCAAGGAGCACTTTCCTCTGTTGTTATTAGCTGTCTCTTACTTTGAAGCCATCCCTATTCCACACCTTTCCAGGAGATGCAGCAGCTAGCAGTGGGCGTCCTCCCTCTCTGGGGCTGCCAGGGGGAGTGCTAGCTTGTCCGCACCCCTTCCAGGCCATCCTCAACACAGAACTGCAGTCTGCTGCTGCCACTCCCCGTAGACGGAGTCTTTGAAATTGCTGGTGGGGAATTTGGAAGCCTTATCAATCTGTGTTATCTTCTTTAAACTCTTATTTTGTTTATGGTGAATAATTTCATATATTCAGAAAAGAGTAGAGATATAATGAAGAGCTGTTGACTGCCCCTCTCCCTGAACATCTTGACTTTATCATATCAATGTGTGCCATTTATGCCAAAGGTCTCCTGTTTTTAAAAATTTGTAAATCTGGTTGAGACTTTTCTCTACGAATACCTGATCCCATCTCTCCCCTCACCCTATAGGTAACCATTCTAATGAGTTCATTGTGTCTTCATACTTATGTATCCCAATATATAACTGGTGTTGCTTTCAAATTCCTACAAATGGTGTCACACTATAAAAGTTATTCTGTGAATATTTTTCTACTCATTATATTATAATGATTCATATAGATACATGGAGCTCTTGGCTCGTTCATTTTAACTGCTATATAGTATTCCACAAATGATTAAATCACAATTTATTTCTCCATTTTATTGACCATAATTTAGGATACTTCCAGTTATTTTGCAATTGCAAAAAATGCTACTAAGAACATTTTTTGTGCATCTCCTTTTGTGCATAAGCATGAGAATTTCTCTAGGGCATATAGCTAGGAGAGGAATTACTGAGTATATGCATTTTCAAATTTACTACATAATGGCCTGTTGTTTTCTAAAGCAGTTAAACAAATTTACACTTCCAGCAACAAAGTATGAGAGTTTCCATTTCTCTGACTCTGAAACATGGAATTGTCAGACATAAATTTTTACTAGTCATCATGAAAAATGTGAAACGGTATCATTGCTTTTATATGTGTTTCCCTGATTACTGGTGGGACTGAGTATCTTTCCATACATTTATTGGCCATGTTGGTTTGTTCTTCTGTGAATTGGCTTTTCATATCTTTTTATAACTCGGGTTTTTAAAACTTTTATTTATTTGTAGTTCCTTATTATTCTGAATCTCAATACTTTGTCACTTATATGCATTCCAAATAGCCTCTCCCAGGTTGTGGCTTGTGGTTTTTTTACTTGATTTATGATATATTTTGGTATATGGAAGTTTTTATTTTATTTTTTAATGTAACAAAATGTATCATTCTCTTGCTTTATGTGCTTGCTTTTGTGTTTTACTTAAGAAATTCTTCCCTATATAGTTGCCTGGTATGTATTCTCCTATATCTACTTCTAAGAATTGTCAAATTTTGTGTAACACTTGGATCTTGATCCTATTTAGGACTGATCTTTGTCATATTTATTATATTTGTTATATTTGTGTATAATATGACTTAGGTATTTAATTATTTACATGTGGATAACCCATTGTCTCAGCACCATACAAACTAGTCCATCCTTTCTCTCACTTATCAGCAATCACGTATCTGTCATATATCAGTTTTCCTACACACAGCATCTGTTTCTGAGCTCTCTGTAATATTTCACTGGTCTACCACTCCTACTCTGCATTGACTCTACATTGTCATCATATTTATAATACATCTTAGTTTTAATATTGTCTTTATACTTGGTAGGGAGATATCCTTCCCCCTTTACCTTTTATGGTTATCTTTTGAAAGCACAGTTATCTTCTTTAAAATATATATATATATATGATAATCCCTATATTGTGACAGGTGAATTTAATCTATTTATACTTATTATAATTACTGATATATTTGGACATAGTTCTACCACCGTATTTGTACTTTCTGTTTATATTCATTTTCTTTATTTTTTTCTGTTGCCTTTCCTTTTATTCAATTGTTTTATATACCACCTGCCTTTTTCTTTTTTTTTACCCCATCTGTAGATTTGGATGCTGTATATTTTATTTCTAATCTTAACTGGTTATCCTTGAATATATACTTGACTATATATTTTATTACACAGTCCACAGTTATCCAAAATTTCTATCCTTTCAGCCACAAAAGCCTTAGCATGCTTCATCCACCTATTGAACATGCCCTGCCAACACCTAGTTGTTTATGTTTAGACTTTTAAGTTAAACGTTTGCAAAAATTAAAAACAATGCATATTATTATTATTATCACATCATTAACTAATTGACTTTTCTTACACCGTTTATAAATTTTTGTGTTCTTCTATTTATTGTACCCCAAGATTATCTGATGTTCCCTTACTAAAGTGAGTCCTTTAATACCGAATTTAGTGAGAATCCATGGGCAACCCTTTTAATATGTGTATGTCCTTATTTTGACTTCCCTCTGGAATGATAATTTGGCTGCCCTGAGGACTTTCCTTTGTACTTTGAGATTTTTTTCATTGTTTTCTGACATTATAATTGCTGATGAGAAGTCTACCATCATTTAATTGTTTTTGGTAACATCTTTTTTTGGGTAGGTTTCAAGATTTTTAAAAATCTTAACGTTCCGCTTTTCCACTTTGATGTATCTAGGTATGAATTTATTATTCACCCTGCTTGGTACTGTGGATATACTTTCCACCTGAGAATCTGTCTTTATTTCTGAGAAATTACTGAAAAATTATCTCTTCAAATATTGCTTTCCCCCATTCCCCTGATTTTCTTCTTCAAGAATTTTTATTAGACGACTGTTGGATTCTCTCATGTGGCTTGATTCTTAACTGATACTTTTGTAAATTTTTTTATCATTTTATCTTACTGCACTGGTTCTGAGCTCCCCAAAAATAACTTGTGTTCATAAATTCACTTTTTGACCATGTCTAATCTAAATTTTTTCTGTCTTTTTTAATATTTTAATAACTATATATTTTTAATTTCCCAAAGAGTTCTAATTTTGTTTCTATCCACCTATTCTTGTTTTATTTCTGCCTGCTCTGTTTCATAATTTCTTATTCTCTTTTAATGTCTTCGTTGTTTCTTTGAACATCCTCAGTATGCATCTTTTTCTGTCCCATATAAGCTTCATCTGAAGTGAATTCAGGTTGTAATTGTTGATTTGTGTTTAGTATCATTATTAGCACTCTTTTTCTTTATGTGTTTTGAAATTTTAATTTATAAAATCACTTTGAGGAGGAAAGTTTTCTGTTTTTCTCTCTCCCCATCCCTGACCCCCCTAACCTCCCACTATGCTCTCATTTGCCTATGTGGTTGTTTTTGCAGTTGCCTCAACCCACATCTTCAGTGTAGGGCCTGGTAAATATTGGGGGTATGGCAGAGCTAGTGACCAAAAAGTCAGCAGAACAGTTTAGCACTGCTCTGGTTCCTGCCTCTATGTTCCTCACCTCTCTAGGCCTGTAATGCACAGGAGCCATCTCCCAGAAAGTTCTGCAACATCTTATTTTCCCTCTAGGTCCCTCTCATGACAGGGAAGCCCCACCCTCTGATCCTCACCTCCGTGGAGCACTTTTAGTCTGTTATTCCACAGGATAACATGGGAGGAAGCAAGCTTCGGCTGCTACTGCTTGATTCTGCATCCAGCTCTTAGCAGGCCAGTAACCGCAGGGTCATTCATCTTTGTACATTTCTGTACATTTCTGTACATTTCAGCGCCCTGCAGATATCTCTTTCACAGTGGAGCCCAACTATTTTATTTCATTTTTATATATTATTCAATATTACTATTTGATGGAAATGAGTAGGCTTATAGGAGCATGGACTCCTGTAGTCATTTGACCCAGAAGTCCAGCTATAGTTTCTTCCTTACTTTTTGGAAATTTTATTCTCTTATAACCTAGTCAAGGAAAGGACGCAGTATGAGGAAGTTTTATTTTCTATCTAAGTAAAACCCTGACCACCAGACTGAGAAGAGAAACTGTTATTTTCTGCACATGTATATACAAATATATGTAATTTTCAAAATAAAGTTAGAATGATGCTACATAAACTGTTTTATTGGACTATAGTGTGAACATTTTTCAATGTCATCCAATAATCTCTAAGAGGGAATTTTATGTAGCTGAAAAGTATTCTATTATATCTTAACTCCCCTATTGTACAGTAACTCGTCCCCAATTATTTAATTATAAATAACACCACGAAGAACATTTTTATGTAGAGATTTTTGTGTGCATCTCTAAATATTTATTTGGGAACAATTCCTAGAATGAGAATTAGTGACAAAATATACATAGTCCACTAGGCTAAGTTACACTGAAGAAGCAAGGACATCGAAATGACAGGGGCTCGATGCACAAAGGTTTGTTTTCACTTTGGGCTCACAGCCCCCTGCATTGGCATCAGCCTGCTCTGCAGTGTCGCCACTGTGGCACCAGGCTGGCTGAACACCTCCTGTCGAAATAGTGCTGGGTGTCTTGGTTTGGGCTCCCTACCAAGCAGACCTTAAGAAGAAGATTCCATGCAAATAGTTTATTTGGGAGGTGATCCCAGAGACCTCGGTAGGGCTGGGGAGGTGATACAGCAAAAGGAAGAAAGCCAAGGAAGATTTGTTAGCAAGCAAGCTTCCGCAGACGGCAGAGGGGCTTCGGCAAACTGGGAGGCCTGAGGCAGTGTGGGAAATGCGTGTCAGAGCTATTCCCCTGGGGGGCAGAGGAGTGGGGTTGATGGGGGAGCGGTAATCCCTCGGCACATCCGATCTGCTCCGCGTGTGGACGTGGCAGGTCCCAGTGGCCAGAGCAAGCCCTCGGGAGAGATGTGCAGGGGTCGGCAGTGGACGTTCTCCCCATCTGCCTCCCTCGTGTTCTCACCGTGGCCAGTCTACTGTCTGTCTCTGTGGATTTGCCTGTGCTGGACATTACAGAGATGGAATTGTACAATATGTGGTCTTTCATGATTGTCTTTTTAAATTTAGCGTCATGTTTTCAAGATTCGTCCACATTATAGCATTTATCAGTACTTCATTCCTTTTCACTCCTGAATAAATATTCCATTGTATGGCTGTATCATAATTTGTTTATTCATTTATCTATTAGACATTTTGGTTGTTTCCATTTTGGGGCTATTATGAAGAATGCTGCTCTGGACATTTGTGTACAAGTTTTTGGATGAACATATGTTTTTAATCCTCTTGGGTATAAACCAAGAATAGAATTGTTGGTTCATATGGTAAATATTAGGATCAACATTTTGAGAAATTGCCAAACTGTTTTCCATAGTAGCTGTACCATTTTGCATTCTCAGCAGCAATTTTGGAGTGCTTTCAGTCTCTCCACATCCTCTCTGACACTTGCTATTATCTGTCTTTTGATCATAACAATCCTAATGTATATAAAGTAGTCTCTCATTATGGTTTTGATTCGCATTTCCCTAATAACTCATGATGCTGAACATATTTTCATGTGCTTATTGACCATTTGTATATCTTCTTTGGAGAAATATTTAGTCATATTATTCCTCATTACCCATTTTTAATCAGGTGATATTTAGCTTTTTATTGTTGAAATGTAAGAGTTTCAAAATGTATAATCTGAGTATAAGGTCTTTTATCAAATATATGATTTGCAAACATTTTTCCCTTTCTGTGGGTTGTCTTTTCACTTACTCAATGCCCTCTGAAGCAAAAAAGTTCTTAATGTTGATGAAGTTCAACTTATCTGTTTTTTTCTTTTGTTGCTTGTACTTTTGGCATCATAGCTAAGAAAACATTGCCCTACCCCAGGTGACAAAGATGTGCTCCTATGAAGTTAATTTTTTTATGTGACGTGAGGTAGGAGTCCAAACTACCTCTTTTAAATATAGCTGCCCAGTTACCCCAGCACAGTCTGTTGAAAAGACTGTTCTTTCTCCATTGAACTATCTTGGCACCCTTGTGAACTTTTCATAGCTTTTTGATGGTGTCCACTGAAAGGTCAGCATTTAGGAAGCACCTAATACTGGCAGTTAGCGCCAAAGACATGTCGAGTGCTTTACACATGCTTCTCACATAATCCGCCCTGCTGTCCCATAATACGTATCATCCTTCCTGCTTCGCAGATGAGAAGAAGGTGCCGCGTGACTAGGTGAACTGCCCACTGTTAATAAGTGACTGAGTCAGGGTTTAAATCTATATCTGTCTAATTCTAAACCCTTTGTCTTTTCCACTGCTCCATATAAATATATGGAGTCTCCTTTCTCAGACAGAATTCACGCTGGCCCACTTTGCTGGGGATACAGAAAGCCTGAATGTCAAAGATAGCATAGTCACTGGAACTTTTCCACCAACGAGGTTACGTCCTGAAGAGACATTTGATATCCTAAGATATTATAGAAACCTCAAAAAAAATTGCAGCTAGATTTGTTTCTGATTGAAAATATCCACAAAGTTGTGTTGTTGTTTTTTTCATCTCCTCTTAGCTTTGTTAAAATAATAATTATGTTAAATGGTGGTAGACTGAGACTGCTGGCCATTGCATGACAATTCTAGGCTTTGTCTCCAATTAAAGTCCCTCAAGGTGTAAATTTAGTCCCTCTGGAGACAAAAGGAACAAGAAAGGCCAAACTACCCATTATTACCTGCCTCATGGCCAATTTTGGAGCAAACCCGCCTGTGGAGCTAGACCAGAGTGGCCAGGACCAGGAGTGAAGCCAAGTCAGAGGACTCCTGGCCTCATAGCCAGAAAGCTAGCAGCCCAGTGGATGTGCACTGAGAGAATGATTCAGAAAACACACACACATCATTAAAATAACTTTAGAGAGATATTTAGAGAAGAAAAATAAATTACTCCTAATCCCACAGCCTTAGCACAACACAAAACCTAATTCTATTTATGTGTTTCCCTTTTCAGTTCTTGTCTATATGCAGAAACATATTTACATAATTCCAATCACAGTAAGCTTTTATATACATCTTTTTTCACTTAACATTATTTCATAAACAATCTTCGTGTTGCTATGTAGTTTACACACCATCTTTTTATAATAACTTTCTCTATTAAAAAATTGCACATGCCCATGGTGCAAATTTTGAAAAGCACAGAGAAGTTATAAAGATGAAAATACCAGTAATCTCCCAGAGGCAATCACTGTTTAATATTTTAAGACACTTACTTCTTTGTTTTTTTTTATGCATGTATAATTTTGTTTTACATAGCTTAGATTATATACATATAAAATTTTATTCTGATTTTTCACTTAATATTACAACAGAAATATTTTCCCATGCCAATAATGTTAGATACTTAATTTGATTATAGTTTCTTCACCTAATGAATAATTTATCAACCTTTGTATATATTTTTTTGTCTACATTGTAAGTTAATGTCTTAAAATAGATTACTAGGGATGGACTTACAATATCCATGAGCATTTTATGAGAATTTTAAAGGCACACTTATTTTTGAAAGTTCTAGTATCTTTCATCTTTTATATGTAGCCTGGTTTATAAAAATATATGCCCTATTGTTGTGCATTTGCGCTATTTCCAGATGTTTTTCTCTCATAAATAGCTCTACCATAAAATTATTTGTGGAAAAAGCTTTTCACTTCTTTTGCATAAGTTTTTTTTTTTTATGTTCAGTATTTTTAAAGTGGAATTACTGGGCCAAAGAGCATTAATATTTTTAAGGAATTATTGAGTCTTGTTGCCAGCTCATTTTCCAGAAAGATTGTATCAATTTACACTCCCATCTCCATCCTCCAACCTTCATCTCATGTCAACAGTGAAAAACAACAGCATGGGGCGTGACTGAGAAAATGTATTAAATCTATGTAAACAAGTTCCAGAATCTGAGAAACAAATAAAGGGAAAGAGAAACATGTTTGTTCTCAAGGTCCCCAGGAGACAACGTGAATAGTATGTTCCTAGGATGTTTTTCCTGGGAAATCTATATAGGATGCCATATCCCAGGACTCAGGTGAGGAAGACAATGGGAAGGGGTCAAGGGTCCCCTTTTGGAACATCCAGATGGGTGGGTTGAGCTGTGGAAAGGGATATTGGAGATGTGGTGCCCAAGAGCACCATAGCTGATCAGCATGAGGGAGGTCAGGTCAGGAAGGAGCTGGCAAGACGTTGGCCATCAGATGGAGTGCAGGCCCTAGGCCAAGAGGAACTGGAATTCAAGCATGAAAGGTAAATTTAAGGCATAGGAACTATATAAGTAGGGGTCTTTAATCACAACCTAAAATAGCTTAAGCAAAAATAGTTAATTCACTGGTTCATGTAAATAGGTAATCCAGAAATAAATCTGCTTTTCTGTGCATCTGGATGTAGGAGTCATGGACCTGGTCTGTTTTTTCTCCTCTTAACTCAACTTGCTCAACATTAACCCCATTCCCAGGCCACATGTGGCCTTAAGATGGCAGAATTTACATCCTCTGAATCCTGGTCCTGTAAGAAAAAAACAAGAGACCCTCACACAGAAGTCCCAACAGAATCTCCATTGCTGCTGCTTCTGTGATTGGGTCATGACCTCATCTTTGAACAAGTATCCCTGACTAGGGAAAACTGTACTGATTGGCTGAGAGTTAAGTTATAAATGTCATACATGAAATGGGGGGATTAACTGGGGACTGGCATTACCTGAAAATAGCCCCAAATCACAAGTTTTGTAATGACTATCTCAGTGGTCAAGCTAAAGCAACTATGTGAATTATAGGGTCTGAGAACAAAACGAACATTGATCTGTGATGCTGAAGCACTTCTATCCACAAGGCTAGATCCAGCAGGGGCTCCATGGCTAGACTCCCTGGGCAGTGACAGGTGTCATCATCAGGTGGGGGCTTGGACCCAAGGAGGGCCTTCCTGGTTAAAGCTAGAGCCACATCAGTGGCCAGGGCTATTGAAGGTGGGTCTGTTCAGATTTTCTATTTCTTCCTAATTTATTCTGAGTAGGTTGTATATTTCCAGGAATTTATCTATTTCTTCTAGGTTATCCAATTTGTTGATGTATAAGTGTTCATTGTAAGAAGCATCTTAATCTGCTCCAAATGAACACAGGAGCAGGAATATGATCTGTACACTTTTTATTCATGTATTTACCATTTAGTTATTTATCTGTTGTGCATGTGTGCAGCAGGCAGGGTATAGGTGGAAGAGCAAGGAATTTGTAGTACACAATACATACATTATGTGTTCAAATCCTACCTCTTCTACTTAGAGCTTGACCTTGGGGAAGTCTGTAAGCTTTTCTGGGCCTTACTTCCATTTTGCCATCTGTGAGATCAAAATGATAGCAATACTTTTTAGAATTTTGTGAAGATTAGATATGATATATGTAAAGGGGCTAGCATAGTAAAGTGCATGACCCACAGTAGACTTTAAATAGTTATTATTGTGATTCCATTGTTTCATGACAAATTGCCCCAAACCTTAGCCGTTTCAAACAACAATAACGTTTATTTTCTCACAGTTTGTGTGGGTCAGGAACCTAGTAGCAGCTTAGCTGGATGGTTTTAGCTCAGGATCTCTCACAAGTTGCAGTTAAGATCCCAGCCAAGGCTGTGCTGATCTGAAGGCTTGCGTGGGATTGTAAGATCATCTTTCAAGATGACTTACTAACATGGGTGGCACGTTGGTGCTGGCTTTTGGCAGGAGGCCTCAGTTCCTTGCTACATAGAATTTTCTATGGGGCTCCTTGAGTATTCTGACAACATGGCAGCTAACTTCCTTCAGAGTGACTAATCCAAGAGAGAGCAAGGTAGAAGCTACAATGTTTTTTGTGTCATAGCTACACAAATCAGCCTATTCACTGTGGGAGGAGAGTATACATGGACATGAATACCAGGGAGTGAGAATCTTATAGGGGCCATCTTGGAGGTTGGCTATCAAAGTGCTAATACTGATGATTATCAATACACACAGTCCCTGATTCATGATGGTTCAACTTGGAAATGTTGAACTTTATAATACTGTGGAAGTGATACACATTTAATAGAAACTGTACTTTAAATTTCGATTTTTTTCCTGGGCTAGCAATACATGGTACCACAGCTCCCTGCCAGGCACTCAATCACGAGGGTAAACAACTGGTACTCTGCAGTTTACTGTGTTGCCAGCACGTTTTGGATATTGTGTTCTAAACATGTGTAAGGTAGGATAGGCTAAGCTATCATATTTGGTAGATTAGATGTATTAAATGTATTTAGACTTACGATATTTTCAACTTATGATGGATTCATCAAGTCTTAACCCCATTCTAAGTCAAGGAGCATTTGTACTGTGTCTTTGGTTCCCTTTAGACACACTTAACTTTTTTCATTCCTTCAAGGATTCTCCCCTTACTCCCAAGATATACGAGTAATGGCATCACTTTTCGAGATTCACAGGGTTTTTTGAGAAAAGTACTGAGAATTGCCAGCTACTCTTTCATAAATAAATAGCTGCATTTGTCCATCTGTGTCTTTCTGTCCTAACACAGACCTAAATGTAAGGGCCTTTGCTTCGATCATGAATGTGAGAAGTATTTTTGGCTCACTGGACTAAGAAATGTAAGGTCTCTCATTTAGGAAAAGAAGGTTGTGGGCCCCAATATCCAGTTCTCAGTTTATATCACAGCCCTTTGCATTCCAGGTAAGTGGGTGTTTGGCAGCCACTGAGTTGAGGCAAGGAAAGTACTTGAATTTCCTAAATTCTAAGGACACAGTGGCAAGTCCCTGGTCTAAAACATCATCAGAGTGATGAGGCTAGACTTGAGGAATGAGGGAATTTTCTCTTAACAAGATTTACTGACCTGCCATGACCAGTGCTTACTCAGCACTATTGGGACAGAAAAATAAAGTGCCTCTATAACAACAAAAAAAGAGAGAGACAAAAATAAAAAGAAAAGGTAAAGAAAGAAAGGAAACAGAAAGAAATTCTAGGCAGCATGTAGCAGAAATTTTGAGACTACCTAGACCAGGGTTCAAATCTCAGTTCTACCATTTACTCTTTATATAATTTGGGGCAAAATACAACCGCTCACATCTTCAGCTGTCTCATCGCTAAAATGGGGTTAATATCATCGACCTTATGGGATTGTTGTATTAGATGAGATAATGTATCTGGTACACACCAGAACCTTGGAAATGCTCATGTTGTTATGCGGAGTCCTTTGAGGTTGGTCACTACAGAAATCTGTTACGTTTTCCCACTAACCGAGCCCCGGCTTATGAAATGCCAATAGGACATGTGTTTGGCACCTGCAGTGCAGTTTCCTTAATTGTTGTCTTATAAGCCTGATACACTTCTTAAAAGAAACTGGAAAACTATGAGGAATCAGCCCAGCTCATCTGAGTTCTATTCCTGGATGCCTGACTGGGTGTCCTTCAGAAGGTTTCCTTTCTGGTAAAGATCATACAGGAGACTGGCTTGTTAGAGAAGAGCTTTTATTTGCAATGATGAAGAGTATCGGTGGTTTTCAGCTGCGTTTAGGGGAAACAAAACTTGCTTATTCCATACCAAGTGTCACTGAATCAGTTTGTGAGGTGGGCTCAGCTCCAGCTTTGGACAGTGCACTAGGAAGCCTCTTACATCACTTTGCTACACCCCTAGAGACCAGGATCTGGTGACTAACTCCCTCCCACGCTCTGGCCTCTGCCCAGGTTTTGTTCCCTGGAGTTAACCAACAGGGGCTGTCTCGGGAGCACACTCATGTGGTTCCCACTAAGCCCTCTGCCCTGGTTCTCTCTCAGCTTTTCTACTCCAGATTCCTTGACTTTCCTTCTTCCCTGAAGGTCCAGAGGAGGGGCAGCCTAACCGCTCTCTTCACTGGAGAGGGTAACAGTAGCAGCAGCAGTGACCACCACCATTGGCGCTGATACAGGACACTACCGTGTCAAGATGACTTTGCATCTAATACTTTGTTTAAACGAAAAAACAACCCTATGAAGTGGCATCTTCATCTTGTAGAAGTGGAAAGATTTGCCTAAGTTCACAAAAGCTTACAGTTGGAAAAGTCAGAACTTGAACCCAGGTTTTCCGACTCAGTATCCAATGGACTTTTGCCTTCTCAGCTGCCTTCCCAGTCACAGGTGCAGACTCATCCAGAGTTTGCAGAGATATTATTAAAAAAACAAACAAACAAACAAAAAAAACTGAATGAGAAAAGGGCCCATTTACCAAAGAAATGAATGTTAGGATAAGAAATAGTCATTGGGCCTGAGACAAAGCCCAAGATGCAGAAAATTACACAGAAAGTTCAGAACAAAAGCAGACACCAATCCCCACCCAGTTTATCAACCCAATACTCCTTAATATCCACTGCTCGTGCCTTTACCTGACCACAAAACCGGAATGTGCCTGGGTCTGGTGGGCTGCAAGGCTGCTGAATGGCCTCTGTGGACGGCATGGGGTGCCAGGGCCTAGAACCAAGCTGGCTATCACTGCCTCCTGAGCTCAGAAATCCAACAATATAGTTTTCTGTAAAACCCTTTATTTGCTCAGAAAGCACGGTCCCTGGATTGCTTGTAACAAAATTAGCCAGGGTCTTGTTTGTTGCTTTGGGCTGGTTAGTCCTTGGAACTTCAGACAGGGGCTGCTGGAAGAGTTCTAACTGCAAGAAGGGCTATGGTGCCAAAGGACAACTGTCAAAAAGTGTTTTGAAGAATTATGCAGTGACTGAGCCAGAAAAGAGAGTCAAGTGTAATTGTCAGTCCACCTTCACTGGGGACCAGTCCACCTTCACTGGGGACCAGTCCACCTTCACTGGGACCAGTCCACCTTCACTGGAGACCAGTGAAGGTGAGAATAAGCAGAGGAGAGGTCGCCAGAGCAGTGTTACTCAGAGCATTGTCCACAGACGGTGCCAGTGTGTTAACTGTTAGTCCACAGCAAGATAAATACAGAAATCGAGAGGGAGCATCTGGAAACTTGGATATCGGTTTGACATTGCTGCAGCATCCAAGTTTATGATCAGCGGGTTGTCCCAATTATCAACTTGTGATGGATTAGAAACAGAGAGGCACTGGTGTAGGTGACTTCGGGGAACATCAGTCGGTATACACGTTCAGATCTTTATGCACACCAAACACTTGTTTGGACAGTGGTTTAGGTTTGTCAAAAATGACAAAGACCAATTTTTAAGCACAAGACCTGGCACATAGTAGGGGCCTAGAAATTACTTAGAAATGAGCTTAATAAGAAGGCCATTTCCTCTAGTCAGCTAACAAACTGGTAGAGTGACCCCGTCCCCCAGCCTTAAGTCTGAAGGACTCCTCCTGCCTGGTTCATTACCGTCCCTTCAACGCCTGGCTGTTCCAGCCTTTGCAGAAGACGAGGTTCCCCTCTCAGCCTACCTGGAGCCTAAGTGGTGTTTAGTAAAGTTTAAACAACCCCATATAGTGTGGTTGAAAGCAATCTCCATTTCTTTTGGGTAAGAAGAAGAAAGAAAGGCAAAAAGGCGCCTCCCCCTTCCTCTGCCGCTCATTAGGGTTCTGGCTTAGGGCGGCGGCCGGCGCCCTAATTGGATCCGCGCGGTCTGTGCGGCTCCATTGAACGCTGACATTTCTAACTAAGTGACCTTTCCAGGACCACTGGTACTCTCATAATGAGTGTGCAGCGGCATTGTGTGGACACAATACAGCAGACTTCACAGTGCCCGGAGAATGCAGGATTGAAAACTATTCAGAATTCCCAATATCGAGTTAGCAAAATGAGAAGATTGGGTCCCAACATTCATCAGCGTGTTATTGTGCAAGTATCGATTTCAATGCCCTTTCATTTCTTTCAGGAAAAAAAAAAATGTTGTATTATAGAGGTCTAAATTAACTTTTGTTCTGTTATTTTTCCTCTGTACCTATAAAAAGGTCAAATGCATTCATAGGGCTAGATAGATTTGCTGGCTATAAGCACCAAGATAGCAATCAACCTTCAAATAACCTTTAAGGAGACATCGGCTCTTCCGTGAACAATAATTGATGTGCTCATTAAGGCCGTGAGATTCTTCAGTACTCACCTAAAGAACAGTTACAGGGCCAGTGGCAAAGATATGTCATTCCTAACAATGATAATGACTCAGATATGTGAAATTGTGCTCCATTCAGTGTCACAGGGACAAGGAAGGGGACTTCAAAGGGAAGCTAACAAGGTGGGGAAGGAGAGCAATGGTTTTCACACTGCCCAGCGGGGACCACATAGGCTGGGCCTCGATGGGAGAAGATGTAGTTTCTGAGTGTCCCCTGGGGCCACAACAGAAAATTAGAATCTCTTTCTTCATATGAATGCAGAGGGAGCATAATGGATTTATCAATGCCACTTTCTTTCCTCTGAGAAAGAGGATATGGAGCAGTAGCCATACACGTGGCAGCTCTTCAGATGGGACAGTGCCAGCAGTGAGTGGCTGGGTGGCCCTGCCTCTAGGCCCCTCCCTGGGAATTATCTGCTTTTCCATTAATGGAATCCTGGAGTCAGGCCACCAAAGGGCTATAGTGTCCAAGCGTTGATGAGCACAGATCATGTGCCAGGATCCGTGCTTGGCACTCAGAGGAATCTAAAAGATAGTCTAATCTCATTTCTATTGAATTTAATTTGATTCAAGTCAGTAAATATTTCTAAAACATTTATTTTGCATCAAGAACTAGGTATAAAGAGGCAACTAGGACACAGTCTCTATCACTAAGGCATCTATAGTCCAGGGTTCACTGCACTCGTGTTGAAGATGAGAGATGGAATTAATATGGAGGGTCTCCCTCACAGAGTACCTTACTGTGCTGGGTACTATATATTTGATAATTTTCTAAATCCTCATTACCACCCTGTGACTGTAAATATTATCATCCCATTTTGGAGAAGAAGCAGCTGAAGTTTACACAGGTTGTGTGATGCATTCAGAATCATCCAGGTTGTAAGCGGCTGAGCACACTGACTCCAAAGCTGGGGCTGTTTTGCCTGCTTCCTATAAGGAAGGGCCCTCTTTCACCTTGATTTCTTCTACTCAAAAAGTGAGTAGTAGGGACATTTCTGGTTGGGTAAGTCTTTTTACTGGGTAACCTGCATGTGCAAAAGCATAATTACATCTTGTAATGAGAAAAGAAGCATAATTGATGTGCTGATTAAGGCTGGGCAATTCTTTAGGACTGCTGGAAAGGAAATGGTTGTAGAGTATATGATCTAGTTCAGGAGTGACAAATACATTTCCCGTGGATCACCCATCACTTATCTCATGACATCACTGAATCATTATGAGACTCTTCTCTGCTCAGCCTTTATTCAGTTTCAGAATCTCTCTCCCCAGTACTTTAGCAGCCACTGTTCAAACACTGATACCTGCATGTGAGACAAAACCTCCTTACCTTACCGGAACTCATATAACTGCTTCATTCTGCATATAAATAACTGGGCCCAAACAGGAGAAAGGACGCAGGTAAGGTCATGAAGTGAATGAACGGCAGTTAAAGGAATTGTAGACCTTGGCACTTATAAGAGGGATATCTAAGGCCTAAAGCCTGAGACAGTGTCAAGGTCAGTGTGGAGGCAGGCAGGAAGTACTTTCTTCTGGTCTAGGCCTGCGCCTTGGGTCCTGCCACTCACCATTCATTTGATCTACAAGTTTATTGAGTATTTACCATGTGTCAGCATTAGGAAGACTCACAATAACCCAGGTGTAGAACACCCCTTTCTTTTAAAGTACAAATGATTATCTTCTCTTACTTACTGTGGAGGGGGTTGGGGTGTGTGGGGCAATGGGATTGTGGGAGGCAATAGAAAGTTTAGTCTAAATAATGTGTTTGGAGCCTGAGCTCCTCTCTGGTATCTCCCAAGTTGTGGGCCTCACACTGCTAATCATCTTAGGAGTTTATACCCCTTAATTAAGCCAGTACTCTCAAGGAAATGGGACAGATGTGGCCTGTAGTCTCCTGGGCCTCCCGCTATGTTGGCTTCTGCTGGACCAGGCACTGCTGTAGAAAGCGGTAACAGTAGCGAGCAACACTTACTGAGTGCCTACTACGTGCGAGGTACTGTTCTAAGTACATATATATTTCATGTATTAACTCACCTAATCTTTACGAAAACCTTTATAAGTAAATACCATAATTTCATATCAGTTGGATCGTAAAGGATCCTCAGGAATTCACAGCACAGGTGAAGGCAGGGGCACAGGTGATGGGAGGGTGTCCTAAGCCAAGAAGGCAGCGTGTACAAAGCATGCAGGCGCACCGAAAATGGCTGGCACGAGAGGGTGTCTGTCTGTCTTTCCTGGAATAGGACATATGACTTTGAACATGAGAGATCAGTTAGGGCATGCGTTTAAAGAAGAAGGGAGTGATCGCTGGTTTGAAATCAGAAGATTTAAAAAGTGACCATTGATTCAAACCACAAAGAAGTCCCTGTGGAGCGGATTGGGGTGGGGGTGGATAGCAGGTTGCAGCGGGGTCAGGAGTCGGCAGAAATGGAAGGAGAGATGGCAAGTGTAGACGATACTCGTAAGGCGTGGCTGGGAAAGAAGGGAAAGAGGAAGTGTGGGACTGAGGGACAGCCCCTTCCAAGAGGAGAGGGATCTGAACCTGTTGGCTAAAGCGGGTAGGACGGGGAGGCAGAGGAGAGGCTGACGATCTGCAGCGAGCGGCATCCGGGGAGAGCTGAGGCCCCGAGAGTCTGGAGGAGTGGGAGCGGGAAGTCAGGCGCACCAGGGCCGCCGGACAGCCTCACAGGCGTCAGCGTGGCTGGTGTGGGCAGGAGGAGCGGGAAGCTCTGCGGGCAGGGCCCCGCAGCCGCCCTCGGAGGACGGGGCGAGGGGGGCCTGTGCAAGCGCTGCGGGCGTGCGTGGCTCATAATAACGTCAGGCTCAATGTATGCTGTCCCAAAGTGGAGCTCAGGAAGGAGCCGAGGCGGCTGGAGCCAGTGTAACCCATTGGTCTGCCCAGGGCAGCAAGGGAAAAGATGAGAAGCGCTCCAGCTCTGCTGTGCACTCGCCGGGACCCGAGGCAAGCCGTGTCGCCTCTCACCCTCGGCTTCCTGTGTGCAGTGAGGGCTCACACTGGGTCAGGTCAGAGGGCTTTCTGGTTAGGCTGGCCCGTGACTGCCCTTCAGCGGGATTCGGAAGTGGGATTCTCAGCGTGTGGGTGTGGGTGTGCGTGGGTGTGTGCACAATAACATTTTATTATGGACACTGAAATTTGGATACTATATAATTTTACATGTCACAGAATACTATTCTTCCTTTTGGTTATTTTTCAACCATTTAAAACTATGAAAGCTATTTTAGCCCGTGGGCATGTGAAAACAGGCAGCAGCAGGCCAGATTTGGCTTGGGGACCGTAGTTTACCTAATAATCTGAGTCACAAAAGGCTGTCCTACCATCACTTAAAACTGATCTTTATTAGGAGCAAAAATTAAGGTCTTTTGAATTTAATTTAAAACCTTCATTTTAACAAGATATTTTATATTAAAACTGCATTCTTAAAAATTTGTATATCCCATAAGCAAAATATCCCCTCATGAAAACTTTGAGAATCATAAAAATTTTTTAAATCGCCCATAGTTCTGCAACTTTTGCTCAACCATTATTGTGCCAACATAAGGTTATTTATTACACATAAAAATTATTTTCCCCAAGGTACCCCCTCCCTGGGCAGTGTTTGAGGTCTCAACCATGTTTAAGTGACCAGTTCAGTAGTGTTAAGTGTACTCACATTGTTGTGGACCAAATGTCCAGAACTTTTCCACCCTGCAAACCTGAAATTCTATATCCAGTTAACTACTCTCCTTTCCCCTTCCCCCCTGCCCCTGGTGATCACCGTTCTACTCTCTGTTTCTATGACTACTTCAGATTTCCCATATTTATAGAATCGTATCCTATTTATCTTTCTGTAACTGGCTTATTTCACTTAGCAAAATGTCCTCAAGGTTCATCCACATTGCAGCGTGTGTCAGAATTTCCTTTCTTGGAAGGCTGAATAATGCTCCACTGTATGTATTACCATGCTCTGTTTATCCGTTCATCTGCCAGTGGACATTTGAGTTGCTTCCACCTCTTGGCTGTTGTGAATAGTGCTGCATTGAACATGGGCATGCAGATATCTCCTCAAGACCCTGCTTTCAGTTCTTTTGGATATATGCCCAGAAATGGGATTGCTGGATCATATGGTAGTTCTATTTTTAATTTTTGAGGAACCTCCATTCCACTTTGTTTTATGGTTCTGTTTCCTTCCATCTAAAAGCTCTGGCAGAATACGATCCTACTTTCTGTTCTCTTTCTTCTACCCTTCAACAGATCAGATTTATGACTGTCCATAGCTTTCCTTCGAGGGTCAGTAATCTGTGGGAGGGCGTAAGCACCCACAGGAGAACCGGGCCAGCATCATAATAAGAAACCCGAATGAAAGTCCTGATCCATGCGAATTCTGTTAGTTTTCATTTCTCACTCTGATCTTAGTTTTTGAAAATGCTGCACTGAGGACAGTGACTTGAGGAGGTCATCCTTAGTGAAATGCATTCATATGTCTCCCCCGAGGGGGAAAAGACGGTGAAGTCGTTTAAAATTATGGGATTGCAGGAATGATAGGAAATGGGGTGGTAGAGTGAGGGGAGTGCAGCCTGGTGAGGAGAGGGTTTGAGCCAGGAAATTGAAACCATGAATGCAAAAAAAGATGTAAATGTTGTTTCCTAGATTTTATAGCTCCCAGATGCCTCCTCTAATTGCATAGCTAACCCCGAGTTTATTAAGTTATTTTCCAGAGTCAAACTCATTTGTATACATGTCAGAATGTAAACTGAATTTTAAAAGTAAGGTCCTTGGATTAGAATTCAGGAATGATAAACAAACTCATTTAGAATGTAAGATTTGCATGTCATTTGCATGTGCCCAAATGCAATTACATGTGCTCTGTAAATATACATTTCACATTTATTTGTCATGATAGAACAGTACAGAAGAAATTAATTGCCACGGATTTTTTTTTTCAATATTTAAAGAAAAATAATGATGGCTCTTAAAATAGACTGTGCTAGTGCGTGATTCAATGTGCAGAAACTGGCGAGGAGAGATAAGGATCCGTCAAAAACTATAAATTCCCACTGCAACATCTGTACTAGTTCAAATCGCATGGTTTATGGAGGCCCCTTTTGCCTTCTCCGTGGGTATTACCATAGCGCTCTGTAGATTTATGGCTGGCTCAGTGCAAGGACAGTTTTACTAGCAGAGCTTTAAAAAGGGGAGGGGGGATGTTTCCTCTTTGAAAGTTCAGGATTGAATCGAAATGAAATTGCTGCTCTAGCTTTAGAAACTTCTAGACGAGCAGTCTCCCATGTACTTCCACACTGCCTACAACCTGTTTCTTCACTCTCATTTTTTACATTTCATAATTCAAGATTCATAGTATCTTGAATAACCAAAGTACTACCCTTAGATTGAAGAGACGCCTTAGAATTGGGAGATCTCAGGTACTAGGTGTTAATGCCAGTATGGGAAAGCTTTTTTATTTTATTTAATTTTTTAGATTAGCACACAGTTAAATGGACTATTTTTTGCGTGTACAGCTCTTATGAACTTTGACGCAGGTATGTATTTGTGTATCGGCCACCACATCAGGATACAGTAGAGTTCCATCACCCCAGAGGCCTACCAGTGTTCCTCCTTTGTAGTCATGCCCTTATCCCCAAGCCCTAGCAAACACCCGTCTCTTCTCCATCTCTATAGATTTGTCTTTTCAGGAATGTCATGAAAATGAAATCATGTGATAGATAACCTCTTAAGACTGGCTTCTTTCACTTAGCTCAGTGCTTTTGCAATTCTTCCAAGTAGTATGCGTCAGTAGTTCACTCCTTTTCGTCGCTGAGTACTAGTCAGTTGTAGGGATGTGCCCCAGTTTGTACATTCACCACTGAAGGACATCGGGTTGTTTCCAGTTGGGGCAATTATGAGCAGAGAGACTGTCGACATTCGTGTACAGGCTTTTGTGTGAGCACAGTTTTCATTTCTTTGGTAAATACCTGGCAATGGGATTGCTGGGTCATGTGATAAGTATGTTTAACGTTCTAAGGAACTGTACCAGTTTCTGTCCCCACCTGCAATGCGTGAAGCTCTGGTAGCTCTGCATCCTCACCAGCACTTGAAATTGTCAGTATCTTTACATTTTTAGCCAGTCTAATACGTCTGTAGTGATATCTTATTGTGGTTTTAATTTGCATTCCCTACTCTCTAATGATGTTGAGCAAGAGTAAGCTTCTGATATATAAATAATGTGTGAATGTTTCCTAAGCGCCTGTACTGTGTTCAGTGCCTTCCAGTGCATATTAGCACATTTAAACTTCACAGTCCTGTGAGATAGCTATTAATTATTCCCTTTTACTTATTATTATTATTCCTTGGTTGAGGAAACCAAGACTGGGAGAAGTTAACTGCTTTGTTCTCTCAGTAACAATCGCAGAGTATATGGTCTATTCCAGCTGCTCTGCAAGGCCCTGGGCCCAGAGGTGTCTCTGCCTTTGGCAGCCTCAGCGTGTGGGAAGAAAGATGCACACGTTTGAACAAAGAAGTGTTCTGTGTGAATTGCACCTAAGCATAGAGTGCAGGCAGATCAGGGGAGGTGGGCTTTAATTGGCCATGGTTCCTAAATATCCCAGTGAAAATATAAAAACTAAGAGTCCAAAGTTAACATGACCTGTGAAGGGATCTGGACTCATACTGACATTGAATTCATTTCTTTGGGAAGCTGGGAAGCTACAAAGCACACTCACCTTCTGTCCAGCTTTCTCTCCCGGATCAGCAGAGAGCAGCTGTGCACCCCCAGCAGAGCAGAGGCCATCTCCCTCTTCTGTCGCACTCTGGCTGGAGGTCTCGCAGTTAGCAAGTGGGGAGTGAAGCAAGCGCAGGACTGCTGTTTTAATGCGAGAATGCCCAGAAGCCTCTCTGCCATAGCCACCTGGGCACCAGTTCATGTTCTTAGTAGTTATATGTCCCAACTCAGCGGAGCACCACCTCACCCCACAATGGGCTGGGCCTCACTTCGAGCAGAGATTGCGCGGTGCACTGGGAAGAGAGTATGTGTGGAGTGAGGAGTCCTGAATTCAACTTTAGTTTCAGTCATTTCCCATCTCTGCTCTTTCCTGGGCCTCTACTTGCTCATATACACAGATGAAGAGGCTAAAAAGATATCCTTCAACCAACATCCAAATTCATCACCAACTCCTGTTTATTCTATTCCCAAATGTATCTTGAGCTTACCCACTGCTTTTCATCTCCACCATGTTTCTCTTTCAGCCACCGACCCACCCCCACCTTGCCTAGGCTACTATAGTAGCCTCCTACTATCCACACATCAGCCTGAGTGACCTTTTTAGAACTGAAATCAAATGATATCACCTCCTGATTAAAATTCTTTAATGGCTTCTCATCACTTAAAATAAAATCCAAACTCCTTACCATGGTCCACAGAGCATTTTTGGTTTGGGTTCTTGTATCTGAACCCACCTCCGGTCATATCACTGTCTCTGTCTCACTTTTCTACTCTAAGCAAACTGATCTCCGTGCTCCTCAGACAAGTCGAGCCCTTTCCCATAACTGGCCTTCACAGCCACTGTGCTTTTTGTCTGTGAGACCACCTTGCCCAGAATGTTTTTTTGACTGTTCTATTGAAATCTGCCTTCTCCATTTACTCATCACCCTAATTTTCCTTCAAAAAACTTACAATAATTATTATTACTTTCTATATTTTGTTGTGTATTCTATATCATTATATAACCTATTGTATAGTGTATATAATACTACATATTATAACTTTTATTATTATAAATTTTATTATCTTTAAATTTATATTATTATAAATTTTATTATCTCCGTTCCCTATGAGAACAGAGACCTTGCCTATTACATTTGTGCTGGCTCCTGCAGCATGGACACGGTAAGGGTTTAATAACTATCTGTCAGATAAATGAATATCTAAAGTCTCTTTCAGCACTGACATTTTTCTCTTTTTCTTTTGAGCTCATTCTGTTCCTCTGTGCACTGGCATTCTTCACAAGGTGTTGTGTCAAATGAGACAAGGCATATCGAGACACGAAATGAAGTTAAGGAATTATCATCATCATCATCATCATCATTGTCCAAGGCATTTCCCCGTCTGACACTGATTTCTGTTATTGTTTTTGGTTTTGTTTTTTTTGGGCCTCTAGGGGAAATTTCCAATGAGAGATTCTTTTTTCTTTTCTTCTGTGTAGTGGGCACCTGGCAGTGTCTGGTTCGTAGCCCAATTCAAGGTGTCACAACTACTTATCATCAAGCTGTGAGCTTAGATATTGTTCTGACAAGTATGTTTCTAGAAAGGAAAGTCTTGGGTATTTGTGGAAGAGAGGAGAATAGGATTAGGATCACAATATGATTGAACCACGATGTCAGCACTGGAAGATCTCTGAAAGATCCCCTAATCTGATGGTTTTCAGATTTCTGCCATTTCTTGGAGGAGGCTTGAGGGCTTCCCTGGTGGGAGAGGGGGATGCTGAGGCCCCAGGAAGGGATTTGAGCAAGTTTACACAGAAATTTGTAACAGAAGCAGGAGAGGCATCTGAGTTGCCTGTCATCTACTCCTGATCCTCTGTTGCTTCTCCTAAAAATCTAAATCCATCCATGGTTTTCCACCTCTACTGCCACCACTCTGGTTCAAAATGTCATTGTTTTTCATATGCACCACAATAGCCCCGTACCTGGTTTCCCTAAACTCACTTGTCAAACAGCACATGTGATCATTTCAGCACCCACTTTTTCATCTCCACTGGCTTATAATTTTTCTTTGGCTCTCCAAGACTTTGGGGATAATCTCTTCAGCCTTGCCTCATAACCCTCCCCTGCCCCAACATCCTTTCCACACTGATTGCTTCCAGTTCCTGGAACTACCTGTTCTCTCTGACCTGTCTTCCCTTGTCTTGAGTAATAATGCACATTCACAACCAAATGATTCCATCTTGTAAAATCCAAGAAGTCTGAACTCCTTCCTTCATCTCATCCCACTTTCTCTGCTCCTCTAGTCCCAGCTGGTAGTGTTTCTCCTGGTATAATTTCATCTCTACTCCTGGCTTCTGCTGAGATGGCTGATTTAGTTCATGAGTTGCACCCATGATCTCTTTATCAAGTGATTGTCTAGCCACGTCCTTACTAGTTTCTTCCAAACATATCTTCTCACTTTTTTGCAATACGAAAGGCTGAGGATTTTCCAAATCTTTGAGTTCTGTTTTGTTTTTTTCTTAATAATTCCTTATTCAATTCATCATTTTCTTCTTACTATAAACAGGGAGGGGAACCAAGCTGCTCTTTCAACAATTTGTTTAAAAATCTCCTTGGCTAAATATCCAGTTTTATCTCTTGCAAATTCTACCTTCCAAAAAAAAAGTAGGCCACAATTCAGTAAAGTCCTTTGCCACTTCATAACAAGGATCACCTTTCCTCTAGTTTCTAATAATATGTTTCTTATTTCCACCTGAAATTTCACCAGGACCACCTTTATTGTCCATATTTCTAGGATGCACTTCAAAATTCTTCCAGTCACTACTCATTTCTCAGTTCTAAGGTTGCCTTGACATTTTTAAGTTTGGTTGCAGCAGCACTCATTTCTCAATACTAAAATATCTGTTTCCTCTTCCCTCTCCCCCCCCCTCGCCTCCCTGACCAGCCCAGGAGGCCAGAGAGCTCACGTGAAACTGGTCTTCACAAAGAAGACCAGCTTATAAACTAGACTTCTACTCTACACTAGGTGTTGATATGGCTCACTCCCTCATGTCACTAAGGTCTCTACTCAAATTGCCCCTCTTCATAAACACTTTTGCTGAGCCCTAAGCCAAAAAAATAATCAGCCCTTTCATAGTCCATTCCCTTTCCCTACCCTGCTTCATTTTACTTCATAGCTCTTACTGCTACCTGACATTGTATATCCACTTGGTTTTTGTCAGTCTTCCCCACAAGGTTGTACATTGCTTGAGGGCAGGGATTTTGTCTTGTTTAATGGGAATATATATAAATATATATTGCTCATAACAAATGTTTTCTATGAATGAATGAATGAAAGAAAGAATGAATGAATGAATATTATTGTTCATCTATCTTTACATAATTGTCCAATTATTTTCCTAGGATCAGTTCCCAGAAGCAGAATTGCTGAGTGTCCAGAGTTATTCGTTGATTAGTACAGTGGCTGGCATACAGTGGATATTTGATTAACATCTGCTGAGAGACTGAAATTGAGTATTTTTTCTAGAACTGCACCAAATTAACTGATTCCTCAGTTAAATTCTGCCAATATTTGATTGAGTATCTAAACCATGTATTTACTTATCAGACACTAATTGCATTACACATACAAAATCAGTTAGGAAGTGGTCCCCTGGCCTTACATACTCTCAGTCTAATGAGGAAGCAGACAGGTTGACCAATAGTTGAGGACTAGGCCTCCTTTCTCTCACAGTGAGCCCAGCTGCCTGGATGCTTTCTGGCTTTTGCCACTTGCCACATATGAAATCTTAGGCATTTTGCATGGTCCTCTGAACTTGTTTTCTCACCTGTAAAATGGAAAGAGTTGTAATACCTATTTTATAGATCTGTGGACAAGAATAACATATTAATACCTAAAAGCACTTAGATATTGCTTGGCATGTAGCAAGAGTTTTGTAAATGTTGGTTAACATTATTACTAGCCCCATTTTACAGAAATGAGTCAGACTCAAAAAGGTTCAACTGTTTGTCTAAAGTAAATAGTCGAGATGGAATTTGAATTCAACCCCCTCAATTCCATCGCCAGGCGGTCCTCGCGTTATGATTCTGACTGGACCATTCAGATTTCTCTTCTTGTGGACATGACCTTCTCCTGGACCTTGAAGTGTGGGGGCTTGGCCTTGAGTTGGGTTTTTATGCCTCCTGGTGCCCATCAACCGCCCACCTGCCCATCTCCCCTTGCCCTTCACACTGTGCTGATAAACCCCTGACTGCAAACCCACATGTTAGTAGTTTTAGGGAAAAAAATGTCTTTTGATAATTAAGCTGATGGAATTTAGAAATCAACAGAACAGTACATTTTCCCAGCAGAGCCAAGAAATTAATTAGGAGCAATTTGCTGTCAGAAACAATTTTCATAATTTTAAGTTTAAAAAAGAGCAGAAAATCATTTTTTGTGGGTATTTTTTTTTTTTTCTTCTACTTTCCATTCTAAACTGATTTAACTCCTGGAAAGACAAATCCTTCCAAATACCCAATTTTCTATCCCTCAGACTCTTCCCCTGAGGGATGCTCTAGCCTCTCTGACTGGTAATATTCCAGGGTTAGGAAGACTTGTATAAGTCGGAGCCTTTTGATCCCCTCCCTTACCCCATGGGGCAGAACTTGTACTTTTCCAAAGGAATGATTATGAAATAGTGTACATTCCTGTCCCAAGAGTGGGGGAGGGGTTGTGATGCTCTTAGAAGGAATCAATTGAGCAAATGAATCTTTTATAAAGCTGATTTAAGAGTCAGGTTGGAGTATTGAAAGTCGCAGCCCCAGTGAGAAGGCGGGCTGCACTAAAATAGGATCCTTCCTTCCCTCCTGGCCTCCGCAGCCATTCCCAAAATAGGAAATAAACGGAATTGTATTTGTGTCTGAAGCTGGAATTATTTTTGTTTCTCTTCCCCCTCCAGGCTCCCCCTTGCCAACGTGCTTCTCGCCCCATCTCAGTATTTGCGTCTAGAATCGTGAGGGCCTAACCCAGGCATCCCTTGTGTGCCACCCGTGTGGGGCGTTAGCTGTGCACCTTCACATTGCATCCCTGCAGCACTGTGCTGAAGTCAGAGCTACAGTTCCAATTTTACAAATGGGGAGACTGAGGCTCAGTGAGGTTGAGTGACTTGCCGGGTGTACACAGGCTAAGCAAGTGAGAGGAGGAGCTGAGGTGCCGGGCCCGCCGGCTGCACCCACTGGCCCTCGCGCTGTTGGGAGCACAGGGCGCAGGCCTGCTACTCTCCCCCAGCGACTCAGATGTGAAGACAGCACCTGGCTGGCCTCCAAGGCTTCTCTTCTCCAGGCCAAGCTCTCCAGCTTTTACCTTTTATCTCAGAGATGGCTAGTCCAGAAACCTCCCCCCAGATGTCTCTCTCCCAAGGCTTTCCTGTTTCATTCCTTTGGGGAGCAAATCTGGGCATGGTACTCCCCTAGAAGACTCATCCCACAGCTCCCACTGGCTTGGGGGGAAGGGCCAGCACCTCACCGTGCCTAATAAAACCCTGGATAACTATCCCTTGTCTACCCTCTAGTCTTATATTTTAACATTTACCCAACCACAGTCTCCTCCACAAGCCCTCACCCAACACTTTACCCTCTGCATTTCCTGATCTCCCTCCATTCTCTCATCTCTGCTCTTCCTAATGTGCCCACCCCTATGTTGGAACAGCCTTTCCTGCACCGACTCCTAGTTACAGGAGGCAAAGTCTTCCTGGGGGAAGTGTGCCTTCCTCTGGGCTCACACAGCCCACGTGTTTTCTGGGTCCCGGCTCTGAGCAGGCCGAATTGTGATTGTTATCTTCTATCTGATTCCCTCACTGTGGGCTCCTTAAAAGCAGAAAATAGGTTTGACTTTCCTTTCATTGTCTCTCCAGTACCTGGCATATATTAAGTGGTCAGTGAAAACAGGAGGGCAGGGCGGGAAGAAAGAAAAGAGGGAGGAATGGAGGGTGGGAGAGAGGAAGGGAGAGAAGGGACTCAGAGAAACATGGAGGGCTCCGATCTTGTTGCCATATCTCGGGGGAAGATAAACTAACTAAGCCGGTGGCTCACAAAGCTGCTCCCATGCGCACAGCCAGCCTTTCTGTGGGATTACATAGTTCCACCGTCCCCTTTCTCTCATATATTCCTCATGACAATTCTAAGAAGGAGATGTTCTGAATCTACCAAGGCCAAAATTAAAGCCTAGCAATGGTGCCTTGATTCAGACATGAAATACATAGACCTGAAATTCAAATTACCAATCACTCGTTCAATTATTTGTTCATTCATTGCACATGCTTTGGTGCATCTTCTGTTTCGTGTTTTGTGCTGGGCACTAAGAAAAAGAGGAATTAAACTTGATTCTTGATCTAGAGAAAGTCCAAAAGAAAAGGAGAAGCAAAGAATACAATACAGTAGTCATCCTTAAGGTAGGAATGTGTGCAGGATGCTGCTCGAGAACCAAGGAGGGGTGGGAAGGTTTACCTAGAGCAGGAGGCATGAGAGCGGGACACAGAGGAAAGGGAAGTGCATTCTAAGCAGAGGCTTTAGAGAATCAGGAAAGGTGACTCACTAGGATCTGTGCCTTTGATCACTAGAGTCCTCAGTCTGCTCCAGATGGCCTTTGCCCTGGTGACAGAGTCTAGCCAACTCTGAGTGTGCATTGGTCTCCAGGTAGGGCTGGCTTACTTAGCAGGGGAGGTTGGTTAATTATTTGACACTCTGTTCCAATCTACTGAGCAGGGCTGGACATAACAGAGGGAACCAGAGGTGATGGGAAAGAAAAATTGCTTCTTCGGATTTGTTTCCTGACTGTGTCTACTGAAAAGCACACTACCAGAAAGATGGAAGTGTTTGCTCTGTTAATGGATAACCACATAGTGAATAGTGTGTCTCCACACCAAGCCTTTGCCCCTCCAGGCTTGTGGAAGGCCTGAGGTCAGAAGGACTGCCATAGGCAATAATGTATTTTATTTCTCTGGGATGGTCCCGGTACATGTTGGTGCAGTGTGGCAGAGTGACAGTGCCCTGTTAAGAGACCATGAGACCCAGGCTCACATCCTAGCTCTGCCACCGGGTAGGTCAAATTTGGTACCAGTGAGGCATTTTGGATGCCGAATGGGCCAATGTGATCACAGGCTGTATTAAAAGAAGTCTAATTATAGGAACAGAACCAATATCAGAAGATATATAAGCCTGTCTGTCTGTCTGTCTATTATCTATCTGTAAGGAACTGGCTCATGCAATTATGGAGACTGAATGAATGACACTATATTTCTATGATGCAAGCTGCCTTCCCCACTCCAGGATGTGGGGTACAGTGACTTTGTGAAGCTGCCAGTATGACCAGTCATTTCCTCAGTTTGCCTTTTTAAATATTTTTAAATTGTGAAATTAACACATGTTTACTCAAGAAAAATATAGAAAAAATAGGAGAGCAGTGCTTAGAGATGACCATCGTTGCCATGTCAATATATTTCCTCTCAAACTGTCTCCTGTCCATATTTGAAAGGTATCAAACCCCTACATTATTTTGTTTCTTATTTTTCTCTTAACAGCATTTATAAGAATTTTTCATTTTGCTGTGTAGTTTTTCATAGCCATTTCTTGTAGTGGCTGGATAATATTCCATCAGATAAATGCATGATAACTTATTTAACCCTTTCCCATTGAACATTTAAGTTAATATTTTTTTACCACTATAACAAAAGTCTATGACAGCCATCCTGCACATAAAGCATTCCTCTGTGTTTGGGGCTTGTTCCTTGGGATCAATGCCTGTGGTTGTTGTTATGTTGTGAAAATCAGGGCCATGATCTGGCATCTGCTGTGTTTTCTCCTCCAAATCTTCCAGACCAAGAAGGAAAAACTGTCATCAGTGCCCCGAGAGTCACTTAGTCCAGTGTTCCATGTATGGCTCCTGATTAAGACAGTGTGCCCTTTCTCAAATGTGGCCATAAATATTTGCCTCCAGTCAAGTAGATGCCAAGGAGATAATATTGATTGCAAATTACAGGCCTTGTAATTAACCGATTTGCGCAGCTGGAAGATAGAGCCTATGAAATCATTTGCTTCTGAAGGCAGATGATGGTCTTTCCAAATCTGTCTCTCAGATATGAATTTGGTCCAGTCCCAGAAACATTCCTGGTGTGGCTGCAGACAGGCAGATGCTCAAGTTGCCAAGGCTCAGGACAGAAAGGAAATGTCTTAGCCTTTTGCCTGCTGACCATACAGCTTCTACCACCCACCTACCCACAGTGGCCCTACCTCTCCCAGGTGCCTCTGTGAGCACATGTAAGCACATTCTGGGAAGGCTTATGACGCTGGTTCTATGTTCCTGCCATATCAAGAAGTATAGGAGGGAGGCCCCAAGTAGCACCAGCCTGGGCTTCCATGCTACAGCTACCGTGGGAGCTAGCTCCGGGCAGGCGGGGGCAGCAGAGAGCCGATGCGTGTGGTCAGTTGGGATTGTAGCTGACCATGGCCGGAGGGAGGGCCGAAGCTCAACAGTGTGGGAAAGCGGAAAACTTGATCTAGACACGTGCATAGAGTCCAGGTACTCATAGGGTAGAGATGAATCCTAATTAACACTAATAAACCCTTTCTTTTAGGCAGCATGCCTCCGTTTATAAATAAAATGACAAATTATTAAATTCTCTTCATAATCATACTCATTTAGTAAATGAAGAACCTGAAGTTCAGAGAAGTTTAATAACTGTCCCAAGTTCACACAGCCATAAATAGCAAACCTGGGTAATAAACCGGGTCTTCTGACTTCATGGAGTGAATGGAATGTTAAATTCTTTATATCCCCTATCTCATTGATTCTGGAAGATGGTCAGTCAAACAAATGCCCTTTTAAGTGGACAGGTTGAGGCCTCCTAAACTTACCAGAACATTATCCCAGGGCATCAAGAGTCCCCAAGGGCAGGAGATAGCGGCATCCAAAATGTCATACGTATGTTGGGGGTGGGGGCACTGGTCGCTGGCTCCATGAAACACTTGGGTAAATATCTCATCGTTTTTTCCTATGGCCACTACTTTTCTTCTCTGTGACGAAACTATTGTCAAGTATTTACAATTCCTAGAATAGACTAAGTTCTCTCCTACTTTCAGGCTTTTGTGCATGGTGGTCCCTAGGCCTTGTTGGTGTTAATTCCCCTTCGCCCTGACCCCCTCTGAGAGCAGTCCCTTGCCCCACTTGCCCAGGCAGACGTAGGCACATCTGTGCTCCACAGCGGTTTGCTCAAACCTCCTTCTTAGCATGCATCGCACTTCAACATCTTTTTCCTTCTTTAGACTGTGGGCTCTTTGCTGACAGAATCATATCTTATTCATCTCTCTGTTGGGCGCATAGCTGATGCTCAAATATTTGTTGAATGAATGCTTGCATGCATGAAGAAGCATCTTCTGTGGGGCAAGAGTCCAGAGGTGCCCCAGGCCCCATGTGTATTCACTATAGGGACCAGCTCCCATAACCCACCAGGGAAATGCACGCCGATCTCTGAGTCTCGAGGTTACAGGCTAGCAGGGGGCCTGCATTTCCTTCTTCTCTTCAGAAACACGATCAGTTTCCTGCCCAAGTGGCCATCCGATTAAAAGGTACTTAACACACTAATTACACTTCATGCGACAGCGACACTTAATCTTTATCTCATCCCCACGAAGGCCTGACTGTGAAGCCCAGGCCCCTTCATAGTCCTGCTTGAGCTCCTTTTTATTAAGTTGGCAGAGCAAACTCTGGCTGTTCAGCCACAAAGGGATGGTCTCAGATTTGTTCAAGGGACTTCAGAGTTTACCTGCCCATCTAAAAAGCAACTACGGTTAGTATTTCAAAGGCTGCCTGCGCTGCTCAACTTCCACGCAAACTTTCGCCGCCCAGTCATTGCTACCCTCACACAGACTTTTAACTGCGTGTAGCTCTGCAGAGCAGATTCCGTAAATCAGGAGAGCTGGTGTGCACCCCCCCTCCCTCCATGCTCCCCCCGACACACACACTGCAGCTCCTCCCCAAGAGTGGCCAGAAGCTGCCCATGTTTTATTTAGTTTGAGCCGCTAATGCCGAAACAAAGGTAATGAGATATATTAATTACATTAACCATGTTTTAGAGAAGCAGGCTTTGCTTTCAGAAAGAGCGAACCTGTCTGACTCTGAGCAGAGATGCTTGCAGCAGGCAGATGATTAACGGCTGATACCATTAGAATTGTCATTAGAACCACCTCGAACTCCTAACCCATCTGCCCCTGATTTCTAGGTCCACACAGTGAAAAACAAGAGGGTTATTGTTTTTTCATTGTCTTTTCTTCCTTTCTTTTTCCCTTTTTTGATTTGGCTGGATGTTCAGAATATATTCTTTCTCGTATAAACATTACTAACTCCGTCGATTGTGTGCCAGGCGCTCTGTGGGCAATGCGGGCACAAGGGGGGCTATAGTGCGGGCTCCATCCTGGAGGAATTAAATGCAGTTTACTTCTGTCAAAGATCTTGTCTGGTGGGATCATCGGCCTGTTTTGTAGATGAGAAAATATTGGAGGCTGGGAAGGGTGAAGTGACTTGTTGAAAGTCACTCAGCTTGTAAGTTGCTAAGCACAGGTTCAAAATGAATTCCGTCTGACTGCAGGCAGCTAGTGTCTGTACAGTCTGCCACAGCGCTCTACGAGCGACCACCATCGCCATTACTTGGCGACCTACTCACCCTGCTTGATGCTTTGGGACTCAGACTCACAGTTCTGTTCCCTAGTGGAGGAAACGTGAATGAACAAGACACCTAGTGCTCCTGGCTGCTTGAGAAATCACCATTATCGTGAAAGGGGTCAGTATCTGGAGCCCCAGTGGAAGAAGCAAACACGCAGAGCTCAGGGATGGGGAATCAAGCAGATAGTTCTTAGATGTATGTGTTGGCAAGCAAATGGCATCAGGAAAGTCTAGACTCTTGGCTGGGGTTCAAGAGAAGAATAAAGAGATTCTAGGACCCAAGGAGGAGATTGGCAGGGAACTGGGGGGCAGTCAGTCTGGCTAAAACTAGTAGACAGCAGTATTGCTGAGGGTGTTGCTGGGATGATATCATGATAGCATTTGGCCAGGGCACTCAAATATACCCATATCCAAGTTCATCTTAGCCAACTCTTTCCGGCTGCTCATTGGGGCAAAAATATTCAAAAGGAAGGACACATTAGTTATCATTATTAACCCGGGACTCTGGCTCCAAAGCTTAGCACAGAACTTCACTGAGCTGAGCTGAACCAAAATGTGGGCTCTCTGATCCCAAGCATGTGAGACTCAAATGGTCTAGAAACAAAACAACCCCTAAGTCCTCCTCTGTTTTCCCCAGTGCCCTGCCCTGAGCCTTGACTTCAACAAAAAGCCACCCAAAGTGTCCCCATCAGAGCCAGAGGGGAAGGCACAAAGAAGTCCACACAAGGGAGGGTAGTAACTCTAGTGCTAGGACACACCTCACCCAGTTCTGCTCCGTGAGCAGTTCCTTCCCACCAAGACTCCAAAGGAAGGAAATACATAAAGTCTGACCCATGCGAAGTAAGATAAAACTTTACTCTTAGCTGGAGTTTTGGGCCCAAACCCTAGTCAGAGAGCTCTGGACACCAGGTCATGGATCTTGTAAATGAGATAATATATAAAGCTTCTACCGTCAGACCTAGGCTCCCTTTAGATGGGGCCAAGAATCTCTTCTGTCTTCTCTTGAACCACAGCCAGGGGTCCATAACTGCCTGATACCATGTGCTTTCCCATTTGGACATCTGAGACCTGCTTGATTTCCCCATCACTGAGCTCTGCTTGTGAGCCGAGGGGTTTTTTGTTTTGTTTTAGTTTTCAGCTAGCTCATCTCCCAAGCCTGCTTGTGTCTCTCTACAACAATCTGACCCTGTCCCTTCTTTACATGTCGAATTCCTTTTCTCCCTTGGAAGATGTGACGTTCTTCTAGAAGCTTTTCCTACTGCACTCTTGCCTCCCCCCACCCTCCATTGCCTCCAGGCAGGGTCAGGTGCCTCCTGCCTGCTTCCGCAGCCCCTTGGCTTCCATCTCTCACAGCACTTGCCACTGCACATTGCTGCTGAGTTTCCATGAATGTCTCTCTCCAAGAAATGAAACCCTTACAGGCAGGGAATGTATATGACTCACCTTTGTATCTTTGTTTCCTCAGTGACCAGCCCAGGATCTGGCACAGAGTAAGCTCTAAGGGGTGTTTGATCAATGAGTAAATTAAGAAATTATGGATTTGTCCAGTCCATTATCCAAGAGGGAGGGAGAAAAAGGAATGTCTGACCCAGAGTCCATTCACCCACATGAATGAAGATGAACCTCCTAACCTACCTCTTGCTTCTGTTCTTCATGACCCATAGCCACCAAAACTGCTGTTCATTCTAAAGTCACACCCAGCCTCTCCCTCATGGCACTGTGTATATTCCCATTCGTGACCCAGCTTTGTGGCTTCCTCTGGGCAACTCTCGGCCTTGGGAAATGCCCCTTCTGTCCTGATTCATCCTCTGGGAATGTCTGTCCATTTTGATGTCCCCAAAGGCAATTTCTCACTGTTAAGGTCCCAGCCACACAAGAGGACTCACATATATTATCTGACTCAGCTTCAGGTTGTGGCCTCCCATTACTTTCCTTGGCCATGTTTCCCTGGCTTCCAGACAGACTTTCTAGAGTTTACCTTTCTACCTGAGCTTCTAAGTTATCTCCCAATTACCCATCCCTTGTGTAAGACCTTGCTGATGGACTCCTTATCCTTCATCTCAGACCCTCTCAGTGCCTGCCTCTCAGGCTGCGATCAGAGACAGCCATGCCTTAGACACTGCTGGGCCAACCCCTCTCATTGGAGCTCTAACATCAGATTCCACTTTCTTCTCAGCTGCCCCATCTCACACAGCATAAGGTGCCCTTCCTTCCTAGATAAGCCCCCAAATGACACTCTAATGGAGAAGGCTGAACCTCAGCCAGAGACTAGAGCGGTCAGGACAGGGCAAAATCAAGAAGACACACTTAACTAGGATCCAGGGATCCTGGAACTGAAACCAGAGAAGAGAGAGATTTTAAAAACTAGAGGGAAACTTGGATCAAAATGTTAATAGCAGGACATACCAGTTCAAGTTGTCTATTGAGTTTGAAATAAGGCTGGAAAAATAGAGTGAGGACCAGCTCTCTTAGACACTGAATGCCAGACAACATTTGAATTTGATACAATTGGATGTAGGAAGCCACTGTAGGTGCTTGAGCAAAGCTGCCAAGAACAGAACGCACAGACTGAGATTCAGGAGACCTGAGTCTGGTCCTGGCTTTATCAATAGAGGGTATGTGACTATGGACAACCCCCTTCCCCAAACAGACCCAGAAAAATTATGTGCCAGCGTTGAGTGGTTTTAGAAGTCCCTCCCAGCTCCTGAACTCTATGACATAGATGGGCTTGATCTGAAGAACTTGAACTTCCTTTCATCTAACATCTACCCCCCACTGCTCACCCCAAATCTGCTGCTGATCAGGATTCCAGAGGGTCATCTCTTGTGTCTCATATATTGGGACACAGCTAGGGACAGGAATGCTCCTGCCACATGTGCGCTTGTTTACTCTTGATGCTTTCCAGAGTGCTGGGTGGGTGGAGAGAAGGGGAAGGGAGGGAGAGATGCCTCCTTGCAGGATCAGTTATAAGTATAATTGTCCCACTCCACATGTCAGGCCTGGGCCTGAGCACAGCAGACAATCAGCATGTGGGGAAACCTGGGCCTCCACCAACTAGCATGCTCCAAAGTCCAAATTAGAGACTTGGAATCCAAAAGATAAACAAAATGAACTGAGTAAGCAGATCTGAATTGGATGCCTTAGATGGATGACCATGAGAAGGCCATAGCTTGGCTTTTTGTGTTAGTCAGTATAAGCTGGGCTAGGCTGCTGGAACAGGTCAACTTCAAAATCTCAGTAGCTCATCACAGTAAAGGTCATTTATTTGTTAAACACTAACAAAGTTTTCAAACCTGAAATTTGGGATAAAATAAAAAAGGCTTCCATTTACTGAGTATCTGTTATATGCCCAGGATCATTCTATACACTTTAAATAAATCATTTCCTTTTTACACTTAAAAAAAATGAAACTCAGAGAAGTGAAGTCACTTGACTAAGGTGTCAGACAGCTAACAAATGGCAGAACTGGTGTTGGAACCCAAGGCTACCCAGCTGTAAGTCTGTCTGTGCTCTTTTCATTATTCCACACTGCCTCCCCAGGGGTCTCTGAAGAGTCGGCCCTCTCTCTCACCCCATCAGTCAGGCACAGCTTCCAAGGAAGAGGGCAAGGAAGAGAAATTGCCTGGCAGTGGCCTAGGGAAAGTCTTTTTACAGAACAATGTGAGCTGCATTGTTCTTTAGCTTGGCCATTGTCAACAGTGCGATTCACTGCACAGCCCCCTATTGTGTACTTGTCTCACTAGACCACAAGCACCTGGTGTCCCCAGTGGCCAGCACCAAGCCTGGCAGAGCGCTCGGAGAATGCTTGATCACTTGTTGAATGAATGAGTGAGTTCATTCATTCTTTGACAATTTAGAGGAGTCTCCAAATGAATCGCTAAAATCAGATTGTATCTCCTTCAGGGAAAAGTCAGTGCTCCATTGCTGCTTCTATTTCCTGCATTAAACATAATAGTGGTTAAATATTGCTACCCACCCTCAATCACTGAAGAGTAGACCCTGTTCTTCATGCACCCGGAATGAAGCTGGAGAAGTTGGAAGTGAATTTGGGAAATATTTGCGAGCTTGAAATAAGAGGACTTACTAACCAGCAGGATGTCAGAGGTAAAGGAGGAAATACATAAAAGAGGTGTAATCATATCTATCTTCAGAAATGGCCTCAGACCCCTGGGATCAATTTGGGGTATAAGCAGAGAGGGTACAACTGATGTTTCCCTAGGCCACTCAGCCTGTGGGCACAAACAGGGTTCTAGTCATGGTGAGCACCTGCGATCCACTGGCTCGTCTCCCTCCCTGCTAATGGGGGACTCCAGTCTCCCTCCAAGTCCTGCTCAGTTATTTCTGGAAATCTCCACAAAGGGTGCTCTCTGCTCCACGTGCACCTACTGTGGTGCTACATTCCTGCTCAGCCGCTCCCGTGAGGTTCCCTGCTCTCTGCTTCCTACAGCTGAGAGCACCCCACCCCGGTCAGGGCTTCCAGTGCCCACCAGGAGAAATCTGACAAGTCTTCCAGGGCTGTTTCCTGCTTATGATGTCAAGCTGCTGGGACAAGAAATATCATAGCATCCAAAACCACAGTCTTTTCAATCTAGAAATGGGAAAATGTTCATTTTCCCCAATCTATATTCATAGCTCTCTCTGTGGCCTGTTAGGGAATATTTTCTACCTGCAGCCTCTCTCTCCCGGACACAGACGTGGGTCCATAGTGCTGAGCCAGGAAACTAGTTTCAGGGTCTGACACCCCACTATCACCCTCCTCCTCCCTAAAATAGGGATAGTGCATGTGTCCTTTGTAGCAATTTAGGCAGCCAAGGATCTTCATGTAATGGAAACCCTACAAGAAGTCTGCCTCAACAGTCCTTCATAGTCTCAGTTCAAGCTGGGAACCCCACCTCTAAAGAATGAATATAATAACCTCTGTTACTATGTCTAAAATTTTATGGTCCAAACACTAGTCTGGATATTTTTCTCTAGATGCATTTATTGAGCAGTCACTGTGCTCCAGACATTCTAAAAGAGCTTTCTGAGCAGCCCTGTATTTCCTCCGCACCTCAGCCCTGGGATCCGTGGGTCCAGGAGGGAAGTGCTGCCCAGTCCAGCCAGCGCCGGCAGACCCACTCTGGCCTTGGCCTCCGTCCTGACTCACCGCCGTGGCCTCTCCCGGAGCCCGTGCTGTCCCGTTGCTCGCCCTCCCTGATCGCCGGCCTTATCGCTTCCTCTCCCTCGTCCTTCCGTGCTTCACCCGTTAGATGTGCCGCCCAGCCCCTCTTTCCAGCTGTGATCTCAGCCACTCTGGACAGGAATCAGAGTCTCTCCTCTCCCCGGCCGGCATACAGGCTTAGGCCTCCTTTCCTTTGGAACTCTCCACCTCTGGCCTTGCCTCAGGAGCGACATTTACATCTGGCTTCCCTTGGCCCCCAAGTTAAATCTGATGGTCCCTGTATATGCCATGGGGACTTGGAAAGTATTTTAACATCTCTGGGTCTCCATTTACTTGACTGCAAATCAGGGCAATAATACCTGTCTTGGAGGTTTATTTTGGGAAATAAATATGACAAAATATTTAAGGTATCCAGAAGGATTCCTGACATATCGTAAATGCACAGTAAACAAAGTGCTCAAAAAGAACTGATATTTACTAACCGCTTGTCAGCTGCTCTGCTAAGTGCTTTATGGGTTCATCTCATCTAATTCTTCTTATATAGCAGGTAACATTATCATTCCATTTTATAGATGTGGAAACTGATACCAAAATAAGTTAAAGGATTTACCCAAGGTCTCAGACCTTCACAGTGGCAGCTCTCCAATGTGAAATGGGGTCTCGTATTTAATAACTTGCTGTCTTACACTGCTCAGCACAAAGCAGACCCTCTACCGAGAGGGTTGCTGGGCTGCTCTTATTAAATGAACAGGTAAATGAATGCATTTTCCTTCTCTTCCCTTTGTGCCATGGCCTAAGAAATCAGTTCTCTACACCAAGACTTGCCTACTGATTTTATCAGCCTCCTCATAGGAGGCTAAGAAGACATTGTAGTTTCTTCTACCCCCAGAAATGCACCATATTGCAACCTTCCCCAGGCAGGACAGAGCCCATCACTGAGCAGCCTAGTCCCTGGCTAAGTTCCTTGGCCAAGCACAGTGCAGGGAGAGATCCGTCCACAACTGAGGTCTGCCAACAGAGCACTACTGCGGAGCCAGGGCCTCTGGCCAAGCAACGCTCCCAGCCCCTTTGATATGCAGATGTGCGCAAGAATCCTGCACATCTGCCTAGGGAGCATCCAGAGCTGTGACTTGGCCGTAAAGAAGGAAAATGTGAGTGTCAGCTCTGGAGGAACGGCTGCTCCAGAGGGGCCAGGCAGGGGAGGACAGCAGATCACGGCTGGGAACAGTCAGCCCAAAGCAGATGGAGCTTGGAGGAACAGCCCTGTTCACCCCACTTCCACCTCTCACAGGGAGGCAGTTTGGAAGCAGGGACACCATTGGCTCACCTGAGTGATCCCCTACAGAAGTCCCCAGCTGTGGGAGTTATGCTCTAGTTAGTCTGCATCACCTTCAAATATAATATGTAAGGAAGGAGAAACATGACAGCAGAGGTAGTGTTGAGAGCCCTGGAAGAGGACTTGGCACCTTTCCACAAATACGTTCAGGCAACCAACATGCATGCCGTGCCCACACTGTGCCAGGCACAGGGGAGCACACAAATCAGACATAGTCAGGGCCCTCAAGAAGGTGCCCCCTATCTAAGGGCGCAGACAGGCAAGGAACTGAACAATATAGAGGAAAGTATAGAAATTTACCTCGGGGAGCAGGGTGGGTTAAGGTGAATGGGAATGTTGGGGAATGCTGAGAGGAGGTGGGCTGTGAGTGAATCTTAAAAGTACATGATGATTGACCAAGTAAGGAATTTATCCTATACTAACACCACCAAGGCACTGTTGAGTGTATAGATGCTCTCTCATAATCACTCACACTTACACACACACACACACACCCCGGAGATGGGCACAGTGCTGATTGGGAGCAGTTCATAGGGTAACCCTCTCTGTTCCTCCTGCTGTAGTCCAAAGGTCTCCCTCCCCCAGATGTGCTTTCTGTTTCCTGAAAAGCCTTGGCAGGCTGCCTTAGAATTGCAACTTTGTCCCAGTTACTTTAAAAGCTTTGTCTTCTCTTGCTGAATGGCATAGGAAGCCAGAGGAAAAGGAATTCACCAGGGCATCTCAAGCTTCCCTTTGCTCTTGGTGTCCCCCAGGGTGATCCCTACTGAGCTTAGTGATGGGACAAAGGGCAGGTTTCTGGTTGGAGGGAGTGGGGATTCCGCTTGGGGAAAAGGCTGACTTGGTGAAGGGGATATAGGTCCATTGCCTTCAATCCCTGCAGGACTTTCAGGGCAGAAGAAGCAGATCATAGAACAGGATCAATGCAGGAACAGCAAAAGCAGGGAGATCGCTCAGTGTGAGAGGCTATTTCCCCAAGTTAACGTGCCCACTCGTGGGTTCAGCTACTCTCTTATGAGAAGTTGTGAGCTCTCTCCATGCTGGAGTGCAAGGAGACCAGACCACGGTTTACTGGATGGGGAGGATGGTGTAGCAGGGCCTCAAACACCAGATGAGAGGTCATGTCTTTGTTGCCCTGCTCTACCACTTTCACATGGTAGAAACGAGTCAGCACAGGAGGTATGCTCAGGCTTCTCGGAGCCCAGAGATTTGCATTTCCAAGGTTAAGGAGAAAGGTGTGTAGTTAAGTATGTGTATAGGCGTCCAAGATGTGAAAGATGTGATTATTTGCAGAATCTAATCTCATACCTTCCCATCCTTGTTGAACTAAATATTGCAAAAATATTCTCCTTCGTATCTGGAATGGTATGTTTCTAAGCAATCATCATTCTGAATACTCATTCCAGCCAGGAGACGACCTGAATATCAAAGAGAATAAAAATGTATATATTAGATTACTTATTCAATGCCTATCTGGCAGTTTGGATAGAATTAAGCAACAGTCCGATCTGGCTGTTGTTTTATGCATGGGATGTCAAAGCTAAAGAGCCCTCAGAGAACAGTCTCTCATTCTTTCTCTGCACAGAGCCTCACCGTCCTGTCTTGTTCACAGATGGGGAAAGAGGCTGAGAAAGAGGGGCATGCAGCCTGGAAATGAGAGACCCGGGACCAGTAGCTACCATTTCAGTGGCCAGGCAAGGTCATATTGTCTCCGCTAGACAAAGGAAGCAACTGAGGCTCAGTGTGGTTAAACGACTCTTACAGGGTCACTCAGCTGGTCAGTGGCAAAGTTGCCTTGCAGCCCAGGCCACTGTCCTTTTATGTAAACTCACTGGGCCCCTAACATAGCCCCAGAGACAGTGTGTTCCTCCTCTCACAGGACCTGCAGATTCTACCCCGTGCTTCAGCTACAAAATCTTGGGCAGTGATGATATGATCCCTGGTCTGTAGCTGGAACTCCAGTAGGGATATGGAACTACACTTTAAGTCCCCCAAACCGGGATCTGCCACGGCACTGTCCGACCCGCCATGCCCTAAAAGCTCCACAACACCAAGCGGGAGCATATTATTCTGTAATTATAATCAAATGTGCAATAACCTGAGTTTGCCTTTTGAAAGAAACCCAAATAATCCTTTTGAAGGAGAATACTCACTGAGACTTGCTTAGGTGCCATCTCTGAGGAGACTTTCCCAGCCCCTGCCCGGGTGGCACTTTTCACTCAGCGCTGTCACTGCATGTGTATTCTCCACTAGACAAGGAGCACTATCGGGCCAGGAGCACCTCTGGCTGTTTTCTGCATTTCCAGCCCTGGCCTGGTGCCCGCAGGTGTCTAGGAAGGTTTGCTGAGGGAATGGATGGATATTTGGGTGGGTATTTGGGTGGCATCACTGCAAGGAAGGAACTCAAGAGGGAGGGACTCTTTCCCCTCCCCAACCAGCCTGGAGCCCGTTAATCTCTGGGTAGCAAAGAGCCCAGCCAGCCCTGAAATGTAAATGACGCTTCCACTCCAGGAGCTAGTACCTGAAACAGAGAACAAACCCAGAGCTGCCTGGGGTCCTGCTAGGGCTGGGGACGAAGAGGACAGCATCTGAAGCACACGTTTCCACTCAGACTTGGATCTCACGTCATCTCGTATGATAATTCTGAAATCATAGCGTCAGCATTTTCTCCAGTGTGACCCTCAAGACCCTGTCCCCCAGGCGCCTAGAGCCCAACCCTGCAGGAAGCCTTCCCCAGTCAGGCAGCCCATCCCGGTGGTGCTGAGTCCATACCAGCTCCTCTTTCCCACCTGATGCTCTGTCCCTCCCTTGCTTATCCGATGCTGCCTCTCATTGTCAGCTCACGGATGGTCAGCGTGGGGAGACGCATGTGGGCCAATGCACCGAGTGCAGGCTCTGGGCTCAGAAGACTTGGGTATAAATCCCAGCTGGACCGATGAATACCTGTAGGACCTTGGGAGCATTACTTAACCACTCAGAGGCAGTAAATGAGAATAAAGCTTCCCTCTTAAGATTGTTGGGAGGTATGCAGGAACCCTGATAATGGGAGGCCTTGTCCACCAAGCTAGCAAGCTCAGGCCTTACCCAGCAAACCGTGGGGCGGGGTTTCTCATCTGAAAATCATGGGATCAAATGTGCTCTTAGAGAGAATACTCTGGCAATGGCACAGAGAATGGATTGGTGAAGAGGCACTAGAGGGGAGAAATCAGGCAGGAGACTTTGCAGGAAGAGCAGGGGGTGGGGATGGGGGCGCTGCAGGCAGGGGAAGTGTGGAGTTGCGTGATAATAGCCTCAAAAAAGGAGATAATCAGAAATAACAAGAAGAGCTAATGTTCATGAGCTCCTACCCTGGGCCAGGGATTATGCTAGTACTTTGCAGGGGTTCTTTCATTGAATCTTGTTAATAACCAGAGGTTTTTAATCCTCATTTTACAGATGAGGGAACTGAAACATTAAGAGGTTAAGTCAGTTACCCAGGGTGGCATAGTAGGTAAGAAAACTGGGATTCGAGCTCAGATGCCTCACTCCAGAGCCTTAATGCCTAATCGCCAGACTAGCTCGCAACCAAAGCAGAGATTGGAGAAGAACCAGTGAGAAGGTCTACCTGGCAGGACCTGTCGAAAGACTGGCTGCAGGGAGTAAGGAAGAGGGTAGAGCCTAGGATGACTCTCAGGGTGCTTTCCTGAGAAGCTCCCGGGAGGCAATACCAGAATTTTACCCCAATTTTGTCTTAACTCCATCCAGAGCACTTTCTCTTTCACAGCCTCAAACATTTCACCTGAGAGCTTGATGTTCACAGAACAGAAAGGGTAAAGTAGAGATTGGTACTTTCCCAAGAATTTCACAATTCTTTTGGTTAAGCCCAATATACCATGACTAGCTTTCTTTAAGAGGTTAAGGGTGTGTGCTTCTTTACAGAGGGATTTAGTATCAATTACAGAGAAAAAAACTGACAAGAAAATGCATTTCATAGTTTTGCTTCATTGGTGCCAAACCAAATGTAAAGGATTTCAAGTACGTTTGGAAGTAGAAGTAGGGGAAGGGCAGAACGTCCACAGTAGCCAGGGGGAGACTGGGGAGAGCTTGAGCTCCGTCCTCATGTACCTCTTCCCAAGGCTGTTCTGTGTCAGGCTGACACTGGGGAGCAGAGCTAGGTAACAGCCCCTGCCTGGATATCTCTAATCAAAGTGTCAGATGGACCAATAGGTGTGCCTTCAAAGGGCTATAGGAGGGGGCTATATGAGAGAAGAGGAAATGTGCCCTACACACAGGAGGAGAAGCTCTGTCTCAGTCTTGGCAAAGGGCAGAGCCAGGCCACATTACCTGGGCACATTACTTAACTTGACTGAGCTTCCTTGTTGTCCTTGGAACAGTGGCGTAATCAAGGCCATTTTGATCTACTCTTTCCTCTCCTATATTTAAGGACTGTCACACTAGGTTGGGACTGAGGTCCTGGAGCCTTGGGTTGGAACAGGTTAAGTATGCGGACTGTAGAGCTCGATGCTGAGGGTGAGAGCCAGTGTCTGAGGTGGGAGTGAAACAGAGGCAAAGAGTCTCACCCTGGATCCCACCTGAAGGGGCCAGGTAGAGAGGTGAGTTCAGGTGTGAGGTGAGAGGGTAGACCTGAGTCCACAGTCCCTGAGTTGGAATGGCAGGTAGAGCCCAGGACAGGTAGAGCCTCTGGGGGACACTTGCAGTCACTGCTCTGGGTGCAGAGGGCTTTGTTGAGAGTGCTGAGTCATCCCAGTGCTGTTAAGATAATGAAGTGACACAGTACATGTGAAGCACCTAGCTGCCTGGCACGCAGGACACTCTCTGTGTTAATCAGGGAATTGCTTTCCTTTTCCATCAAAATGTACCAAGAGCGTCCGATGTACCAGGTCCTGTGGTGGGCACTGAGGGGACAGGAATGATTAGGACACAGTTCCTGTCCTCCCGAAGCCCAGACTTCTGGGGATGCAGACTCCTAAATAAGATAGCCCAATCGAAAGTTCCACGCGGCGTGATGTGGGGATGCCCAGGGGTGGGACAGGTGAGGAGGCAGCACCCCAACCTAAGAGTTCTAGGAAAGCTCCCTGGAAGAGAGAATGGCTAACGTGAATCTTGAAGGTTAAGAAAGAGTTAATTAGGCAGAGATTGGTGAGAAATCCATTCTGGGAATGGGCACAGTTTCAACATAAGCGTGTTAGAGCGCGGTGTACTCAGTGTGCATCAGTGGGATGCGGGAAAGGCAGGAGGCACAGCGAGAGAGGAGGCAGGGCTCTGCTGGATCTGTACACTAAGGAACCTGGACTCCATCCTGAAGGTGGTGGGAAGCTACTGAAGGGTTTTAGGAGAGCAACCTGGCCAGCTTTGTGCTTTAAATAGCTCACTCTGTCTGATGGGGGAGAGTGTATTGGAGAGGGCCAGCTGGAGGCCAGGGGAAATATTTAGTTTGACGTTTCTGAGTCAAAGTTGAGTTATGCTTTGGAAAAATTAATTAGGGAAGATTCAGAAATGGGAACAGGGCTTTTGCATCTAGATATGAATTGTTAACATTTGTACTGCTACACATAGTAAGCTGAATTCCCGTCTCTGTGCTATATAAGGTGCTCTAGGGGGCATAATGCCTCTAAGGGCCCTTCCAGCTTTGACTCTTTAAGACTCAAGGATTCTATTTCCCTTCTTAGGGTGTTTATGTTATTGACCCCCTAGGAGGATCTATGCTTTGGGTTCTGCCTTCCTTGTATTAGAGGGGGTTGCCCTGAAGGCTTGCCATTACCTTACCTGTTCTTGTGGAAGATTCTGTATTTATCATATGGTTGGATAGTGTCAGGATCTGTGTCAAGATCAGGGCTCATTACGTGGCTTATATCAGGATGCAGTCTGTGGCCAAGATTGCTGCTCAGTCTGTGGTTATGGAACTGAGAAATTGTCCACTCGAGGTCTTTGAAATCAGGCCTTTGGGCTCACAACTGCAGTGCATGCTCCACTTAGCTGATTTGCCAAACTGCTAACAGGTTCTGGGCCCCTGCACTCAAGGACTCTTCTAGCCCTAGCTGTGCCCAACTTTGTGCATTTGGGAGCTGGAAGGAAAATGAGTATCTGGATCCCCACAGCCTCCAGTGCTTCCCTCCAAGACAGCACTAACACACGTATGAGAGTGGCCTGGTTCATGACCACGAGCTCCCTGAGGAAGGGAGCGCCACCCGGCTCAGCTGTCTCCATGGATTCATTATCCTGCTCATTTTAATGTAGGGATTTCCTCATGGCAGGTGCTGTTCTGGGTGTGGGAGACATAGAAGCAAGCAAACCACACACAGTCTCTGCCTCCGTGCAGGTTATTATCTCTCCAGGGATGAGAACATAGGGGCTGTGATGGGAGAGAAGGCGTGTAGGGTGCTGCTGGAACAGGTAGCAGGGGGCCTGACCAAGGGTGGGGTTGGGGAAAGTCTTCTGAGGAATTAATGCGTAACCTGAGGCCTTACTTAAACTTAATGTGTAAGTAATTGGCCAAATGAAGGGTATTGGGGGAACATATTATAATTAGGGGAGCAGCTTGTGAGAAGACCTGGAAGTAAGAGAGTCGGCCCGTTGAAGGAATCACCAGGAGGCCAGTGTATCCTTCTGATGGAGCTGTTCTTTCTATATCTTAACTATAGCAGTGATCACACAAATCTGCACATGTGGTAAAATTGCATAGAACTAAGTACACACACAAATGAGTACACGTAAAACTGGTGGAATTATAAATAAGGTCAATGGATTGTATCAGTGTCCATTTTGTCCATTTTCTGGGCGTGAACATTACACTCTGGTACGCAGATGTTACCACTGAGGGAGCTGGGGAAGGAGCACCTAAGACCTCTCTGGATTGTTTCTCACAGCTGTATGTGAGTCTACAATTCTGTCCAAATATAAAGTTAAAAGCAGGGGGAGTGAGGAAGACCAGGTGTTGGCCGGTTTGGCTGAAGCAGAGACTGAAGGAATACGTGGCGTGAGCTGAGCCCAGAGGTGGGAGAGGACAGACCGCCCCAGCGTTAAATCACGCGGGCCTTTACCTGAGGACGGGCGAGAGGCCTTGGGCAAGGCTTACTGGAGTAACGTGGTCAGATTTGCGCCTGGAGAAGATGGCTCAGTTTGGAGAATGCGTGGGGCGGGGTAAGCAGAGAAATATGAATTAAAGTGGGACATAGTGGATAAGAAGGGACACAGGTAGATCTGAGAGAGATCGATGGAGCCTGAATGGACAGGAGTTGATAACCGAGAGGGAAGCGGGCAGGAGTCGAGAAGAACTCACAGGCTGTGTCTGACATGATCACTGGCGGGTGATGGTGCTCATTACTGAAACAGAGAACATTTGAGAAGAAACAGACTTGGGGAGAAAGGTTTGCCGAGATGGGTTTGGAATATTTGAGATGCCATTTAGACCGCAGAGCCCAGATGTCTAGTAAACAGCTGTATGCATTTTCGTTGGGAGCGCGGGCCAGAAGGCTGCGCTGCATGCACGGGTGCCCAGAATAAGGAGGCCGGGGTTCTAGGGCAAAACCCTGAAGAAACTGACTCGAAATGCGGGTCAGAGAGGAGGAGCCCACCACAGAGGCAAGACTGTCCAACAGCTAGGGGCGGTCAAGACTGCTGAAGGCAAAGGAGAAACGTTTCTGAAAGATGGCAAGGCCAGCAGTGTGGAGGCTGCCGAGACCGAATGAAGGAAAGTGCCCTGCATTCGGAAGGTCCTTGGTCACCTCGGAGAGCAGGCTCAGGACGGCCAAGGGCGGCCAGTGATGGGGCTAAGGAACACGTGGAGGGCGAGTGACGCTGACGGGAGCTGTGCGCTGTGCTTTCTTTCCAATAGTTTTGCTTGTGAAGAGGGGAGAGGAGGGGGTAACTAAGAGTGAGGCAGGGGTGAGCGAGGGCTTCGAGGCTGGGAAAGACTTGAGCATGTGTAAGTGCAGATGTGAAGGGGCCTCCCAGAGGGAGAGGGTGAAGATCCAGTGCCTGGCACCCATCGGGCAGGCTCTCTGTGAACACTGACCCTTTCTGAAACTAATGAGCAGGGGGAGCTTCTATGGGGACGGTCTCTGGGTCTGTCACACCCCACTGACTATTTTAAAAATGTTGCTGTGCTTCCCCTTTCAAGAACAGCTGGGCCATTAAGAACTGTAAGAAAACCCCTTTCAAACTCCCTAGAGAAGGTTCAGTTTCAGGTCTGAACCAAGGTGCTTCCTCTCTAAGGGCCAGGGGGAGCTGAATTGGCCCCTCCCAGGACAGTACCTAACTGGCTCCCAGCATGAGGTCAGAGCAGGAGCACACAACAAACTTTCCACTGTGGCTTCCTACCCACCGAGCGCAGGGTGCCCACCCACTCCTAGGGAGTCAGCATGACTTGGGGCAGGAGGCATGCGCTCTGACTGATGACTTCGTATCCACTTTGAAAGGCAGCGTGGCTGGCTGGATAACCTAAACAGCTTCAAGGGGGGTGCTCGGAGACAATAATCTCTCATATTTAATTCAGGCACCTTCTATGTTAGTTGTTTCCCCCTTACGTGCTGCTACTGGATTGAAAAGCTGCTTAACTTTCTTGTTTATACAGTGGGCAGCAGTTCATGTGTTGTTGTGAGGAGGAAAATGAGAGAACAGAAGTAGAAGAGCCAGCATATATTAGATTCTTAATAAATCCACATTTCCTCCCTCTTCTTGCCAGGAGTCCAATTTCCTTTTCTCAGCAAGTGCCCAAGACTTGAGTCTGAGGGCCAAGGGACTGGACTCAGAGAGAGAAGAGTGCCTCGTGTCTCAGGAAGCACCTGATGTGGCTACACCTCAGAATGATGCCATCTGTCCTTTGGGCAGGTTTTTGTTCTTCTTATTTGGGGAACCCTGTTGCAAGAGAGCGTTAGATTTAATATGTAAGATGAAGATGCAGACTAAATGATCAATTGAAGGTGGGGGAGAGTTTGTGAGATAAATATTCTTCATGTGATAAAAAGGATCCTTTGCTTTAGCACGAAGTCTTTTTAAATATGTGCTCCCCTGGTGCAATTAAGCATTTGTTTACAGATCATTAATTATCTGGCAGAGAGGCTTGGCTGGAAGGATTATGGCCGAGAGACACAGCTGGAGAGTTGAGAGCTTGTGCCAAGTGAGAATCCATCAGAACCAGAGATAGTAAAGCTCAAAAATGATTGTGTAAATTGCGACAGAAAGGAAATCAGTTTCCAAGACTTGAGCGTGCAGGCACTCGGAGACCTCTGGCTAGGCTGGATGGTGAGTGGTGGACCATCTACCGAGTCAGGAGGGGCAGGAGGTGAAAGGGGGGAGGAGGTGTGGCTGAGGGTAGAAGGGAAGTTCATTATGGGACATTTTCAGTCGGAGGCGCCTGTGGGATAGCAAGGTGGCAAAGAGAGTCTAGAAGACAGATAAATATCAGCACATGCTCCAGCAGTGCTTAAACATTTCTAGTTTCCCAAAAACTCCAACACCAGGTCACACTTCTCTGCCTCTGCACACACTGGCTCTCTAGCCCAAATGCTTCTAGCTGTCCTTGAGGTGTCAGCTCCTGCTCCCTCAGGCAGACCCCAGGCTGGCTGTTCATTTCCTGGACAAACTATCTGCACTTACGCATACCTCCATCACACAGAGGTTTACAAGAAGCCTTCCTGGTTTAACCGAGATCACATAATTATAATTGAATAAATGTAAGGCCCAACTCAGGGAACTCAATAAATGTTATTCCACTTCTGTGATAACTCTTGCATTTGCTCCTTCACATGCCTCCCCAGTTGTATTAGTTTCCAAGGGCTGCTGTAACCAACTTCCATAAACTGGGTGGCTTAAAACAACAGAAATGTATTTATTCTCTCACTGTTCTAGAGGCTAGAAGTCCAAAAGTGTCAGCGGAGCCATGCTCCCTCTGAGACTCTGGGTAGAATCCACCTTCACCTCTTGCTGGTTTCTGGTGGTGGCTGTCTATCCTTTGGTGTTCTTAGCTTACAGCTGCATCACTCCAGCCTCTGCCTCTATAGACGCATAGCATTATACCTGTGTCTCTGTCTTCACATGATATTTTTCAGTGATTGACTATAAACCTGTATTTTCAATGCTTTGTGTATACCAGCACCCACTGTGCGCAAAGATCTATGCTAGATTCCTCCTGTATGCTCTCTCATTTAATTGTGTCAAATACCCTGTGAGGTAGGTCTCCCTGCCCCACAGAGAAGGAAACCAGCTTCAGAGAGGTCACGTGACCTGCTCGGGTCTGCACAGCGAATGGGCTGTGCAGCTGGGCTCTGGCATCAGGTCTGTCTGATTTCAAAGCTCAGATCACTGACTACACTCTGCTGCCTTTTCTTTCATCTTTATTTCAGTCCAGCCTTTGGGGAATCCAGACTCCCTCAAATACACTTAAGGCAACCCCCAAAACAGATTGGGTCCACGCTTTCTCCAGAGTGTTAGAGAATCAACAGCGCCCCTGGATGTGGGGGTGGGGAGCAGAGGGTGAGGACAGAGGGGCCAGCATGGAAATGGCAATAGGATTGGAGAGACTCAAAGGGAAGGTCTCACCTGAGGCGACAGAATTGGGAGGGCCTCTCACTACCTCCTCCCAACTAGGAGAGGCTTTTCTCAGGGCTAACCCTTGAAAATGAAGAATTCCGTGTTCCTCCGGGACTAGGTCAGCGAATGCCATGGGCGTGGATGAGATCACCTTGCACTGAGGGCTTCCGCCTGTAATCAGGAGGAAGCCTGGCGCGGAGGGCGGAGAAGAGGCCTGACGGAAGCAGAGTCCCAGGCTGACTTGGCCAGAGACAAATGCTGTGACTTTGGGTAAATCATTGACGCTCTGTGCTGTTTCATCATCTCTAGAACGAGAGGTTTGGGCTGGAAGTTCTCTGAAATCACTATTATTGGTTTCCTCCTTCTACAGACTCTGTTTCCGTTTTATAACTCTATTTTAAGGTGTTTATTACATTGCCAAGAAAAGAGGAAAAACCTTAAGGATGAAATTTCTCTATGCCAAGGAACAGTTTTTTGGTTTTTTTTTATGTTACCTTTTTTTTTTTTTGCAGGCATAGCTCTGCTTTGCTTCCTCCGTGTCTGTCTTTAGTAAGTAACCCTCGCAAGTTTTCTCAATGGCAACAAGCACTCCCTGGCATGCCCCTTTCTTTTCTTAATGCCAAAGATAAGGATTTGCTCAGAAAGTTAAAACCATGTGGACAGTGCTTGCCTGGCTCCTATTCTAGTGAATCTGTTCTGAGTCCTTGCTGTGACCTGTCCAAACAGAGAGGTGGGAGGGAAAAGCGTGCATCGGTCCAGCCTGTTTGGCTTGGGGCAGTGTCACAAACCCTTTGCCAAGTGTAAGCATGGTGACTTCACTCTGCTTCCAGCTTAGGGAAAGTGCAGGCCCGAGTGAAGGTTTCCAGGCGGACTCTCTTTTCCTTGGACGTTGAGCATCTCAAGTGGAAAAATGTGCCTTGTTGTTTGTACAGTTGAGTTGTGCCTGCACCTGGGGAGTGGTTAGAGTCAGAGGGATAGAGAGTTTTGAACATTTCATCTTTCAGGGTCACAGCAGCAGAGAAAGGTTGGCTTGGGGAAAAGAATGTTCCTCTTGCCAAGAGTCCATGTCCCAGCTGTCTCCTAAGCTGCTGAGTCTGGCTGCCAGAGAAGCACAGAGTCCTTCCTGATGACTGGAGTTATCGATAATTGTTTTCATATCTCAACAGCAAATTTACTCTGTAAGTTTATTGTGTATGTTCCCTTCCCCACCTTTCATGAGTCTTCTCTGCATCTTGTTTCCTAAGGAACTAGGGGACAGGCTTTGAATTTTCCATTCAGGTACCTCTTACTCCACCCAAACCGCAGCTGGTGCTATCAGAGTGTCAGCGGGGGAAAAAGCACAGCCTCCCAGGTTTTATGTGGCGTTCGTGATGGGACTTAAGGTACCTCTTGATTGACAAGCAATATGCCAGGGACCACTGGAAATTGCGTGGACTTCACACCAGCTTAGCATCCAGGGCATGACTTGGACTCTCGCTCTCCCTCTCTGAATCTCCGTCGATGCACCTGTGAAATGAGGGTAACAATACTTACTTTCCAAGCAGCTGGCACTAACCGGGACAGAGTAGGGAGTTCAATACATTTTAATCCTCTCATCTCTTTCTCGTGTTTACAGATATTATCTCATTTACTCCTCTCAACAATCCTGAAAGACATTTAGTGTCTCACTTTATAGATAAGAAAACTCAGTCTGTCTGATTCTCTGCTGTATCCCAAATATTAAGCAGAGCTTGTGGCACAAAATAAGCGCTCAACAAATAGTTCACTAGTGACTGAATGAATGAATGAATGAATGAGGGGTTAAGAATCTTGCCTAAATTTTCACAGCTAATATCCCTGACGAGTTAAGGCCTAAAGCAGGGCATCACAGAAAAATTCAAACAAAGAGACAAAAAAAGAGCCCAGAAATGGGAACAGAAAGGCATAACATAACTCATCCTTTTTCATGATTGAGAACACTATTTCACAATTCCAAAGGCGTGTTTTAAATATACAAATCTGAACATAATTTTAAAGGCAGGCAATAAAACCCCAAACTCAAGTCCCAAAACTCCATAAATAAGACTACAGATCTTACCAAGGCCCCAGCTTTCTTAAACAAGGCTCACGGCCCAGTGTCGGCCAGGAAGGATGGCGGGTGGCACCTCTGTAGCGATGCCGCCCAGCATGCAGGGACGGGGGAGACACTTCACACAAAGATGACTGCCCCTGTCTTGGGCACCCATCTTGTTCAGTACCCTGTGACCTCCTGAAAGGAAAAGGTAACTGAAACTTTCTCAGAAGACGAGAATGAAAATGACAACTGATGGTTCTGGAACCTGCTGTGTGAGAGGCATTGCGCTTGCCAGGCACTTTACCTGCATAGTCGGTTAGACCCCGTGAGGACCTTATGAAACTCTGCTTGACAGCTGAAAAACCTGAGAGTCACAGATTTGCCCAAGCACCCACAGGACCTTGGTGATGGAGCAGTAACTGAACCCGATTCTGAGTCCAGAGCCTCTGTACTTTTCCGTTCATATTGCCTGTACCCTGTTCTGTGCCACGCTACCTCTCCAGACTGGGCCGCAGAGCCAGAGCAGACCTGTGATCAGAGACCCTCTGACGGCCGAGCTGGGTGGCAGGATGCGTGAGCGGGGCGGGGTGGGGTCCTGGCCAAGGACCTACTCTGCCTTCCAGTTGAGTTCAACTTCTCCCCAGACACTTCATCCAGAGCCTCACCTACCCTGTGTGCCTTGCTCCTGTGCATCCTATGTTTTAGAAAAAAAATGCCTCACCCTTAACTGATGATCCCTTTTCCCTCTATTCTTGCTATTTCTTTTCCATGATAATAAAGGTATGCCTGATAGTAAAGAAGGGGAGGTAGTTCTGAAATTCTGCACTCCAATTAGTCTACCACCAGAACTAAAGGAATATTTGAAAAAGAACCACCAACAGGAAATGTGTTGTATATTGTATATACGAGTCATTTTTCCATCATAATATAAAAACTTGGAGGTCAAGGACTTTTTTTTTTTTTTGGTTAGCATAATAAGCTGCCCTATTGTGTTATTAAATAAAGAAACTGATTTTGAGTAAATAAAAGAAAACCTTCTTTATACTGTGTATTTATATACTCCACCCACCGCAACATAGGATGAAAATATCAATGTATTCCAGGGTGCTTTTTGAGGTAGTGCCTGCCAGGGTCTCGCCTGGACCAATCAGGGTGGCCTGGACATTTGTAGAGAGCCAGCATATGACCCTTTGAGGATGAATGCTCCAGCATCTCCCTGTCCTTTCAAGTAGGGCACCAATCACCCTTACTGAGGCGAGAGTCAGACCCAGAGGGAACCAGAATCAGGTAGAGAAGTCCAGGATTGGGTCTCTGGAGTCAACTAGCCTGAGTTGGAATCCTGGCTCCACCATTTACTCCTGTGTGACCTTGGACAAGTTTCCTACCATCCCTATGCCTGGGGTTCCTCAACTTTATAATGAGGCTAACACTAAAGTACCTACCACCTGGGATGGCTGAGAGGATTAAATGAGAAATGTCCATAAGGCCTGGCATGAGGTGAGCATCCCACAGGGTTCACTGCTAGTTTTCCTGTTTGTATTCCTCCCAGTGAGAGCAGGGTAAGAACAGGGAGGGGGTTGACACTGCACAGAGGTGTCTCTCGCTGCAGCTCTCTGATGCTCTTTTGTTCTGGCTCAGAGGAGACTTCGCCCAGACCACCTGTAACAGGTGATCCCCAACAGGTTCTAGCTCTCTCGCCACTAACAGTCGGTTTAAGACTAGAAATCCGCTTGAGCAGTTAGAAACCTCAGAGTGCTCGAAAAGTTCAAAGTGTCAGGAGTAAGGAGGACATGATTTAGGAAACTCCAGGCAATGTGGTCAAATCATCAGTATTCACAGAATCATTTGCTACTCAAGCCAGGGGTGTTAGAATGATAGATGTTGGACTTTCACATAAGCTCCAGTTCTCATATATCTAGATGGAGACTCGAACCTTTGGGGAAAAGGGAACAGCGCAGGGTTAATTCCCACAGTCAGTTCAGCTGCATGTTGCCTCAGGAGACTCTGAGGTAAGGCCTGTATCCACATAGCCCTCGAAACCCAGGCTTTGGATCAAGAAGCCGAGGTTTAGGTCTTCTCCTCGTGACTGGTAACAACTTCTGTCACCTCTCTAAGTCTCAGTTCCCTCATCAGAAAAGTAGAGAGAATAGTACCAACCTCATGAAGTTTTTTGAAAAGATTAAAGGAACTAATATGTAAAGCAACCAGTACAGCTCCTATCACGGAAATCAGTAACTGTTAGTTCCATTTTCATTTATTTTCTCTGATTTTGCACTGAGTTTATGGTGTGGATAGGAGACAGTCTTAAGAAAGCCAGAGTTGTTTATGGTTTACTGTGTGCCTCTAAGATGACTTAACTCTCTGAATGAATCCTCTCTTTTGTGCCTCTGACCTAGAATGTCAAGCTCAGAGTTATGAAGCAAAAGCCTAAGAGTGAATGAGAATGTGGGGTGCACTCTGACCCTGTGAAGACCTGTAAGAGGTAGACATTCTGAGCCATGGGGTGCTAGAGATGAGCAGAGGTGGTAACCAAAAAGTTTGTAAGTGGTCTTTGAAGGTAGGTTGATTGCTGTGTTACCTCCCAAGTAATGCTGAAATCATCAGAAGACTAAGCTGAGGCAGCCATCTCCCTAACTGTGTAGGGGATTGGAGAGTCAACAAGGTCCAGCCAACAGCAAGGTAAAAAGGAAGTCTAGCCTTGTAAGCCGAGGTGGAATCACCATCCTGTTTCTGGGAGTATCATGAGCTGTGTCAGTGAGGTTTCTGATACTATTATATTATTGGTATTAGTATATAACAATGGGTGACTGTCAACTGGACTGTTTTTCTACTGTGTGCATTTTTCTATAATTATTTCTATTTTGTACTCTTGATATTCAGAAAAACATTTTGGAAATGTCAATCTATCTAGTGGTGCTAGATGAAAACTACAAAAGGGACTTTGATTGATTTGGGGGCCAGGTTGTGAAAGCCAGACATGGTGAGGATGGGAAAAGAGATACACTCACAGGCAGAAAGTGAGACACAAAAGCTGTTGGGACACCTCTCCCTCCTCAACTCTGGTGGCTTTTCTCTCTTCCAAGGTCTACGTTTCAGACAGGCACTCATTCAACAAGCGTTTGTTTGGAGTCTCCCATTGCCAGGCAAAATGCTAGGATACAACAGTGAGAAAAACAGATAAGATCTCTTTTCCAGTGGAGTTTTAGATCTAGAGGCAAAAAACAGACAATAATAGAATAACTATATAGTACATACCATATAAACTCCATGAACAGCGGTATAAGGAGCTGTAGAAATATGTACGGGGAACCTGAGCTAGCAAGTTTAGGTGAGGCCAGTAGCCTCAGAGGCTCTTAAGCATGTAAGATCTGAAAGTTTCTTTGATGACCGTGACCTCTGCCCACAGGCTCTCATTTAAAGCATGCTGGGGTGTTTGTTGGATAATTATCAGTGTTGTTCAGCTCATTATATTCGATTTGATTCAATGAATATTTATTGGGCACAGTACTCGCAGCATAGGTATAAGGGTTCTCCTAATAATAAATATAACAATAATCATATAACAACAATAATGACAACTGTCATTATTGAGGACTCACCATGTGTTAGGTCCTGTGCCAAGCATTTTACATGGATTATCTTATTTAACTCTCATTACAACCCTATGAAGTTATATGTATTAAGATTCCTATGAAGAAAGTGAGGCTTGGAAAGATTAAGAAACTTGTCCATGGCCACAAACTTAGTAAGGATAGGCCTTACTAATTGGTACAGGATTTGGATCCAGGGCCTAAGATTACAATATATTGTCTTCTTTTCACATTAGTATGTCATATTTGAACTGAAGAAACTGTACTTCAGAGACATTTCAGAGCCCTGAAATGTATTTTCCCTGAAAATAATAATATCCATGCCATGTTGAGCATTTCCAATATGACTAGCATGTTACCTTAAAATCTTCCAACTCAGAGATGCTCAACAGAGGGGAGTATTTTTTAAGCTCGGTGATCCTGATACACAGAGAGGGTCAAAAATCGCTGCCCAGATTCTTACAACACCTTCAGAAGATATTTTTCTATAGCCTCATTTTACAGGTTAGAAAACTGAGGCTCAAGGGGGTGAACTGTCTTGCCTGAAGTCACAGCAAAGATGAGGCAGTCAGGTTTGAACCCCTGATCTAAGTCCAAAGCCCACATTCCTTTAGCCCTCCACGCTGTCACCTGAATAACAAGTTGGCATTCCCTCTAACTCCAGGTGATGTTCACTGACCTCTGAGTCTGTATTCAACATGCAACTTCTCTCTTTCCTTCCTTCCTCCCCTCTTGCCCCTTTCTTCCCCTGACCCAAACCCCACAACCAGACTCAGCCATACTTCATGATCAGGGGTTCACATGGATTCACTGGGTTGATGCCTCAGCTTTGGGGTGATAGCACCCAGCTCAGGGCAATGCCCACCACCAGCCTCCCAACAGTTCCTGCTCCTCCTAACCATGTATCAACATTTCTTCCTTAAATTAGCCCAAGAAGATAGCCGTGCTGAGATTATTGCACAGCAAGCTACTTTGCTGGGCAAAAATTTTTAAAATAAATTAAGAAATTTAAAAGCAAATGCTTGAAAAGTCAAATTAAATATCACAGGGAGAAAAAAGCAAAATCATGAAAAAATCTGGTCAATCATTAGCAGAAAGGCTGAAAAGACACGCTCCAATTGCTTTAAAAATGCACAGAACCCAGGTCTCCTTAAAATAGTTTTGCAAAGTACATCGAGAATTCCATGCAGTAATATGAAACACAAGGCCCGCTGCTGCCACTGAACATGCTTCAGCTGGCTGAACTGAAGGGGCTTGACATTAACCCAAGGCTCTGCAGAACTCGACAGGAAAGCACAGTGGAGATGCAGTTGCAAAGCTGCCCCAGATGTGTACATTTTCTGGTCCATTAAAATAACTTGGATGAGAGGCAAAGCACATTTGGCCCACAGAAAGAGGGAGTTAGGGGAGGGCCAAGGAGAGGACAATCAGCCTCACCATAGGCCTCCACCCCCCAGTCTTGCTCCCCTCTAAACCTTCCACCGCATGGCTTCTAGTCTAAATATCTAAAATGCAAATATGGCCCCAAGCCTTCCAGGACTCCCCAGAGCCAAACTGCTTTGCCATAAGTCTCAGTTTCCCTAACTCTGTTGTGGGGTTGAGAACTACTTCAAGGGTTCAGTGTGAACTTAATCAAGATCATATATACTTGGTGCCTGGCATGCAAGGCTTATAGTACACTTTAGAGGAGAAGTAGATGCCATAATTATCATCACTGAACCCGGGTACTATGAGGAGAGACAGGTGAAGGACGTGAAGATGTCTGGGCGGAAGACAGACAGATCCTAAGGATAGGGGATCTCAAGTTTTCCCGCATCTGAAGGGCTGGCATGAAATTCTTGGTAGTGAACCTGGCTAGTCTGGCAGCTACAAGGTGTAAGATTCTGCCTCGGTGTAAGTAAGAAAGGCCTTTGCGACAGTCGGTCAGTAGTTTCCCAGTTAAGGGGTGGTAGTAAACTTCCTGACGTTAGAACTGTGTAAGAGGAACCTAGATGACCATCTGGCAGGGATATTGAAGAGGGGATTCAGCCATGATTTGCTTGAACGTGACATTTTTAACCACCTCTGAAATCTGTACTTTTGAACTGTCTTTACTTGCCAATGAATGAATCATCCACATCTTGAGTTTCTGGTATGTGTAAAGCCTGGATCAAAGAGATACTCTGATGGTTTTCACTAGGGCAGAGGAAGCACTTAGTAGGTTCTCCAAGGTATATTAAAAGACTGACTGTGGGAGTCACCCAGAAAGCAGAAACTCTGGGTGTCTTTTGGTTGCTCTGAGACTGCCCAAGGGTGTCTCTTTGAGTGTCCTGAGCCTGCCATTCCTCCCCTAGAATCCATTCTGCGCACCTACATAGGACATATTTGAGTTCTGTGTTTATGCTGTTGGCATTCGTTTCATTGTTCTGTTCTTCTTTCTGGGTTCTTGGGAAATGGAACTCCCCCTTATGAAAATTATTTACACTGACTCAGGTGGGGAATTTGTTTGAACTTGAGGGTGCAGTGGTATTTCTTACATTCATGAATGTGTCTGTTTTATAAAGAGTGGAATCTGTGTTCTGCCCTTTGGTCACTGGGAGTGAGAAAGACAGAGCTGGGATTCAGCTCCAACTCTGACAAGAAGTTGACAGAGTTTCAGAGAAAAACATGCAGAAGGTTTGCTATCCGTGCTCTCTGTGTCTTTCTTTAATGAACTTGTTCTATAAGCATTTACTCCCCAGCCCTGTGCAAGGAACCTGGGATGTTGAAGTTACTCAGCTTTTTTGTCATCCTTCAAAGAGCTCGTTCTAATGAGAGAAGATAAAAGGCTCTGGGACAAGATGGTAGAAAGAGACTGCCTGTGCTTGAGGAGTTAGTTGGTGGTTAAAGAAGGCTGCGCAGCAGAGATGGCCTTTGAGCTGGTCTTCAAGGGAAGTTGAGGTCACTGTGCACTCCAGGAGGAAATACTTCCCAGGATGCAGGCAGAGCAAACACAAAGGCTTGGGGCCTCATAAAACATGCTATCTCAGGAAATGTGAAATAGTTTAATGTGTCTGCAGTGCACTGTGTCCAGGAAGGTGGTAAGGAGATGAGACTGGTAACATATTTTGGGGTCACCCTCATTTGGATGGGATAGGCAGTCGGCCATGGTGCTACTTGAAATTATTTTGCAAGCATAGTTTGGAGCTTCATGGACTTTCATTAAATATGGCCAACTCTGTGTGATCAGTCTTGTAAATTATCAGAAGTCTTGCCATACATTACTTCCCCTTGATGCCCATAGGAATGTATTATTAAAATCTCACTTAAGATCAGTCCAAGGAAATCATAATTATGAAGAGAATATGCTGGAACAATGGAGTGACCACAGTTTGTGGGCAACCTAGGACCAGTGTCTGCAACAGGACAACTCATGGTCATGTCTGACTGTCACTGCGTATATATCAAGGCTTGGTTTAAGGGAACTTGGCCTGACCTGTACCTTTGGATCTGGGAGGTGTGTGTTGATGGAGTTCATCTGTATAATGTATTCCCCAAATCACAGTAAAATAATTTGGGGGGGTTGGTTTATCTATGTCATCATTAGTGTAGCTAATCTGAAATGTGACCACAGTGCTTTTAAAAGAGTGATATTTCATGCTTTCTGATTATAAAGGCATACCTGCTTACTGTGAAAATAAATATAAATCTGTAAATGTAAAACACAAAGGAAAACAGTCACCCACCACTATTACAACACAACATTGTGGTGCATTTGAGGACAGGGAAGTGTGTTATTGATATAGTGACCTAATTTGAATCCAGCACTCAAGTTCTCATATACTAATACTTGAAGGAGCCCGGGTGTCTGTCCTATCTTTTCATCTCTTATACTAGCACCTATTCCAGAATCCAGCATGTAGTACATATCCAGTGAATATTGGTTGTTGGAATAAATGAATGAATGACTGGATGGCTGGGTGAATGTGGATTTTTATTTATTATTCTTCACCCAAAATTCACTGAATTTTGGGACCAAGTGCCCGTTCTGAGCTGGGCACCACTTACATCTGGGGATATAAGTAGCCATATGTGATACAAAGCCCACCCTCTCAGAGGCATCAGTGTGAGGGTGCTGACCCCCTTTGATGTGAGATGGGGTTCCTGTGAATGTGGAGCCCAGTCACCCTCTTTCAGCTGGTGTTCATGGCCTGACTGGGAAGACCCCAAACCCTCCAGGATCTCTTCTGCCTGTGATCTTAGGCACAGACCAAAGACTGCTACTCCAGAGTCCCATTCCTGAACTTTTCCAGGTGCCCTAGAAATGCCCAGCTAGCCCTGTCTTGCCTTCCTCAGAACACGTCTCCACTTCTCACTCCATTCCGTCTGGTTCCAGCTGGGAGGCGGGAGTGGCTGTGGAGGGTGCTCCGCAGGGGCGCCACTGCTGCTGGGCGGAGAGCAGCCCTCCGCGGACCTTCCACCGCTCAGCCAGCTGGTCCAGCTGGGAATCCCGGATCAGCCCTGTACTGAGCAGGACTAGTTTGGCAGCTCTGGGGGAACATTTCTAGGGGACTGATCCTCCCCACAGCAGGAGCTGGCAGTTTTGCAAAAAAGAAAAAAAAAAAAAAGCCAACTATAGGGGCTGAGAGGAGTAGCTAAACTGATTTGAAACACTCCAAAATTCTGCTCGCTTGTAAGTGCAAGTTTACAGTTGGGGACCCAAACAAGATTGCCCCCCCATGCATTCTCTCACACTCCCCGCTCTCCTTTCCAGTGAGGTTTTGCGTTACAATGCAATTTGTTTTGCAGTGCGATCGTTGAAGCAATATAATCCTGCCCAGACGCGACTTTCAGTCAGTGCATTCTTTTCAGCAATGCTATTGTTGCTATTATTATTATTGTTATTATTATTATTATTGCAATTCAGTGCCTGCCCTTTCCCCTGGAAACGCGCTCCGGCTGTGATTGCTCGGGTCTGACTTTGCGAGTGGCGGTGCGCTTCCAAACCCCCCTGTCCGCCCCCCGCCCCCCTTCCCCTCCCTCTCTTTTCCGCGCCCAGGCCAGAGCAGCCGATTGGCAGAGCGGTGCTTCCAGGAACAATAACAGTGGGGGACCCCGGGCCCGGGGAGCCGCCCCCGCCCCGGCCCGGCCGCTCGGCTCGCGCCCCGCCGGGTCCCCACCTCCGCGCCGCCCCGCGCCCGCCCCCGGCGCCCATCATGTACGCCTTTGTGCGGTTCCTGGAGGACAACGTCTGCTACGCGCTGCCCGTGTCGTGCGTGCGCGACTTCAGCCCCCGCTCGCGCCTGGATTTTGACAACCAGAAGGTGTACGCCGTGTACCGGGGCCCGGAGGAGCTGGGCGCCGGGCCCGAGAGCCCCCCGCGCGCCCCCCGGGACTGGGGTGCGCTGCTGCTCCACAAGGCCCAGATCCTGGCGCTGGCAGGTGAGCGGACGGGCGGGCGGGGTGGCGGGACCCGGGGGCCGGGCGCCGGGCGGAGGGGGCCGGGGTGAGCCGCAGCCTGCTCAGGCCTCCTCCCCCCGCCCCCTAGGCTTTTCTTTGGGGGACCGGGTGTCTCTAAAAGGCCAGACCAGTTAAAAATACCGGATGGTCCCCTTTGTCTTCCCCGCCTCCGGACACTCCCGCGCTGTCAGTCTGTCTTCATCTGCCTTTCGTGTCTTTCCCCCTTTCTGTTCCTGTGCTCCTGGCTCTTCACTGTCCCTGTCTCTCCCTGCCCGTTTGTGCCTTCGTGTCCCTGCCTCACACCTGCCCTTTGCCTCTCACCCAGCTCCTCCTCTCTCTGCTCCTCGGTCTCCTCAAGTTTTCTAGCTGTCTGTCTCTCTCCCTTTAAGGCCCTTGGTGCCTCCAGCGAGTGAGGAAGCAAGGCGGATATTGTCAGACTCTTCTAGGTGGGAGCCCCTCTTCACAGAGGGAAGCTATGACATCTTTGTCCCATCCGGGCCATCATTGGACAGGATGAGGAGGCCTTGATCCCTGGGCACCACTCTCCCCGGCCTCTCCCTGGCCAGGTGGTGGAGGTAAGAAGGTAGTGGCCCTCAGCATCCCTGAGCATCCCTCAGCCTCCACACCCCTTTTGAATCTCCCAAAAGGCTCCCTGATGAGAGCCCAGGACCAGGAAAGCATTTCTAGATCAGGATAAGATGGGGACCTCCCAGTCCTGCTTCCCCAGCGCCCTGAAAAATAGACAAGGCAGGTGGTCTCATTCCCATTTGCAGATAAGGATACTGAGGTTCAGTAGTGATAGGACCAGAAACTGCCCCTTCAACCTCCTACACCAAATTCTTTCTGCCCTGCGGAGCACCTTTCCCTTTGTAAAGAGGAGGCAGTGGGCCCTCTTCCCCAGCTAGTTTTAAGAGCCCTGGGTATAGACTGGAGAGGAAAAGGGAAGTATCAAGGGAAGTATCACTTCCATTTTGGGGTCCAGACTTTTAGCTGCTGCTGGTAAGGAGGGTGTACCTTAGAGTGGGCAGACCTCAATATAGTTTTGAGACCTTTCCTATATTTCCCAACTTCCTTTGCCTTCTCACATTTAACCTAATAGATGAATCCAGCATATGTCATATGTAAATTTGGCAGATAAGGAAACTGTGGCTCAAACAGAGAAGTGACTTGCCCAGGGTCCCATGGCAAATTAGCAGTAGATTGGAGCTCTGGCTCATGGGTTGTTCCTTCCCACCACCTCCTGTTGCCTCTGGAAAGGAGGTTTACAGGGGCTGAGGAGTGGAAGCAGAACTGGGAACTAATTGGTACCTGGGGCCCTTTTGACAGACTGTCTCCTCACCATCTCCCCGACAAACCTGGGGCACAAGGGTGTAGATCCACTCACAACACCTGGGGACACGGGCCAGAAAAGCAGAATGAGGGGAAGTATGTAGAGAAGGGAAACCTTTGTGGCTGATTAGGTTTTATTTTATCTGTTTACTTGCTTTTAATTACCTGAGGGAAAAGATTAGGAGTTAATTCCCCAAGAGTATAAACCTGAGGAAGTTGTAACTAGGTTGTAACCTTAGCTTCCCGTTGGCTAAGAGAAAAGAAAGCTTGCTTCTTGCTGATTGCATTAGACTCCTAGATCTGGAAGGGCCTTGGGAGAGGGGAAGTGATGTGGGTCAGGAGTCGGTGCTGTGTGTGCGTGTTAGTGCGCAGTAGCTGTTTTCCTTTGTTAGAGTGTTCATTCATCCACTTATTCACTCAGCAAACACAAACACTGCGTGGCTCTTTAAGCACTGCTCAGAGGCTGCTTAGGCCAATGGCAGCCCCACAGACTCTGATTTTAAAAATCAATGGAAGTCCACATAAGTAAAACACATGTAGTTATTGGTCTGAGGACCATAAATCGTGAATCTATAAACAATTCATCCTCCAAGTTGATACGCTGGTAAATCTCCGGGGTTATTTTAAAAAACCTAGGCAAGACCTGGGAATTGGCAGAGCAGTAGATCCAGAGAAGCAGGGCTCCAGTTTGAGCAAAGTGAGTTGCAAAGCTCTTTCCCCCCACCTCTCTTCAGGTTTTTGGGGGGTATGAGAAAGGAAAAAAGAAACAAACCAACAACTTGAGGTTGGTGGACCACATTTTGAATTCCAATCTTGCTTAATTTTTAAATGGGAGCTGCTGCCTGGCTGCAGACCTGATGGGAAGGGCCAGGGTGGGTTTGTGATTCATTTATCCAGGAAAAACTCTCCTTTTTCCTGTGACTTGAAACCCCATCTTGACTTGAATGTGGTGGCTCTGAGAGCTGTTTGCAGTGTCATCATCTTAAGGAGCTCGTGTTCTGCCATCTCCTAGATGTAAATACCACTGTGTTGTGGCACCAAACGAGAAGGTAAGCCCTCAAGGGGCAGCAGAGCCGCTCTGTGTTTGTGAATTAGCTGAGTAATTACACCCTGTCTGGCACCACAGTGGTTTCAGAGGCAGTTCCGGGGCCACTGTATGGCTTTTGGTGAGAAGTGTATTATTTTACTGAGTTTTGGCCCAGGCCAGCCCTGAGCCACCTGCAGGCATACCTCTTCTAGTTCAGGAAATGTGAAAGCCAGCTGCCGTGGAACTCCACATTTTTCCGGCTTATAGTAGTTTACGCCGTGGTTTTAGTGTGTGTCAGACCCTAGGGTCTAGCCCTTTTCTTGCCAAGTCACGATTTCAGTTCAGGGGAAAAGAACAAGCCCACCTTTATTGGCAGTCTTGCCGTGTGCCTATGCATTATCTGTTAGTTCTCCCTGTGACCCTATAGGTAGAGATTGCTATTGTTATTATTTCCATTTTAGAGATGAGGACACTGAGGCTCAGAGACTTGCCTGTAGCCTGCAGTTAATAAATGACCAAGGCAGACTGGGAACCCAGGTCTCCCAGTGCCAGGCCCCCACTGAACACTCACCTTTGTAAAGTAGCCAATGTTCCCGTCAGCCACACAGGAGGCTTGAAACGAATGAAAGGAAACTGAAGAACTCTCCATGAAGCTTACAGTTCACTACAGGTTTCAAGCCAGAGGACAGTGTTAGATTCTGAGTTTTCAAGCCATTCTGCTCTTCCTCTCCTCTTACCCACCTCCTACCTGCAGTGCCCACACGCCAGCCCCCGCCCCCCTTCAGTTGTCATTTTCCTGAGGAAATCTCAAAGGAGCTCCATTCTCCATGGAGGGTCCACGTAACTTAAGACTTGGCTTACCTTTGGACTGTGGTCTCTCCTGGCTCACTCTTATTTATTTGCCGAACAGGTTGTGAAAGTGAGAGCTACCTATTTGGAGAGCTCACCGTTACTTAGCTGCAATCCAGCCTGCTCAGGGGCTCATGGTATTGAATTTTGTGTTCTTTGCGGGGCCAAAACTGGTTTCTCTAGACCCAGACTCTTGAAAGCCTGTGCCATTCTATCCAGGCGCCTCTGCTGTGTTGTTACTATTTGGGTGTGCTACATTCCTTTTGTTGTGCCCCCTTGCCCCTTCCTGCGTGCCAGGCCCAGGGCTCTACTAAGCAGACGCACCAGTGCACCAGCATGTCTGGGTACTGCGACTGAAATGAGAGCGTGACCGAGGGGAAACAAGAGCTAACTTTTCCGCCCTGCTTTGTAGGGTTTCTGTCGGGGGCAGAGGGATGAAGAAGAAATGGGCATGACCCGCAGGAAGTGTGTAGTCAGAGGGCTGGACGCAAAAGCTACAGAGGTAGAGCCAGACACCGGGGGAGTGTGGAGAAGGGACCAGTTCTCAGTGGGCTTTGCAGTTTGTCTTTCAGTCTTTCCTTCCCAGCTCCACTGCCTGCACTCAGGCCTGCCTCAGCTCTCACTCATCTAAACCAGTGCAGCAATTCACTGCTCTCCTTAGAGCCTCTGCAGTTCCCTGTTGTCTACTGAGAAAAGCTTCAGCTTCTTGGCCTGGCCTTCACAGCACCCAGCCCCACCTCACTTCTCCAGCCCTACCCACCCAGATTATCGGTATTTTGTGCCACCTTGAGAACATACCCTCAGGCACTCCTTTGAGCCAACCAGGACAGATTAATTATGGTCTGACACCGGGCCTCTGCCCACGGAGCTCACCTTCCAGTGGGGAAGGCAGACATGTGACATGTTTCTGGCCCACAAAGCTGAGGGCTGTGATAGAGGAGTGGACAAAATACATTGCTCAGGGGTGTTCCCCGTTCTACCCTCTGCCCCAAGGAGGCTCTCCCTCCTCCTCGGAGCTCTCCTTTCACTTTGCTTGTTCCTTGCTTTTAGATCTTAGCATTTTGTGTCTTGTCTTGGTTAGCCCTGAATGTGCCTGTGTTCCAGACAGTGAACTCCTCCAGGACTGAGGCCTGCCTGCCCTGTCTCTGTGTCATCAGTGCCCGGCACCTAGTCCACACCAGCCAGCCCATATGGAAAAGGAGCTTTAGGAAGCCAGGTGCATTTTGTATGCTTGGGGAGAGGAAGTAGGGGGCATAGGAACCTCTGTACCAGCAACTTATTTTTGAGAACAGAAACTTGCAGTGGGATTTTCAGGTTTCATTCAACTTTGTTCATCTGGAAAACGTCAACATTCTTTATCACTCCCTTGACTAGAAGAAACCCCATGCTTGGGGGAAACAGCTTCCAAAGCCACGTTCTTCTTGCTTTGATCGTTTTAGCTCATTCAGGGCTCAGGTCCCAGCTTGGCATCGTTGGTCCAAATAGATCACTTGCTCCAGAAACACTTTGGAACATCTATGAAGTTAGCAGCAAAGCCAGGGCCGAGCCAATTTCATATGCAGAGATTGTTGCATGTCATCAGTGGGAGACTGCCAACAAAGGGATTTATTTCTTTTTTAAAAAAGCGAGTGAAAACTTTTAATTTAGGTTTTGACATGTTCTACTGATGTATGTTGGAGCAAATACTGGAACTTGCCTGCTGTCATCCGTTGCAGATTCTGCTGAGATGTTAACCATTGGAGGTTTGGTCTGATGTGATTTGTCTTGTTCAGAAACTGCATACTTGTTACCATTAGACAATGTGTGTTACCCAGCACTTCAGAGCTCTGGTTCACGGGGAAAAAAGAAAAATGCCCCAGGCAAGCTGAGGTCTTGCTCATTTTTTGTGGATGTTGTTATTTAAGAGCACACCAGTTATTTATTTTTATAGACACACCAGAAAAGTGGAATTCAAATTTAGATATTTGACTCCAAGATTAATTCTCTTTCCACTGTACCTACCCTCTTTGTCTTATAAGCTCCTCAGAGAGAGAGAGAAGTGTGTACTCTTCATTTTAAAATGCTGACCAGGAAAGCATAGGTACCCTGAAGAGGATTTCTCTGGCGCATTTAGGTTCTGCAGATACTGACTTATACTCGGTGGTCACCCTTGTACTGGAGGGAAATGCAGGAGGAGAAAGAGCCATTGGTTTTCACCTGCAAGGATTAACTTACTAAACATTTCTGAAGTACTCACCAGGTTCCTGGTTCAATGCTGGGAGTTTGCACATCCTCTGTCTACACCCTTGTAAGATGGGTCTTCTCGTTAGCCCTGGCGAAGAGAGCTGTTCAAACAAGTGTTGAGTGGGTGCTGTAGGTGCCAGGCAGTGGGCCAGGTCTTCCCATATGGCAAGGCTGTGGAGAAGCGTGAGCCCGTTCAGTCAAAGGGATGGAACCTAAACCAAGGTGGCAATGGCCGTGATGGACCTGATGTATTAAGAAGGCGAATCCATGGGACTTGGGAGCTGACTGGTTGTGGCTGATGTGTGTGCTGATGAGGTAGTAATTTGGGCTCCCCTCCCTCCGTGGGGAACTCTAGAAGAGGAGTCAGTTAGAAGGGAAGGTGATGAGTTTGTTTGGAGACATGTTGAATCTTAGGGACCCACAGGACATCTGGGCACAAACTCTAGGAGAGCACTCGGCCTTCGGGCTGAGGTTCAGGACGGCACTGTGAAACTGAGCTGAAGATCCGATGTGGAAGCTGTTAGCCACGGGCAGGTGGGGTCCCAGTGGAGAGGGTGCAGAGAGAGAAGCATGCAGGCAGAACTCTTCAGAGCACCAGCCTTTAAGAGCTCAGCGAAGAAGAGCTCAGAGAGGTGACAGGGAAGGAGTAGCCACAGAGAATCAGGTGATAAACAGGACAGATGGGTGTCTTAGGAATAAAATGAGAAGGGAGGTCTTTGGGTCCTAGATCTAGGCTTCTTTTTGTTTCTTTTAACTACATAACTACTTTTTCCTCAGAATTCACTGGCGAGACATAGGATAAGATAGCTACATATCTAAGCAAGAGAATAAAAGATTTGCATGGCACAATATTTTGTGAGTTTTTAATGTTTGAGCTTTGCCCCAGTAGAGGAAGGGTCAGAACTGCTCTTTGGGACCAGAAAGCAGAGTTAGGACCAGAGAATGGAACTCATAGGGATTGGTGGAAGCAATGTAATAACAGCAGAGAAAAAGCAGATGGGCTGTGGAAAGGGAGTCCAGCATGGTGATGAGCTCCCTGTCACCAGAGGTGGCAAGCAGGGCAGGAATATCCTGGAATAGAACCCTGGCCTGTGAGAGAATTTGATTATATGACCTCTAGTCACTTCCTTAAGTGTCAAGGAGGAAGTGTTAGAGAGCCGAAATAAGGTAGGCTATGAAGTCAGACAATCTGGGTTCAAATCAGGACTTTGCTACTTATAAGCTGTGTGACCTTAGGGAAATTACTTCACTTCTCTGAGTTCCAGGTGCTCCCCTTTAACATGGAGATAGAAGTCACCTTGCCCACAATGTTATTTAGCAAAGTAATATGGAAAAGTGTCTGGCACATAGGAGGTACTCATTAAACACAGACAGCTGTTAAGGACCACAGTGGCTCAGAGTTGCTGAGAGAACAGCTTGCTTAGTCACGGGTACCACCTTTGTGGAAAGGAGTGATCCGGAGGAACAAGCACAGGTAAGTAGCAGACAAGCTTCAGATTTAACTTTCGCGTGTTTTCACGAAAGGCATGTTTTGACCCTCTGTGCCTCCGTTTGTGCTGGTGCTACTTATTACCATGGCAACAGCCTGGTGAAGCACGTGATGGTCGCTAGAAAAACGAGCGAGCAGGATGAGGTTCCCAGTTTTGTCCATGCCCGAGCCCTAAGCCAAGGCCAGAGGCAGGGGGAGTGAGAGCGAGGTAGCCTACTAAAACCTGTGCAGCGTTTCCTCCTTCCCCGTCTGCATGGCCTCAGCAGGACATTCCTTCTTCAGGCGGCCCACCTGGAGGAATTCAGTCACTTGCTCTTACCCTGCACTGCACAGAAAAGGACGAGACCGGGAAGTCCCTGCGGCTGCCGGTGGTCACACAGCTGGAAGGGCCTGTTGAGGTTCTATTCTAGTCCTTAGGTCTTACAGAAGAGAACACCGAGAGGTGATGGGTCGCCCAGAGGTAGAGCCAGGCCTCAAACCAGTGTCTCCTGGTTTCTTTCTGCCGCATCACAGCAGAGAACTCTTCTTTTGTTGTCTTGACTGGATACAGCCCTTGAAACTTGAGGATTTTGTCTGCCTTGGATTTTATAAAAGCAACATCATAGGCCAGAGAATGCAGCATGCATGTCTTCTCCATGGCTTGTCTGTTTTTAATGCAAGCATAACACTTTACAGGATTTTTAAACAGATGAAAAACTTTAAACTCTCATATAGATATTTTTAAAACAAGCCAAACCTTTGTAAAACAATTTATGTTTAGCCTCCCAGAATTTCCTCCTAATTAACAAACCCACACACACATTAAACTCTCTGTCGTTGGATTCTTTTAATTATCCAGCACGATTATATGTAAAATGGGAGTCAGGACAGTGCCTCTTCCATTTTAACTGCATACTGCAACTTCTTCAGGCTCTCTTCACTTTCCAAGACAGACTTGCACTGGGTTTCCTGTTCCCCTGCCTGTTTTCTAAAACACAGTTTGCTTATTGTTACGTCTACCCTCTTCCCCACCTCACCAGTTTAATGGGATGTTTCTCCCCTAACGTTAATAACAAATACCAAGTTCTTCTATATTTTTGAAGAGCAGTTTTTACAATGTTTTAAGGCTTTAAGTAGGGACTTTGTTTGAGGATTATTTAGAGCTCGGTGGCCTTGATCAGCCTGTGTAGTTCAGGAGTTTGACATCAAGTCATATTTGTATAGTGCCTAGTTCAATTTGGGAATGTATCACAGCAATCTCCAATAATATAGGCGAGGTCTTAGGAGAAAGGCGGCACTGGGAAGTTGTATTGACACACTCACCATTACCTGTGTGCCTTTTCCTCAGTGGAGGAAGTTACAGCAACTGGGTCACTTCTCTTTTGTTGGTATAAGATAGTTAGATGGTAAGGACAGGGCCTTAGCGTCATGCAGATGTAATGTGACATTCTGGCTCTGTTAACTAATAGCTTCATGTCTTAGATAAGCCACCTCACTTTTATGAGCCTCAGTTTCTTCTTTGATAGAATTATTATGGGGATTCAATATAGTGATGTTAGTAAAGTGCTTGGCACAGGGCCTGGGCACATAGTAGGTGCTTCCTCAGTATTTGTTGAATGAGTGAATGCCATTAGCTGACTTTCTGTAGCTGGAAAAGAAGAGGAGATAGTTGATATCAAAATTCTTGGTGGTTTTTGCCCAACCGGGCGTGGCTCAGCAGTTGAGCATTGACCTAGGATCCAGGAGATCGAGGTTTGATTCCCAGTCAGGGCAGAGGCCCGAGTTGTGGGCTTGATCCCCAGTAGGGGGTGTGCAGGAGGCAGCCGATCAGTGATTCTCTCATCATGGATGTTTCTTTCTCTCCCTCTCCCTTCCTCTCTCTGAAATCAATAAAGATTTTTATTTTTTTTTTTTTTAATTCTTGGTAGTTTTCTTCGCCCTGAAATAAAAGAATCAGAAAGTCAGAACAAGTGAGGATTGTCTCTTCAGAGGCTACCCATTTATCTCTGTTCACAGTAAAACATTATTTGGTCTTAAGCTTGGAGCAGTTGCAAAGGTTGACTAGAGAGCTTTCCTCATCCTTCTGAGTCAACTGCTAGTTTCTTGTGTGGTTTCCTGGAATTCAAAGCCAGAAGCATACTCCAAAGCCACATTAAAACAACGCATGAAGTTACTTGCTGTCTTAGGTGATCCACACCATCATTCAGCTTCATTAATGTGACCAGCTAAGAGTTATAGCTTCTTGTCACCCTATGTTCAGTCTCCTCCTAACACCTCATCCGTCTTGCTTGCCACTGCCACATTAGTCTTCCTAAAACATCTCTTCCATCATGTCTCAAAGTGCCAGGTACCCTCAGCAGTTCTTTTTGCCATGGATAAAAGCCAAGCATGTAACCTACAGGGTAGCCGAACAGCTGCTATGGATTGAACACCTATGGCAAGTTGCGCACTGTGCTTGGTGCTTTGCATGCACTGCCTTCCAGAAAACAGTTGATTATCCCCACTTTACAGATAATGAAACTGAGGCTTGGACAGGTCCAGTAGCCTGCCCATGTTCCCACAGTTAGCATGTAGCAGAGCCAGAATTCCAAACCAGAACGACCTGATTCAGAAGACTGGACTGTTTTTATTAGATCCCGGGCCTCTCTCCCAATCCTTTCTTCACTTTTTATGACAATACTGAATGAGCAGTCAACCTCTGTGGACTAGATACGGATGTGGGGTACCGCCTTCAACTCAAGACTGGAGTCAGGAAGCCTGCAGGCTAGAGGTTTGCCCCATGTGAGCCAGTGTCCCTCAGCAAGTCAAAACTTGCACTCTGGCTGAGGTTCTTGGAATATACTGGTTGTCAGGGACCAAAAGGCAAGGGCCTCTTCGCATCGTGCTCAACCCAGATGGGCTCAGTAAGTGTGCACTGGCTGCAGAAAAGGATGAATGGGGGCCCAGGGCTTCCTGAGCCCTCATCTAGGCTGCACTGGTCAAGGAGGAGACTGATGAGCATTAGGGTGGAGCCAGGAGCTAGTTAGCTCTCAGAGGAGCCTCAAGATCTCCCTGGCCAGGCATGGAAGCAGCCAGGATCCAGGTCAGGAGGCTTGTGATTAGAGGCTCTATCTGCCTCTGCTCCTTTTTGTAACTTACTCCTGCCTCCTCAGACCTTCCTGTACCGCTCAGCCTACCTTTTCAGAGAACCCACTCAAGCCCCGAGGCTGGCTTCAGTCTGTTTCTGTTGCACCTGGGGGTGGTTACTGCTTTCTAGGGACTTCCTGAGGACAGACAGCTCTGGTAGGAGAGCAAGAGTAGAGTGGTCTTCTGCTTTGAACTTCAGGTTGGGGGACTTGGATGTCCATATCTATAGCTTTTATCCATTCATTCAGCAGTTATTCTGGCTCTACCATGTTCCAGGCATGTGTTTAGAGAGATTAGAGCTGAGGCTGGGAAGGCAGAGAGACCTAGATCAAATCCAGGCTCTGCACCTTCCTAATCTGTGTGGCTTAGAAGCCTTCTTTGAATCTCATTTCTCCTTCAATGGAAAAAACTATGGCTCATAATACTTAATGGCAGGGTTGACGTGAGGTATAGTAACGTGAAGAGCCTCATGGTAGAATCTGATAGGTGGTAGATATTTCACTAGTGGTAGCCTGTTTTTAAATGAAAGTACAATTCATGTAACATAAAATACACCATTTTAAAGAGTGTACAATTTGGTGATTCTGAGCATATTCACGATGTTCTGCCACCATTCTCACTGTTTACTCCAGAACTGCCTAACTGTTTCCCATGGTGGCTGCCCCATTTTACAGTCGTCTCCCCCTCCCCCCCTTTTCTCCACATCCTCCCAACACTTGCTGTTTTTCTTTGTTTATTATAGCCATCCTAGTGAAAGTGGTATCTCAGTTCACTTTCGATTTGCACTTCCCTCAGCCTCCACTCATCTCCTCCACTCATCATAATGACTGATGATTTTGAGCATCTTTTCATATGATTATTGGTACACCCTATTCTTTATCATTCTTCCATTGAACATGTTTGTTTGATGAGTCCCTACTGTATGGCCAAGCCTATGATATGGGCCCTGCCCTGAGGTTACTCACAGTCCAGTGTGGAAGGTAGATCTTAAAGCAAATCATTGCAGCAAAGTAAGAAAATAGGCTGCAGAGGAGATATGTGTAGTAAGTCCTCACTTAACGTCCTTGATAGGTTCTTGGGACTACAGCAAAACAGCGTATAAGGAAACCAGTTTTACTGTAGGCTACTTGATATAAACAAGAATTAAGTTCCTATGGCATCTCATCAACAATAAGGAAACATGTTGAATGAAATGTTGTTATTGAAGGACCTGCTGTGCAATGTGCAATGGGAACGGGACCTCTGAAGAAGGAGATGAGTGGAGGCTGAGTGGAGTTTGTCAGCCAGACCAAGAAGGAGGGAGGCATTCCAGCTAGATGGGCTAGCAGGGGGCCTCTCCCACTCCTCCTACCCTCCCCCTCCCCCTCCTTTCCCCTCTCCATTGTTTTTTTTCACATGTGAAAACACCCACTGTCCTGTTTCAGGACACCTTCATTTAGAGTACTTTCTTTAGGTTTTACACCTCAGCAGCTTCTTGGCTCAGAAAGAGGCACAGTGATTTATTGGAAGGAAGCCGTTACTCTTTTAGAAACACCACATCCCCACTGGGTGGGTCATGCCTCACCCATTGGGTATGTTTTATGGACACAGAGAACAGGAGCAGGCCTTGCTTGTGAAATGGAGCCCGAGCCCCTCCGGGTAGTGGGGAAGGCTGCTTCATCTCTGCTCAGGAAGAGGTTGTTCACAAAGGCTTCCTCTTTTTCTCTTGGGCAGTTTCCTTACACTCCTTCTGTTCTTAAGTCATTCCTTTGTTTTTTAAATCATATCTTTGCTTACAGAAATAAAAGGTTCCCTAGCATGTTGATAATAGCAATTCTAGCATCCTGGTCATTGAGTGCCTACTGTGTGCCGGAGCATTATGTAGCGAGCTCTGTGAATGACTGCTGTCATCGCACGCCCCCCGCTCCCCTTTACAGAGGAGGCACCTGAGCTCAGCCAAGCTAAGGCCTTCCCCTCCCTCCTCACCTTGTCATGGAAGAGCTGAGCTTCACACTGAGGTCTCTCTCATACCAGAGTCCCACCTCCGACCAGCCGGGTTCCCTTCCTAAGACCTTTTGGGAAGATTTGACATTTGACTACATTCTAGAACAGTTAGGAGCTTATAAGATTCCTTCTCAGCTTTACTAACAAGTTGGGAGGAGAAAAGCCTGGCCTGGGGAAGTGTAAGAGCATGTTTAGCACAATCACATATGTGCTCACATGCACACACACACATACACACACACACTCACACACACAGACCCTCAGAGGCTGGATTTAACCGGCCGCCTCGCCCTGTGCTACCTCCAGCACTGGGTGGCATGCTAGACACCGCCCTGAGGATATAGCAGTGGGAACCTTTGAGGAATGTAAGACACTGTAATTCCCAGAGTCTCAGTCCCACCCCACTAAACAAGACCCTTGTGTTTTTACCTCAAGGGGCCAGTTCCAGAGTATGTTCAAGTTTCTGTCTCTGGAACGCTCCTGTTCAAACTTTTTACTTTTTTTTTTTTTTTTTATCATTATTGATTTCAGAGAGAGGAAAGGAGAGGGAGAGAGAGAGAGAGAGAGAGAGAAACATCAATGATGAGAGAGTCATTGATCGAGCCCGCAACCCGGGCATGTGCCCTGACCGGGAATCAAACCCCGATCGCCTGGATCCTAGGTCGACGCTCAACCGCTGAGCCACGCCCGGCCGGGCCAAACTTTTTACTTTTGACATCCACTCTGAGAGACTGATTTGGGAAATAAAATTTGAAATCCAGGCTGGAGAAAAAAATTCTTTCAGATTATCTGAAGTTGGTATGATAACTTGGGGAAGAAAAAAATCCCTTTGGAGTTGTGCAGCACTTTACAGTGTATAGCACACTTCATGTGTGTTGTTACTACACACAGGGCCTGGGCAGGGTACCAGATGCCTGGCTCCCACTCCTGGCTTCCTCACAATCCCCTTCCATCCTCATCTGTAAAATGAGAGTGTTGGACCAGTTGGTTGCTGAGGCCCCTCAAACTGTCATCTGTGACCTGGTACCAGTAAAAAGGCAGTAAATGTCACTTGTTACTCTTTCTGTATCTGTCTTACTTCAGCTTGTCCTCTGCCTGGGAGGCCCCTGTCCTTCCAGCTGAGGCTTTACCTCCATAGGAGCTGTCATCCCTTTCGTGCCTTTGGCACCCGAGCTGGTGAAAACCCATCAACTTTTTCTGGAAAGTCACTTGGCTTACAAAAATCTCGGTTGTTGAGGGTTTCATGTGCTAGTTTAGTTTACGCCAGATAGCGATCTAAGGGTGATCCCAGTTCCTAGGTCCTAGACTTCCATAAAAGGCCACCCTTTAAGATGTACATAGAGAAACCCCAAATTCATTGGACGCCACTTCAGCACTTTGCACGGCAGCGCCTTTAGCAAACACCCCGATCCCAGACTTAGAGGTGCATTGCTGCTCCTAGGGCCCCCGCATGCGGGAGGGAACAGGCCCTGGGTTTGTTTGCTTTTCCTGTTTAACTGGTCTGGCCTCCATCATTCTCTAGCTTTTAAGGATATGGGCAATTTTTAGCATTTTGACTCATAATGAAACTTGTTCTCTTGATACGCATTTTAGAAGACAAATCTGACCTTGAAAACAGTGTGATGCAGAAGAAAATAAAAATCCCCAGACTTTCTCTCAGTCACGTAGAAGAAGATGGGGAGGTTCAAGATTACGGGGGCGAAGATTTACAGCTTAGACACATCAAGGTAACAAAACCTTTCCTTTTTTCTGGAAGTATGTGGGAGCATTTTTAGATTTTTAATAGCTAGAGAGTTCTAGCCTGGCCTCCTCTTACCATATAGATGTCCCCTGGTGTCACAGGTCAGGGGAGGGTTGCTGGACAGCCTCCCAGGGAGCCCGGACTCATGCTGTGCCACCAAGCACGGTCCTGTTTGCACCATCTGTGCAGAGTCATTGCTCCTGAGGGTTTGGAACAGTGTGTTTCTCTGGCCCACAGCTCTGGAGAGGTCTGTGCTGAGCTCCAGGAACACTAAGCATAATGTTCTCGGGCAGCAGATCCAAGCTGGTCACTATCTGATTGCCCCAAACAGCGAGAGGTAGACTCCCTAGGAACAGGGTGAGCCTGATTCACAGAAGGGGGTTTATGGGTTGGAAGATAACTTTTGCATGAGGTTGCATTTTCTTTGGTATGAACCCAAGTTGGTCTCCTCCAGCCTTCACTTTTAAACCTACTGAAAATGTTGTTCAACAAGCCAAGTGTTTTTTCTGTGCAGTGGGTACCACAGGGGAAGGGGGCAGAAAGACGGATGCCTTCTGCACTGACCATGGTCTGATTCTGGACACAAGGTCAAGGACATTCCCAAGGTATAATCCAAGAGATGCAGCCAAGTTCATTCCATGCATTCATTGCACCCTTGCTATGGGCCTGGCCCTGTGCCAGTCCCCAGGGTGGTGGTGATCAGCCAGTTGAGGTCATTGCCCTTGGTGGCCTCATGTTGGCCTGGCGTGGTACAGACAGATAACTAAAGTGGTCTTTACAATTTTAGCTGACAGGTTCATCTAGACTAGCAGCACCTCATCCCAGTGAATAAAATGACAGGATAGGATTTGTCATGAAACTCAATCTCAGAGTCATGTTTGTTTTTTTCTTTTAAATTTACAGAAACTTAGTGAGGCAGGCTTGAACTGACACAGTTAAGTCATCTGGAATCTGTGTCCTCCCACAAGTGCCCCCAATCAGGAGAGCTCCTACCCCCCTGCCCTGGCTGAGGAATTCCGTTGGTCCTGTCACTCCCACTCCCCCTCAAAGGAAGCTTTGTCCACTCGAGCTGGAATTTCCTCCAGCAGCTGAAGCCCCTGTGTAGTCCTGACTAATTCTCTTCCCCATGAACTGTCCTCTCTGTATCACTGTCTTGCTGAGCTTCAACTTGGCTGGTGTCCAAGGCGAGGCTGGTGAACGCGGGGAAGGAACCAAGGGCTAGAAGTTAGACTTCAGGTTCTGGGTTCGGCTCTGTCTGTAGCTCCCCGCGTGACCCTGAGTCTAGTCCTTCCCCACTATGAGCTGTCGTTTCCTTACCTGTAAGACTAGGTTGTTCAACTGAAGAACCTTTCAATGCTAGCATTCTTTCAACTTTTCGGTTAAGCAAACATTTACCAAGCCCCTGCCAAGTGCCAGTCTGGGTAGGAGTGGAGGAACAGAGAAAATAAGACGCGGTTGCCGCCCTAGATGAGAGGAGATGAGAGTTCTTCGTATCCTTCCCAATTAAAGCATTCTCGAGGAGAAGGTTGCTTGATGGAATGCCCCTTTTTGCACTTTTATATTGTTGTTGTTGAAGGGATTTGAGTGGTGACTCCCCTGGGATGACTTGGCTTGTCACGATTTCTCCCTGATTTTCCACAAATGTACATTGAGCGCCCCTGTGAGCAAGTCACTGCCTAGGTCCTGTGGGTGGGGCGGGGGGCTGGGGAGTTGGGGAGCGTGGTCATGGTCTAACGCACATCCAAGAGGCAGAGTGATGGGATGGAAAAGGTGTTGGCCAGGGAAACAGTCCTGGTTCTGCCACCACCTGACCGTGTGACTTTGGGCAAGACCCTTCTCGGCTCTGTGCCTGTTTCCCGTTTGTAAAATGAAGGGTTTTGACTGCATGTTTGCACAGGTTTCTCCAAGCACTGATGTTCTGTGATTCTGTGATTCTAGGATTGTCTGGGGAAATACTGAGCTGCAGTCTACGAAAAGTCCCAGCTGCCCTTGCCTGAACTGACTCTCGTTGTCCTACACAGAGACCCGAGGGGCGGAAGCCGAGCGACGTGGCGCACAAGAGCATTGAGGCCGTGGTGGCCCGGCTGGAGAAGCAGAACGGCCTGAGCCTGGGCCACGGCACGTGCTCGGAGGAGGTCTTCGTGGAGGCCTCGCCGGGCACTGAGGACATGGACAGTCTGGAGGATGCCGTCGTGCCCCGGGCTCTGTACGAGGAGCTGTTGCGCAACTACCAGCAGCAGCAGGAGGAGATGCGCCACCTCCAGCAGGAGCTGGAGCGGACTCGGAGGCAGCTGGTGCAGCAGGCCAAGAAGCTCAAGGAGTACGGGGCACTCGTGTCCGAAATGAAGGAGCTCCGAGACCTCAACCGGAGGCTCCAGGACGTGCTGCTCCTGAGGCTCGGCAGTGGTGAGTGCCCCGCAGGCCGCCTGCCGCTGCACACAGGCGGGTGCTTGGTGCGGCCCCTCTTCCAGGAGGGCCCAGGGCAGAGGCAGCCAAGTGCCCCTGAGACCTTGGGCAGGCAGACTTGGCTCAGCAGTCACCCCGAGGAAGAGCTACCCCCTCCCTGAAAGAATCTGACAGGAGCTTATGAATGCAGCCGCCTGAGCAATCTAGAGCACAGTGGGGACACTGAGAAGCGCGGCTCAGGCTCAGACATCGAGAGCAGACAGAGCATTTGCCGCCACTCATTTATATCTTCGTTCAGCAAGAGGCAGTGCCAGGGCTTACAGGAACCTCTCCAAGGAGGCTGTAGGACAGTAAAGAGAACTAGACATGATCCTTAAAGAAGTCATTCCTTTAAGTTAGAAGGCGATAAACACCAGGGGAGCGATGTAAATCAAACGACAGGAGAGTTCAAAGGGTGGAGAGGGATTATTGATAACTGAGAGCCTGCAGGAAGGAGGTAGGTCTTGACAGGGCCTTGAAGGTGGAGGTGTTTTAACAACAGGAGGCCGAGGGCAGCAGTCCCAGTGCGGGGAGACACCCGGGACACACTAAGAAGCTATACTGCACATGTGGTCTGAGGGCACGTAATTGAAGGCTTTGAAAACAGCGCCCGCCTGGGGCGTCTGGACTTGTTTGGGTAGGAATGAGAAGCATTGGCAAGCTTTTGAGCGGAGTGGCGCATGACCTTAGGAAGATTACTACAAAGGTGTGTGAAGCTCCTTTGGCTTGCTCATGGAACTCAGGCTCTTACACTGCACCCTATTTTAGCAAACCGGGTTTTTAGGTTTTCTCACCTAACATGGTTTAGAAGCGGGAATAAGCGGAATTCTGAGAGGCGCCAGGGTTGACAGCAGGGAGAGATGACTGCTTACCACAGAGGAAAGACAGAAACGCTTTTAGAACACAAGAATCCAGGATTATAAAAGACAAAGGCCCATCAGCATTGAGGGACTCAGTATAATGCAAGTCCATGCCTCACACCCCTGAAGGTGGTCCTGAGTCACCCTGCGTCAGTGGGCCTCGCTTATAAAAGGGAGTCATCACAAGGTCTGTCCCTGGAGTTTAAGTCAAATGCAATCTTGTGTTCAGAAGGAAGGTTTCCATTATCCAGATCACAGATTTATATGTAAAGCCTCATTCCCCCTTGAAGCTCTTACCCTACCTTACTCGTCTTCATAGGTGCCCTCTACCTCTTACACTGTGTCCCCAATGCAGTAGTCTCTAGTAGATCTGCAGGATGGCCCAGGGCATCATCCGAGAGGCCTTTCCATGCCCTATCCCAGAGCAGGAACAGGAGGTAGGGACTTACCCAGAGTCGCCTAGGGAGGCAGGGGCAGGGGCAGGGGCAGAGCCGTCTCACACCAAGTCTCCTGATTGATTCCTGGGCTGGCAGTGTCCTCACTCCTGACTCTGCCTTGGCCTTGGCCGTTCTCCCAGACCATAGCCTTCAGGGGTGCACAGTGACACTAACAGTCACATGTGGTATGTAACTTAAAAGGTTATTAAAATTCTTTATCAAAATAAAATCTCGAAGAGAAACCCTAGCTGAACATTTGGAAAAGCCGTGCTGGCTGTGGGGGTGGGGGCTGAGGACAGGCTGGAATTTTCATGGAGATAAAGAGCATCCGGTCTTCAGGTGAATAACTCGTATTTTCATCTCACTCTGGATACTGTGCCTTTTATAAACCTCTAGGGGGGGAAACACAATACCATAAACTCTCCACAATGTTTTTCTGACTCCCAGGGAAACTGCCTGTTTTACAGGATTGTGAACTGAACTTAAACCCCAGAAACCACTCCTGAACCTCTGGGGTGATGAGATACCCTACATTTTACATCAGCATGTAAAACACTTAGACACACTTGACCCCAGGCAGAGCTTTGTGTCTTGATCTTCCCAGGCTCTCCCACCGCACAGGCCTTGAATGCCATTATGAGAGCTGGGGCTGGCTCTTCCCCGATCCAAGTCACTGTCGTCCTCACAGAGGGATGGACTGAATAGAAATCAGCTCAAACCACAAGTACATGTGGAGTACCCAGCCTTTGCAGTACCTGTGTCTCAAGCTCCACAGGCACCTCAGAAAATACACCCACTGTCCTGACCTGTGAAAGCTTAAAATCCATTGATTAGCACTTGTTAGTGGGAGATTGGGAATGTGCCAAGTTCTAAGACAAATCTGCAGAATATAATAAAAAGGGTTTCTCCCTTAGGGGGAGGTGGTGGTCTTCATAGATCTGGTCTCATCTCTGAAACCAGGTTTGATTCAGACCCAGCTTCCCCACTTCCCACTTCTGTGGCTTTGGGAGCCTTCTTCCCTTTCTTCTTTGCTTCCTTCCCTGCTTTTCTTTTTTATTCCACAAATATTTACTGGGCTCCTGCTGTGTGCCAGGCTTTTTGCCTGGTGTTAAAATTTTGATTTATTGAAGATACAGCCCTTGCTCAGCTGGAGAAACTCAATGTGTCACTGACAATCAGCGGCAGCACAGGGCATAAATGCCACCACAGGGACAGAAGCACACAGGGCTGTGGGGTAGCAGAGGATGGCACCCACTGAATTTTGGGAACCAGGGAAGAAAGGCTTCCTGAAGGAAATGACCTCTGAGCTGGAGCCTGAAGAAGAATTTTTGTTATCCAGGCAGGAAAAGTGAGGAGCAGTCTAGGCAAAGAATGCCTCTCTGAGCCTTGATGTTCTCATCTGCAAAATGGGAACAATAATATCTTCACAGCCTTGTGACACACCGCATAGTGCCCGGCATTCTGTTGATGCTCAATTACTGTTCTCTCCTTTTCCACGCTGTTTAGTGGAGGGGCCAAAACAGAATTTAGTTTGGTTTTCAAGTCTGGCTTCCCCAACCAGTAATTGACTGTATGACCTTGAACAGATTAAGTAACTTCTCTGCCTCTCTGGGTCTTCTATTATAGAAGAAGACAAAGGGGTTGTATATATGTATATTCATGTGTTCATTCAACACTGAGTTTATTCATTCTGAGCCTAGGTACTAGGGGATATTAAAAGAAGACTAAGACATTGGAAGTTGGGTAGGGGTAGTGATGTAAGCATATAATTAAAATTCTAGGGGAGGGGCTAGCATCTGAAGTAGATCTACCTTTTGGTGATTCTGGGAAGAAACCCCGTGTTTGTTTTAATAGCTCCTGATCCGTACATAACAATAAGAAACCTAGATAAGGCAAAGAAGAGCCAGAAAGTGACTGAGAGACCCTCTCTGATTCTCGGCTTGACATGCCCTATAAGGAGCATGTCCTGGCCCAGGGCGATGTGTGGTCTGGGCTGTACCATACTCTGTCCCCTGAGCCCGGCTTGAGCACTGTTCTTGGAGGCCTGTGCTTGTGTATTTTTATATGTCCACCTCGCCCATGAGCCCAGCTCGAGGGCCTCTGTCCACCTTGAGGACTGAATCATTCATACCACAACAGGCAGATTCAGAGACAAGAGAGCAGGTCCAGAGATGCTCAGTTCTAAAAGGAAGGCTCCCTTTGGGAAGAATCATTGCTGACTATCCTAGGAATCGGGGCCCTTTAGGCAGTGGACAGGAGGGGACAATGCTCAGGGGCCTGGCCTCTTGAGCCTGATGGGGACTTCAGAGTGGCAAGCGGGTCACAAGTACCTGGTTGGTGTACCTGGTACAGGTTGGGGGCAGAAGGGTGGGGACAGCAGCAAGAGGTGTAAGATGTTTTAGAGATGTCACTGGATGGCTCACCTCTTCATTTGTACATTTATTCATTCTTTCATTCCACAAATAAATACATGATGCAGGAAAAGATTCTCTGGACTAGGGAGTCATGGAGTTGTGAGAGAACTTAGAGAGGATCCAGGCCATTGCCCTCATGTTGCTGATAAAGAAACAGGCCAGAAAATGTTGTGGGCCTATTTTCAGGGGCCTCATGACACCTAGCCCTGTGTCTCCTCTCTCAAGACCTTCATCCCACATGGCCCTCTGTAGTTCTTGGGATATCAGTGTCACTGACCCCTCTACTATCCCCCCCCAAGGATGTCTTTCTGTGAAACAGAGCTTTCCTGTGCCCTCAGCATGGAAAGCAGCCGTCTCTGATGGGAAGGAACCTTGCCCTCTTATCATTCTCTCAGGGCTCTGTGACAGTGTCAAAATAAATGAGGAAGCATCAGTAAAGAATACAGTAGTCCCCTCTTATTCACGATTTTGCTTTCTTTGGCTTCAGTTAACCATGATCAACTGCACTCCAAAAATATTAAATGGAAAATTCCAGAAATAAACAATTCATAACTTTAAATTGTGTGCCATTCTGAGTAGCACGATGACATCTTACTCCATCCTGCCTGGTCCCATGCTGGACATGAATCAGCCCTTTGTCCAGCGTATCCACACTGTACGCACTGCCCACCCGTTATTACTTAGTAGCCGTCTTGCTTATCAGAGGGACTGTTGCAGTATTGCAGTGCTGTGTTAATAGCCCTCATTTTACTCAATAATGGCCCTAAAGCGCAAGAGTAGTGATGCTGACAATTCAGACATGCCAAAGAGAAGCGATGAAGTGCTTCCTTTAAGAGAAAAGGTATGTTTATTCAGGAGAAAGCATAGTATATATAGGATTTGGTACTATTCGCAATTTCAAGCATCCATGGGGGGTCTTGGAATGTGTCCCTGTGGAGAAGGAGGGACTACTGTATATATACATATAACCCTGTGACCAGCATATGATAAGTGTCAGTCCCCTTTTACTTTCCTTTCCTGCTCACACTCTCACAAAGAAGTAATTGCTGGGGATGCAAAAAGCATGAAGATATTCTAATTATAAAGTACAGCTTTATTTGTGTATCTACCCATTTCTTCATTCATTCATTCAACAAACACTTATTGAGGATATCCTTTGTGCCAGTACTGAGTTAGGTGCAGGAATATCGACATGAATAAGACTGTCCTTTTTTAAACATTCCCCAGCTAGGGGTTAGGATAGTGTTTATTAAACTGGGGCTTGGCAGACTCCGCAGAGTTCTGAGGGAATGAGGGAAACAGAACAGTGGAGAGCCTGTTGCAAGGATGAGCTCTGGTGAGTGCGAGGGAGTAAACTCCTGGTCTCTCGGTTTCCCCTCAGCTGGATTCCTTGTTCTTAGAGGTCAAAGGCAAGCCTGAGACATCCTCCTCAGTTTTTAGCACTGAGTACCTCTTAGATGGTTAAATTCAGTTTGATGTGATTCAGTTAAATTAGTTCCGCTGAGGCTCAGAAGGGCCGGGTGAGGACTGTAGGGAGGAGATGACAGAATCCCTGCGTCAGGAGGCACACGGTCCAGGGGGGAGCACAGGCATGTGGCCACCCGGACACCCCGCAGAACAGAACAGGTGCGGGTGAGGAGAGGAAATGATCATCTCCAGTGGAGAGAGGAGAATGCAGAAAGGAGAGACACCGTCCCTGCTGGCCGGATCACAGGCGGGTGGAAATTTTTGAAGGAGAAAGCCCTTGCGGCCTGGAAATCTGTCTTGGCTCTTTAGAGCTGGGTTTCTGTCACCCCTGTTCCTCTCATGCCTTGTGTCTGCCCACAGTCTGCGAAAATACCAGCTCTGATCTTTAAAATCCTCTGTGGTCTGAGCTGGATTCTTTAAGCACAGGTCTCTGATGGTGTCTTTGAAAAGGCAGCTTATATCAGCCAGATGCCTGCTGCTGGCTTTCCCTGTACTGGAGGCAGCCAGGGCTTTGGCAACAGATATTACTTGGGTTTGAACCTCAGCTCTTTCATTCATTACCTGTGCAACTTCAAGCAAATGGTTTAATCCTCTCAGCCTCCGCCCTCTCCTCTGTAAATGGATCTCTTCATGCCTACCCGGTACAGGCAGGAGAGCCACCTCGGTGATTAAGAGCCTGCTTGGATCCTGAGGTCAGAAATACTGGAGTTTTGAACCCTGGCTTTTTGACAAGCTAATCTTGTTATGTTGAGCAAGTTACTTAACTTCCTGGGCCTTAGTTTCCTCATCTTTAAAGCAGAGTGGATGATTTTATCAACTGTTATGGTTCCTAAGATGGTTAAATGAGCAAATGCATGGAAAGACTTCTGCCCAGGGGCTGGCACATAGTCAGTGCTCAGTGGGTCCAGCATGCTGATGTGAGGTCATTTGAGGATGCATGTGAGAGATGTGTGTACAGTGTTTGGCACATCAGGAGCACTCCTTTTCCCACAGAAGAGCACAGATGTGGTTGTCTGGCATATCTTCATCTATGTCTCCTGGAGCTTGCTGCTTTCCCTTATAATTCCTCAGAAATCATATTAGAACAGTCCATTTTACAACTATGCCTGGACTTGATTTCAAGCTCATGGGTCCGTAGCTTATAGATTTCTCCCCCTACCCACATTTCCTGGGCAGAATTCCATCTTCCCAGCTCCAGTCCTGGACCACTCCTTTTGAGCCCCTCAATTCTTCAGACAGCACTAGTTATGGCTCAGTTTCCTCTTTGCCAGGGCTCTCCTCCTGGGGCCCATTTATCTGGGAGCTCTTTTCCATCTCCTTCAGCCTTCACTCCATTCTCACCAATAAGCAAGAGTGTACACAAAAGCTGGGCTCTGAGAGAGAGCTGAAAGGGTGGGCGAGGCATCTGTCAGGCTAGGTTTTCATATCCCCATTATTGAGGGGAGGCCTAGAGGCCCACAGCCTGCCAGCCACCTCAGTTAGCAGTGGAGCAGGGCCAGAAACCATGGTGCTCTGCGCGTTCTTCACCTGGATCCAAGGCAGGGAATAATCTGAGAACAGGAATTGTGTCTTAAACAAATGGGTCACCTTCTACTTTGAAGGACTTACTGCCCTGTTGACTGAATCAGAATTAGCCACAGTTCATCTTAGGTTATTTGAGGAGCTGATTTCAGAGTATAAGACAGTCCTCTTTCTCCCTAGAATCCATTGTTCTGGGTCGAAGGGGCTGAGGGACAACTCTGGGCTGTCCCTTTGCTACCTGCTTGGGCAGCCAGACATGCCGGGGTTGCTGGGCTTTCTCCATTGCCAGAATAGGAACTCCCTGCTGGTCTTCGGCTTGGGTGTGGCCATGTAACAGGTTTGTTTGCTGCTGATTTGCCAGTGAGAGGAATGGAAGTGGGAAAAGTGGACAAGTGTTCCCCATGGGCAAGGGCTGACCTCTCCGAACACCTGCTTTGGGCCTGAGGGTGGGTGTTTTTCATACATAAAATAACCTTAGCAGTAGATAGGATCATGAGATAAAGCTCAGAATTATCTTGCCTGAGGCCACGCAACCAAGAACTGGTAGAACCAGGTTTCAGATGGAGGCCTGTCTTGCTTTTCCCTGCATTGGGCAGGCTGAGCACATAGGCACCCAGCCCCTGTGCTTCTGCAGCGCCCCATCTCCTGCCTGCCCTCATGGTTAGACCTCCTTTCCATACTGCACTGGGCTCTGGGACTGTTGGCCTCTTGAGCTATTGGGTGGGATGCTTCCTGCCTGATTTAAGAACCCACTGTTCCTTCATAGTTTTAACTTTGCCAAGTTATATGGCCTCAAGATGCCAACTAGAAAATACCTAGAGTTTTTTATAGAAATGATCTCTTTGAAGAGAACCTAATCCTACCTTTCATCCCCATCTTATAGATGGGAACACTGAGGACCAGAGAGGACATAGGACATGCCTATGCCATGTAGAACCTGAACAAATCAGTCATGATGAAGCAGAGAAGGTTAATGTTCAGCCAAGATGGATGGATGGAATCAATCCAGCTGCCAGGGTTCAGCAAGACCAGAGGCTGGCCACACCCTCTTGCTGTTCCAGGTGGCTCTCTGAGTTTGGTTGGAGGTAATTCTTAGAGTCCTAACACTTTAGTCCTGTAAGGAGTCCCAGAGTCCATGTAGCCGAGCCTCCTACACAGGACAGGAAGCCTTCTGTATCCTCCCTGCCATGATTGCGCAGCCTCCAGTAACGTTCACCAAGAGACAGGAAGCTCACTCACTGCCTTCCAGTGCAACTCGTTCCATTATTGGATGCCCCTGACTGCAGGAAAATGTTTTTGGGCAGGAACATTTATCAGATGCTCCTGTGTTCCAGGCCCTGTACTGGGCACAGGGAAATCAAATAGCTAAGGCCTGGTTCCTGCCTCAAGGAAGTCATGGTCTCATCAGCAGGCAGAGGGAATACAGCAGGAGCCTCGCTGCGTCCCTGGGCCCTCGGGGTGTTGGGAGAGGATCTAGAGCAGGGGTGGGGAACCTTTTTTCTGCCAAGGGCCATTTGGATATTTTTAACATCATTCACGGGCCATACAAAATTATCAACTTAAAAATTACCCTGCTATATTTGGTCAAACATTTAATTAACTCACCCCTAATGTGATGGCTGGAAGTGCTTCTTTTTGGTGAGGCCTTGGCAGGGCCAGACCAAATGATGTCAGACACCAGGAGAGCCTAGGCAGGGATTTGGAATGGCAAGGGAGGCTGGCTTAGTCGGAAACTGCAGATAGTGCCTGGCTGGACTGCGCAGCGAAGAGGCAGGTAGGAGGCAACGATGAGGCCGCAGAGGTCCGCAAGAGCAGCTAGAAACTGTACCAGCGCCTCCTACAGGCGGTGCACAGGGGATCCGCCCCGCTGGAGTGACCTGGCGAAGGGTCGCTGGGCCTCCGAGTTCCATTGCCTTTGAACCGGGCAAATCAGTCAGCAACCGCTGAACAAAGATGAATCCCAGATGTCCCCCGCTCTGGAGGACTTCATGGCCTGAAGGGTAGATTAAGCAAGGCCAAGGTCGTGGGTTGATCTGGTTGGGAGCCGTCAGCCACCTGGTGATGGAGCTCTGCCTCTCCACACTCCCTGCCCTCGGTGCTCATTGTGCCTTCCAGCAGCCCCTCCGGAATCAGTCTTATTCCCACATATTCCCACCACAGCCCCTCAGCCACCCATCCCACCCAGCTCTGGTCCGGGACAAGGCCATTTTACATGCATTCAGTGCATGTGCAGGGCCTTCAGGGCTGCTCGGCGGGGCAGACCAAGGCTGTCTGCACGTCCCTGCTATGTGGATGCCATCTGGGCCCAGATCACTGGGTGAGGAGGGAGGTAAAAGAAAACCAGCCCAGTTTTCTTTGGCCACCAGCTGGCGAAGGAAAGGCTCAGAGCTCCTAGAGGTGCGCTGAATCTTAGTGACAACCCCTCCTCTTCACCATCCCCCTGCACTGTTGTGGGGCTCTTCATGGTCCCCTCGGGGAGGCCAGGAAAGATCAGAGATGAGATGAGGGTCCCACAGAGTGGGCATGATGTGGGAAGTCTGAGAGACCTGGAAATTGCCATTAGCTGAGGTGTAGGGTAGTGGGGAAGAGCCAGTTTTAGGAATGGAATCTGCAAACCTCAATTTGAGTGCTCACCATGTGTGTGACTTTAGACAAATTCTCTGCGCCTCTACAGAGATAATGAGATCTGTTTTGCAGGACAGCCACGAGGATTAACTTCTTTCATTTAACACGTGTTTAATGGTGTTGATGTTGCCCAGGACATTGTGTTGGATAGAACAGTGAACAAGACTGTGGCTGTCCTTGGAGTTTCATTTCTAGCCAGGGGGATGTTAATCATGGGACAGTGGGGTGAAAAGTCCTATAAGGATAAAAGATATTTTGATGTAAGGTACTGAACAAAGAAGACATTCAGTAAGTGTCGGTCACCCATCCTTCTCAGGGAAAAGCATGTGTCATTTGAAATGGACATCTGCGATTCCTCAAAGTAGGGAAAATACCTTGACCCCATGACTGGGGACCTGGGCCCGCCTCTGTCACCCCTTTCTGCTGCTCAGTGGTTCTGACTCCCTGAGGGTCTGGCCCCACTGTGGGGGCATCCACATGAGCTATAGGAACCCCACCCAGCCTAGGACCTCAGGCTAGAGCTGCTTCTCCTGCTTCTGCCCAGCAAAGCTTCCTCTAGTCTCCTTCACAGAGCTCACTAAGGAAATGGAGAGGGGAGGGAGAAGGTCCAGAAGAGTCTCTGCTTACTGTGACCCCATCCCCCTGCCTGGTCACCCCTCCACCTTCCCCAGACCTTACTCACCCATCAAAGCCCCAGTAGGAGCTCACCTCTTCCCTGAAGTCTTCCAGGATCACTGATCCAGTGGTGACCTCTCCCTCCCCAAGTCTGTGCAGATCATCACACTGCTCACTTCCTGGTCAGTCAGTGAGCCTCGATTATGTGCCACCTGCTTTAACCATATGGAGGTAACTACCCCGCCCCAGCCCTTAGCACCCAACAAGTTCCTGCCCATCCATCCTCCAAGTGCTGGCATAGAAGTTTGTGGCCATCCTTCTGAAGACTTCCTGGTCTCCTCCAGGTGCAGAACCTCTTCCTTTGCTTCTGTTCCCAAGTCTGCATCCTGACCCATGTTAGCCACACAGCGTGGCGATGATAGTCTCTTCCCACTGCTGGACTGTCAATCAAGGCCTAGCCCAGGACTGGCCCTTAGTAGATTCTCACTGAAGGGATGAGCCCAGATCTGTCCCCACCCTCCCTGGAAGTACAGGGGACTAAGAAGCCGATATGTAGCCATAGCAGCAGGTGAGGGAGGCTGATGCCTGTTGAGAAGTGATGATGGGGGGTCTGGGCCAGTTTCCAGTCTCTTTCCAAGACACTGAGTGCCTCCTTCGTTGTTACATGGCTGTGCCCATGCCCGGGTCCTTTTCAGCAAAGTGGAATCACCTTTTTTCTACCCTGTCCAGTGTGCCTCTGATGCATAGTAGGTGTTCTGAGTGCACTTAAGAATTTTGGCTTGGTTCATCTTGCACTTGTGAAGAAACTAGAATTACACAGATAGCACAGAAACTTCCTGTTCCCTTCCAGAAGTAAACGGCTGGATTTAGTGCTTCTTTAAAAAAATCCAGTATTATTAGTGTTCCTATTTCAGCAGAAATCAGAAGTGGTATTCAGTGTCCAAACCTATATATATTGAAGAAACAGGTGCTTTCTGAACTTCCTGGAAGTAACACAAGCATTAGCTTTTAAGAGAGGTTTCCAGAAAGAATAGCATTCGTCCAGTTGAAGATAAACAAGAACAAAGAAAGGTATAATTTCATTTATTGTGCCAACAAGCATTTACCATGTCCCTTACTCTGCACCATGATTCCCATTTTATGGAAGAAGCCGCTGTGGCTTAACGAGGGGAAGTAAATAACAGAGCCAGGATCCTCACTGTGTTTTCTAACACTAAGGCCAGTGCTTGTCCATCAGATCCCGCTGTGTATACGCGATGTGACAGCGTCTCACGTGCTCATTTCTCTTCTCCCCCAGAACTGGGCTGTGCCTTCTCTGTCTCCGGGTCCCAGTGCCTCTTGCAGGGCCCAGATCTTGGTGTGCAGTGAGGGGCTGTGCGATCACTGGCTTCAGGAGTGACTGAATGAAAAGACAACTACTACCTTTTATATGTCTTTAAAAGCTTCCTTCACCCAGCTGAGAGGTTTCATACCATGGAAGCTGTATTTCCCCCCAAATAAACCTGAAGTGGATCAAAAGGCTTGGGGTTTTTTTTTTTTATTCCTACTCTTCCCACAAGTGAAAAAAGTTCCTTTGTTGCTTAAAATATCTGCGCCAGATCGTACAGTGCTGTCTCTCAGCGCAAGTGCTTATTATGGTGGCTAATTCGGTCACATGTGTTTGAAGGCGAACAATGCCGCAGAAATTTTTAAAAGCAAAACAGCAATCCGCAGCGTTTGTTGTAATGAGATGTAAATTGCCAACATCGGGAGGAGAGCCGACTAAAATTTGCAATGAAGTGTTTTTCCCCCCTTAAATTAAAAGCACTGGAGGCCCTCCCTTCTCTCCCCAAAGAAACCACGTGCTTTTTGTTCCCTTTCTTTCTGATTCTGTGACACTAAGCACTCGGCTTTCCCAGCCGAGCCGTTCCTTCATCTCTCTGCCATTTCCAAGCCTCTGCCCCGCGCCTGCCTCCGTGCTAGGCTCTTCCAGAGGCACCGTCAGCCTGCGTGGTGGCTGTCGGTAATTCCCGTTTCACAGGTAGGAACGTGAGGCACGGAGAGGTGAGGTGACTTGTCTAAGGTCATGCAGCTGGGATTCATGCCCAAGTCTCCTGACAATCCCCTTCCAAGATGTGCCCTTGGCTGATCCGCCCTCCGTGCTGGGCCGAGGCACCAGGTACCTTCTACACACAGCGTCAGAGAAGGAGACAGTTGCAGAGAGCAGTGCCAGCACCTGCGTAATAGTGCTGGCCGGGAATGCTAGGAAATCGTTTTCCTTAAGAACCAGAAGAGCCCAGTGCAGTAGCCTCAATATTTGACAAAACTCCTGGGGAGACCAGCATAAGTGCAGGGAACATGGGCGTGCTGAGGAGGGCCGGGACCTGCTCTGAGCTGGGCCTGTGCAGGGCGCTTGGACAAAAGGAGACCAGCGGGTCCTGGCTCACAGCAGCCGTGGTTTAGCACTGGACTAGCTTGAGCCCCCAAGTGTAAGCCACGTGTGGGGGAGGGAGGTGGTGAGCCACTGTTTACTGAGCAGTCAGCCTGCCGGGTTCTGGAGTAATCGTTTCATATTTTGGTTAATTCATTTAGTCTTCAGTCTCGCCAAGTTGCTGCTATCGTTCTTCCTTTCAGGTGAGGCAGTGGGGTCAGAGAGGTCAAGTGATTATCAATGTGTAAAATACCTGCACAGGATAGAATCTGAACCAGGCACTGTGCTGAGCCTGGCCTCTGACATAAAGACACAGTCCCTGCCTGCCCTCCGGCCTTGCAGCCCAGTATGGGAGACAGGCACAGCTGAAGCCTGACCAGGGGCTCGGCAGGCAGATGAGGTGGCATTCAAGGCCGAGACAACCTGAAGCGCAGAGGCCTGGATGACACAGCATAAGAAGAACCTGAGCCGAGGTGTGGGGAAGAGCAAGACATGAGCACCAGAGGTGGAGAGGAGGCTGGTTCTGGGCCTTAAGGAGGGTTTGGGGTGCGACTTCACTTTGAGGGTAATGGAGAACCTGAGCAAGGAAAGACAGATTGTGTGCAGATCTCTGTGGTAGCCACTGTGGGATGGGTGGGAGAGGACCAGACTGGAGTCAGAGCTGAACCGGATTCATTCTCTTATCCCACCTTCCTCTCATAGAAGGAAAAGGAGACATTAGAGAAAGGATACGGTCTCGCCAAAGATGACCTGTGGGCTGCTGGCTGCGTGGACCTCGGCTTCTCTCAGCCCATGTCTTCTTCCTGTCACTAAATGTCAAAGCAGGAGGAGACCTCAGATGCCAAGTCAGCCATGCCATTTAGGGGAAACTGAGTGACTTCTTCCCAGCTCTAAGGGAAGACCATACACTCCACTGGAGTTTGTTTGCATCTCAGAATTCACCCTGAATCCCACACTGAGAGAGGAAAAGCTGTGGCATCTGCTTCTGAAACTTTGGAATTACTCATTCATTGATGTCATTCTTTTATTCATGTAGCAAACATTCAGAGTGCCAAGTGCTCAGGACAAAGACAAGAATCAGACCTAGGGCCAGCCCTTGACGAGGTAATGCACTATTGGAAGATGCTCTCAGAACAATCAGGATGGTCAGTCCTTTGCTCCGCCAGCTTCTGTGCAGCCACAGCTCGCTCACCTGGGGATGCACAATGACACATAGCAGAGCCAGGAATGGGCTCTAAACTCTACCAAGATGAGCCATGCTTTTCTGCTCCCAGCCATCTCGCATTCAGTTGAAACCGTGCAGACTGCAGAGATTCTGTTTTGCAGATGGCAGTTGCCAGCAACTCAGGAGTGATACTCTTGTTGTGGGAAGCCCTGTCATGAGGAATTTTAATAATAAAATTACCAACACCTTCCCTACCACCAGCCAAAGTCTAGGATGTGGTGATGAAACACAGAATCACAACCAGATTGGTGGTCAGGTCTCTAGTATGTAAAGAGGTCTGTACTGAGCTGTCCACATGGTTAGAGTAAGAGAAGGTTGGACCATGAAATTCATCTGTTACTTAAGTTATATGCACAGCCTTGGAGACCTGCTGTGGCGGTAGCTACATCTGATCCCAGTGAACTCCTGAAATTTTCACAGGTTGCTCAACTCTCTGTTGGCCTTCGGCGTTGCTCTCCTGCAAAAGTTAACCAAATCATTTGGCCTTGTTTACTCATGTTCATCCTGTTTCTCTGCCCTTTCGTAATCAAGACACGACAGGTGATTTAAAAAACAGTCCATCATTTTTATAAGCTAATGGTGGAAAAAATATCCCCCATAGAAACCACCACCATTTATCTATCTTTCACTGTTTAATCTGCACGTAATTTGTGTTGATTGCATTAAAATAAAAATCAGCGTAGCTGCTGGATCAGGCAATCAAGGGCCTAATCTGTATTGTGTTTTAATTTCTTGGTTGAAATGCTCCTATCTAGATACTAGGTCTTAGAGAGGGGAGGCCTTTGCATTTCTGCTTTTCCCTTAACCTCTGTTCATCTGCTGTGGGCTGAAGAGATGGGGGTTTTGGCAGATACACAATTTGCACATGGCAGTAACTGCACTCCTTCTCCACCCAGTCTTAGCAGGACCTCTTTCCTGTGCAGAAAGCTGCATCCCCTGCATGTCCATCCACACAGTGACACCCTAGAAGAGTGCTTCCCATTCATACTTAGGGTCTAGTCCATTCTTGTCTCCCAGTTTTCCAACTGTTTGCTTGTGACATTCATACCTCGTATCATTTTCAAGCCTGGGTTTAAGTGCTGTCCAATGGACAAAAATAAGCCAGTATATATATATATATATATATTGTGCCACTATGTACTGATAGATGCGTAGCTAAAAATATTTGCATTTTATTTTCCTTGGAGTTCTAGACAGATCTCTTTTCTTAACTGCCTAGGTCCCGCCATTGACTTGGAAAAAGTAAAGTCAGAATGTCTCGAGCCCGAGCCGGAGTTACGGAGCACTTTCAGTGAGGAAGCAAATACGTCGTCCTATTTCCCCGCTCCTGCACCGGTCATGGACAAGTATATCCTAGACAATGGCAAGGTAGTGTGTCACCCGTGCCCGTTCCCGCGAGCGTCTGCAGTCAGTGAAGACGGCGTCCGGCGGGGCTGTCCGAGCCGCAGCTTGCTGTGGCCTCCTGGTGCCCGAATTCATGTGTTACCGCTAGGGGACCGTTACTGGGACTTTTTCTTGTTCTCTTCGTTTTGTTTTTGTTGTTGCTTTTTAAATATTGGGCCAAAACAACTGACATTGTAAAATAGCTTATTAGTGAGAAAGATTTAAAAAGCAGTAGTTTGATGAAAACTGCCCTACCCTTCTATGAAACCAGACGCATAAATTTCTAAGGTGAACTGATGTATAGAGAACCAGTTACTATTTGTGAAATATTTATATGTCCTGTGCCTTGTGCTAGGTGCCAGGGACACAGAAGTGAATGAGACTGGCTTCTATGCCACTTTCTTTCTTTTTTAAATTCTCACCCGAGGATATTTTTCCCATTGCTTTTCAGAGAGAGTGGAAGGAAGAGGGGGAGAGAGAGAGAGAAACGTCAACATGAGAGACACACATCAATTGGTTGCCTCCCACACTCGCCCCGACAGGGCCTGGGAATTGAGCCTGCAACCAAGGTACCTGCCCTTGGTCAGAATCGAACCCAGGACCCTTCGGTCTGTGGGCCGACTCTCTAGCCACTGAGTCAAACCAGGTAGGGCATAAGGCATTTTCAAGCTGAATATTCAGCAGTGGTTAGTCCACCGTCCTAGGACCACAAATAACTAGCCTTTGGAAGTCCTATAGCCACGTGATGGCAGAGCAGCAGGGCAGGAAGAAAACTGCTCCAACATCCAAATGGCTTCCTCTGGAAGTACAGGGGAGCCCTCATCCCGGCACCAGGCACAGCCCGTTCCAGCCCTGTGTCCTTTGTCGTCATCGCGCACATCACAGACGCCACCCTCACGCCCTCCCCAGAGAATCGTCCGTGAGTGCGTGTGTCTTGCCTTACGCTGCAAAAGGTCTCTGTTTACCCACTGTGTTTCCCAGTTGTTGCATTGGGGTTTGGCCAGAGATATCCCTGTAACTGGCCAGACTGAGCCAGAGCAAATACAGTCAAGCTGAGGAAAGAAACCTGTGGTCTCTAGGGCTCTGTTGGGTATGGTGCCATCCCCTCATCTCCCACCAGGCGCTTCCTCCCCTGCAGAGGCAGAATCGATGGGCCAGGCCATCAGCCCTTCCTCCGCTGCCTGTTTCAGCCAATGGCAGGGGAAAGGTGGCACGGCAGAGTGGCAGCAGGAAGCCTGGAGCCTGACTTCTGGGCATAGCTCTGTCTCTGTCCGACCTGTGTGACCTTGGGCAGGCCCTCCCCCCTCTCGGCCTCAGCTTCCCTACCTGGGAACAGTGGACGTGGTTGATGGTCCCTTAGGACTTGAGTGACACCAACAGTATATCTAAGTTCGGTGACCCCTCCCCAATTGAAGATAAAGGAAAGAAAGGACTCTTCTTTCTTCCTTGATTTCTCTTTAGTCATGATCACATTGTGGAATGACTACTTGTTCTTGAAGTAGCTTCCAAAAGAAATGTACTTGTGTCTTGCTCTGAAAACCTGTGGACAGTTTCTGAGAATGACAGAGGGTCCTTTTACAAAGAAAGGTATCACTTTTCCTCCAAAAGACGGGCCTCTATAATCTCATTTAATTTTTTCACACATGACATGCACAGCAGATCTAGAAATTGCCAGTTTTGTTTTTTCTTTGGTTTTTGCCAACATGTTACTAACCTGGCTTTTGTTTGCAACTAATTTGTAGTCAGGCAGAGAGCTCTGTTGAGGGAGAGGAAGGGAAGAGGACATTCTGGAAATGATGGCAGCTCCCCAGAGCTGCATCCCCACATCGCAGAAGTAGCCCATGTTGTTCTTGGCTCTCCGGCATTTCTGACCCCTCCCCTCCCCTCCCCTGCATGAACAAAGGCCTTAATCTCCGCAAAGCCTAGAGCTTTGGAATGGAATCTGTTTCCTACTAGGAAACTACTTCTGTCCTACAGAACATTTTCCAAAGACACTTTTTGATCAAGTCCCATCCTACCAGATGTCATATTTTAATAACCCCCCTTGACACATTTTGGTCCAATAGCGAACTGTGGTGTACATGAATGGGGCTTGCCACAAAAGTGACTGTCTAGTTTTGATAAAGTGGGTTGCTTTTCTTTGTCTAAGATATTTTATTTCAAAAACTCATTGAATCATAAAGCTGCAAAGACCATTAACGTTTAGTCTAATTTATACATGATACGCATGGGGAAACACATCCAGAGAAGAGACTCGTCTGCAGTTGCACAACAGGTTAGAGGCAAGAAGCCAGATCCCCTGGTTCCCAGGCCAGTGCTCTTTCCAGCCTATTCTGCTGCACCCCTGAAAGCTGGGCATTGCCCTAGGTGAGCCTGAGCTTCGCTGACCTCAGGAGCCCTTGTTCCAGACACCCAGCAGATAACCTGTGATTGATCTCACTTACCCAGGGACATTTCTTTCTGTGCTGTAAAGTTGGCCTTGTACTTGAGTGAATGTCAGAAAATATTTTCATCTCCAAGACTCAGCAGCTCATCAGAACTGAAAGCCAGTGCCCTTAAAACATATTAAACATGCCATCATTTTCTCACTTTGGGTTCAGACTAGTCCTGGTCACTTTGCAGGGGACGGAAGAGGCAGAGCTTGACCCCACCCCACGGAAATGTGCTGTGAAGGGTTGGATCAGGTGGTAAGGGCTCTCACTAAGCTGGACATTTGGAGACGTAGAACTTTAGCCCTGGGGTAGAACTTAGCCCCTGAGTAGTTAGGAGTGTTTTCTGGATTTTGGACTGGAACTTGAAAGATTAGCAGGCTTCTGAAGACATAATCTCTTCATTCATTCCTGGACAGGGGAAAGGCTTAGCAGAGATGTGGGTGGGGGAAAGAAGGCAAAGGCAGTCACAGTTATTGGCTGTGTGCTGTCCTGATGTTTTACTCATGTTATCTCATTTAATTCTCCAGACACCTCTATGGACTAGGTGGTGTTCTGCCTCCTGTACAGCTGAGAGAAGGGAGGCTCACAGAGGTAAAGGGACTTGCCCCAGATACCTGGCTAGTTAGGTAAAAGAGCCAGGATCCACACGCAGGGATGGAGGCTCAGAGCCCATCCTCTTTCTGGCCCGTACCCTGGAAGCAGGAGGAAATGAAAGGTTTGGGAGCTTCCTGGAGTGATGGACATAGCAGGGAAATAGTAGTGAGTTCGATGAAGACAGAATTCTAGAGGGTCTTTAAAGCCAGCGGAAAAGGCCTGATTTGATGTGACAGTAAATAGGGAGCCATTCAAGACTCCAGAGGGTTGACATAAAACTCGGCATCTTTCACAGACTTTGTGAAGGACTCTGAATTCATTTAGTCAAAGAAGGAAAGCCGTGTGTTCAGGAAATCAGTCTGGCAGGTTCCAGGGTGTGTTGAGGCAGCAGGGCCTGGAGGCAGGCAGGCCAGCCTGTGGCTTCTCGCTGGTTCCCGTCTGCAGTGGGGGGCTGCCCTGGGCCTGCCAGGGATGGGGCGGGCAGGTGCAGAAAAGGGCTGAGTGAGCCTTGATGGGCCTGCTGTTCCCACCACCACGGGCACAGCAGGAGGTGGCTTCGGGGCCATACAGATTTGGGTTTGAATCTCGATTCTAAATTTTATTGATAATGTGTCTTAGGAAAAATAATTGAGTCCCCTGAGTCTCTGTTCATGTCTGTGAAATGGGAATAATTTCTACCTCTTTTCATCTCTTAAGGTCATTATGAGGATAAATAAATTGAAGGTACAATACCTGGTTCATTATAGCTGCTCAAAAAATATCTGTGTCCCCCTTCTCTTGTAGAACTTTGGCTAAAATGACTGTTATCTCTCTCTTAACAACAAACAAGGCCTGGGGTAGAAAAGAGCGGAGACCTTTGAAAACTGAAGTTATCTTCCATTTCTGTGGTTTCTGATTCTGAATTTAATCTGATGCAAATTCCTTGGTTTCCCCCTATCTCTGGAAGCTTGTAAGGTAGCTACAGAGTATCATCAGGAAGGTGACTAGGGTCCAGCAGGGTGCACAGGGCACTTGTCCCTAGCATGCCTGACCTGGCACACCGCCTGCCCGCCTGCAAGGCAGACTGCAGAGAGCAGCCAGACCTGACCTTGGGCTAGTGTTGCCCAGCCAGCCCCAGGCAGCACACCACCCAGGGTGCTTATCTCCTTGAGCCATGTGAACAGACTGAAATTTGTGGCGCAGGGAGCCAGGTGGACCTTTTTATCCTATGTCCTGCCTGCAGAGGTCTGAGTGATCTCTTGAGCAAAAGGAAGTGAAGTCAGATGTGGCAGGTGGATTGTTTATTTACTGACAGATATTGGCGGGGGGGGGGGGGCTATGTTGTAGTTTTGTTGTTTTTATGGTGCGAAAACCTCAGTAATTGGTTAAAGAGAGTGTTGTTGGCTGACCTTTCTACCTCTGTGTGGTGCCCACCTCCTTCTCCAAGCCAAGCTTCAGTTCAAAGAGCTTTAATCATCTTTGAACAATGGGCGTGTGTGCTGTCTGTCAGACCAGGCTTCTCCTGAGATATCTCCTGGCCATGCAGTGTTGGTGACCTGAGGTCTTTCTGAAGACAGGGACCTTTGGCAGAGCCTTTTCTTTCCCTTCAGAAAGTTTAGCTTATTAGCCGCTCTCTCCCTCAATCCCCACAGAGGCCTCTTCACCCTCCATAGAATCAGCAGAAACACAACATAAATGGCAATGTCAGAGTCAAACTCTGGTTTTTGATGGTTAATGTTAGCAAATGTGTTTTGAGTTGTTAAAGAGCCAGGAAGGAGAAAAAGTTTGAAAGCTGGCAGCTCACTGCTAGAGCAGCCTGGCCCTGCACCGTTACCGACTCTGCTGGCACTCTCTGGGTGCTTCCTTTAGGGAGCATTAGATCGCGTTCTGTGCTGGGTGCCATCAGGATCAGACTGGACACTGTGGTTGTGTCTAATGTAAAATCCTAGGTGTTCTGAGCCAGAAGGAACTTAAAATCCAACTCTTCCAGTTCAAGTTCACGGAGCTGGGGGTGGGAAAGGACCTGCACAAACACGCTCTGATTAATGGAGAGCCTGGGGGCTGCCCTCCCACCCCACCTATACACCAGGATTACTTAGGGGGCCTTCAACCACCCTAGTACCGAGGCCCCACCCAGATGAACTAAGTTAGGCTCCCTGGGAGTGCGGCCCTGGCCCCGGCCCTTTTTATAGCTTGCCAGGCGACCCCATGTGATACCAAGGAGAGAGCCACTGGGCTAGGAGGACGTGCGTCCCAAGGTGTTTACATGTTTACTTTAGGAGAGAGGTCTTTCTTTCTAAAGTGTCACAGAGAAAGGACTTCAACTCAGGTTCTGAGCAGCCTGTGATAGTGAGTCTAGGTAGAATTCCAGGTCTGCACCTTCCTAGTTGAGTGACTTTGGGCCGGTTCCTTCCCTTTTCTTAACCTGGACTTTCCATCTGAAATGGAAACAGTGGCCCAACACCTTCCTCCCAGGGTTGCCAGGAATTGAGGTAGTGGCTACAAAGCATGGGAATAAGGCCTAGTATTCAGGAAATGAGTATCATTATTTCCCCTAAAGAAAGTTAACTTAGCATTTATGGAAAGAATCCCTTAGAGTTATGCAGGAATATATTTTAAAGGGCAAGGAGAGTTTCCAGCTGCCATCCTGTCCGACTAAGCAGGTGCTGCATTCCTGTCCCTTTCAGGTCCATCTGGGAAGCGGGATCTGGGTTGACGAGGAGAAATGGCACCAGCTACAAGTAACCCAAGGAGATTCCAAGTACACAAAGAACTTGGCAGTTATGATTTGGGGAACAGATGTTCTGAAGAACAGAAGCGTCACAGGAGTTGCCACAAAAAAAAAGAAAGATGCTGTCCCCAAGCCGCCCCTCTCTCCTCACAAACTAAGCATCGTCCGAGGTAGGTCATTGCAGCAGAAACATGACGGCTGGGCCACTGTCTTTCTCTCTGGTAAGGATGGACCAGGCATGACTAAGTTCAACAGACATTAGAGCTCCAGTGCCAGGCCCCGGCTGGGCTCAGGGACACAGGAGCAGACAGGAGCTGTGGACACAATGCAGTGCAAGGAGCTGGTATGGGAGAGGGACAGGTGATGTGTCAGGGGAGTTAGTTCTTAGCAGGGAGGAGGCCCCTGGCTGGAAATCAGGGAAGGCTTCCAGGGCCTTGAAGGATCCATCAGACATGAAGATGCAAACGTGTAAAGAGAGTTACTTCTGGAGGCAGAAGCATGTGGAACAAAGGCACGGAGATGGGAAAGGAGTGCTGCTGTGTGCAGAGTAAGAGGTCAAGGCTAGGGGTCGAGCATCGTGCCTGGAACAGTTCATGAGATACAGACCTGCTCAGGGCCACTGGTTCTACCCTCTTTTCTGGTGTTTGGGAGGGGTTGGGGGATAGGAAAGAGACAGGGTATTATTTTTCTCCCTAAAGACATGGCTATATCCTGGACTCTTTGATTTTCCTTCCTGACTCCCTCCCTGCCTGCCTGCCTGCCTTCCATCCTTCCTCCCTCCCTCCTCTCCTCCCTCTCCTATCTCCCCTCTTTCCTCTGTGTCTCCCACCCTCTCTCCATCAGTCACTAAGCTCTTACTCTCAGCCAGGCCCTTTGCTGGGTATTGAGGATACAAAGAGAGCTGAGACACAGTCTCCCTCTGTAAGGAGCTCAGTCCCACAGGGAAGGTGGACACAAGAACAGCCAGTCACTGTACAGACAATGCAACTTACAGAGGCGGGCGGAAGGTACCCGGGCGCAGAGAGAGCACTGTAGCGATTGCTCATTATTCTGAGCACCTACTGTGTTTCAGGGTCTGAGTTTTTTAATGGTTCTGTTTTAAAAAACACTTTCACATGTAGTAACTCATTTAATCCTCATAACACTCCTACTGTGGGCTACTCTCATTACCCCTGCTTTACAGCTGGGGACACTGAGACACAGGCTGCTGAATGACTGGCCCGGATCATACAGCTGGTAGGGGCGGAGCCGGGAGACCAAGCGGGAGAGCTGGCGTCAGAAGCTGTTCCTAACCCCTGGTCTGCGTGTCCAGCTCCAGGTTTTAGTGAAGAAAGTAGGGCTCAGTCAGTCACCACAGACACTTTGAGCAGGCCTTTTGCCAGGTTTGGGGGCAGATGACAGATGTGTCTATGAACAAGTTAGGTAGTTCCAGGTACTGGTGGGGCTGTGAAGTGTCACCACATGACATGGTAGGACAAGGAGGGCAGGGCCAGCCAGGGTGGTTGGAGACCTGTTTGAGGAGGCAAATGCGAGCTGGGAACTGGGTGTGGGGGAGGCAGCCCTGCGAAGGTCTGAGGGCAGCTGAACAGGCAGAACAAAGGGCAGGTGCAAAGGCCAGTGCGCTGCAGGCCAATGAAGCCCCAGTGGCCGAGGAGTCATGAGTGAGGGGGCAGGGAAGTTGGGGAGGTGGGCGAGAACCAGCCTTGAGGGTCGTGAGGGCCACAGTGAGCAGTCTGGATTCACTCCACCTGCAGGAGAAAGGCAGTGGAGGGCTCCACATCGTGGAGCAACCAAATGGGAACTCGGTTAGGAAGCTGGTGCAGGGGTCTCAGGGCTAGACTATGGTGACATGGAGTGAGGTGATGGCAGTGAGGGGGAAGAGTGGCCAGATTTGGGCATGTTTTGGAGGTCAAGGTGGCAGGACACAGACAGACTAGGTGACCAGCCTGCGGTCACAGCTATAAGGTTTCAGCACCTGGATTCTAACCCACAACCCTAGACTCTGGCCTGGACTTGCACTGTGTAGCAAGCTGCCTCCTTTGCCTGGCTGACTCGTGGTTAATTGAGTTAGGCAGCCACTTATTTTTAGACAATCAGAGGTAACCTTTAGTTGGCCCGTTGTCTGAAACAGTGGAGCTTAATTTGGGAGGTCACCCTGAGATAAAGGCCTTCCTGGGGAGGTTGCCCTGAACCACCCAATAGGTGGCCGACTTCTGATTCTGTTATATATGTTGGAATGTGACTCAGCTGGAATGATGACTGGCTGCTCCACCACTGCCATGTGGTATAAAGTCATATGCTGTGCATCTGCCTCAGGCACTAGTCTGACCATACCAGGTTCATCTCCACGTCCTCATGCATAACACAGGGCCTGGCACACAGTAGGTGTTCAGGAAATGAGGCCTGGACAAGTGAAACACTGAGACCTGCAAGCCGATCCCCTGACTCACCCTCAGTGTGATTTCTTGTGAATCACTTTCCCTCCATGTCTCAGTTTCATCAGTTGAAAACCTATCTCTTAGGACAGCTAAGAGGGCTGTACAGGATTATAGCTTGGAAATAGTTATTTTTGAGGTGTGAGAAGAAGTTATCACCTTTGTTGACAAGTGAGCTGCCTCTGTGGAGCCAGCATGACCTCCTGATGGTCACCTCATTGAAGTTCACGTCTATTCAGTGCCACTCAGGAGCTTTCAGGCCCTCCCCTCCCCCATCGGCTTCCTATGGACTGTGATGGGAAATAGGAATCAAAAGCTTATTGTTGAGCCCCAGCTCTGCTTTGGTTTAGCTTTGAGCTTACCCTGGTTCTTACCGTATTTATTTTTGCTTCCCCAAGCCTAGTGCAGTGTCAGTACCAAGCAGATGCTTGGTGTCTCCACCTGTAAAGCCAAGATCACAGTCCTTGTCCTGCTTACCCAAAGGACCAAATAGACATTTTTACTATTCCTTCAGCCCCATTCAGATGGTGTTCTATGCGGCTCACCTGGTCCCCAATGCTACAGAACAATCTAGGAGAGAACACCTCAGCTGTGTGGCTTGTGGGGCTTAGATTCAGTCTTCAAGCCCACCTGCCAGGTCCTCCAGGTTTCCCTCACTGATCCACCCCCCATTTCCACGCTCTTTTCAAACCTCCTCTACTTTCCCCAAACACGATAGCCCACTCCTGTCTCCCACAGCTGGACGCCACACCCGCAGACAGCTGGATCCCGCATTCTCCTGCCTCATGTCCCGAGAGAAGTTTCCCCCTCTTACTTGGGGCTCCCCCTTCTCTTCATCAGGACCCCAGCCCCCCTGCCTTCCTAGCACCTTGTTCCTCCAATTCCTGTTCTCCTGGTTCCTTCCCAGCATCATTTAAATATACTTGGATTACTCATTTCTTACAACACAAACAAAATGCTCCCAGGGGCCACTGCCATCACCCAGCGGCCACCGTGCCTCTCTCTCTTCACATGCAGGCTTCTTGCGAGAGTTACCCCCCACTCACTGCCTGTGTTCACTTAGACTCCCCTGCTTCTCGCCAAGCTTCCCAGCGACATCTCCTTGCTAATCCAGGGCATGCTTTTCACCTGCTCCCAGCACTGTGGGACAAGGCCACTCCTCCTTCACTGAGAGACCGTCCTGCACGCTCAGGGTTTCCTCCTGCCCGTCCGGCTTCTCACCCGCCAGCGGGCCCCTCCTCCAGAGATGTCTCACCTGTGATCCTCCACATGCCTCACTCCCCATCTGTTTTACCCACAAATACCTCTTAAACCATCCTCTCCATCCCAACCCCCCCTCCATACTTCAGGCCACACCGTTTCTCCCCTGCACTACTCCAGCAGCTTCCAGGCTCTTCTCTTCATTATATAACCACATGATCTTTTGGAAACAAAAATACTCCATTGCCATTGCCCTGTCACAGCCAGTCCATGGTGCCTGTTATTCAAGGGTAAGCTCCTCAGTGTGTCATACCAGTTCCATCATAATCTGCCTGGCCCCTGGCTGATAGCTCCAGCTTTATTTTTCAGCAGTATTCCCTTGAATTCTTAAGTTCTTGCCATATGAACTGCCACATTCCCTGAACAGGCCTGTTTCCTCTCACATGTGGGAATTTGTAAATGCTTTTCCCAGTGCCTGGTACAGGGGTCACACTCCCCACCCTGTGCCCGCTGCTCTGCCCGGCTAGCTGCTACTTACCACCCAGATCTGCTGGGAGAAGCTTCCTTCAGAAAGCCTTCCCTGCTCCCTTGATCCAAAGGGCCTTGGGCCTACTCTCTTCTTTCTGTGACTTTGCCTCCTAGGAGCCTGGTCTAGCAGCCCCTTTGAGCCCATAAGTGCTCGCCCGCCATGCAAGTGAATGAGAAGGAAATCAGCTTGCCCAAGGCCTTACCTGGCCAGGCTAGATCAGAGCCCAGCAGAACCAACTGGCAGGCTTGCCTTGTCTCCAGAGGGGTGTGTCTCACTAAAAGACAGTGTTTATTTATTTACTTACTACAACCGGGCAGGTTTGAGGCCTGTCTCCCATCCCACCATACACTCACCATTTGGGGCCTAATTATTTGAGCTCTCCCAGATTGCGTTTTATGACTGGCTTTTCCCATGCAAGCTGTCTGCTGGATTGAGGTTGTATTTGTTTTATATGATTTTATCACATTCAGCCACATTTGCAGTATAAAAATGGCAAAAGCCTTGACGCTCACAGGGCTGGTGAGAATTTCCTCTCCTCTGATTTTGAAATCCTTTCTTCCCGGTTAGCAGGGGGGGTGTGGTGGATGCTGACTCCGCTTTAGAAAGTGAACGCAGGAGGGCTAGAGGACAGGTTTGCTTCCATGACGAGCTCCAGGATGACAGTTCAACCTTGTTAAGGTCAAATGACCTTTCGTAGAGTGTCTGAGTTTTCCAGATGAGCCCCAGCACTGAGTTCTGGTTAATTTTTATAACTTTCTTAATAGGACACATTAGCGCTGTTATAAACCTTGTTAATTAAGCAATAATCTCAAATGCTCCCTCGCAGAGGGAGACATTCCCGGCAACTGCAGATGATTAATATCTGGAGTCTCACGAAAGCCTTTCGTCAGCCCGAGGGGCCGCTCAGCGCTCTCACCCCCGGGAAACCAGCGATCGGGATTCTGCGGAGGCCTCTGAAAGCCGCCTCCATCTGAGCCTTCCCCTTCCTGCACCTTCCCCTACTCGCTGGGGGCTCTGAGGGCCATCACACCCGCTCCCCCCTTCCCCTCCTCTCTCTGCCTCATTACTATCCTTATTACCTTCTGGAAACTTAGAGCTGGAAGAATGTCCCTGGATGATCTGGTTTGACATCCTGCTTTCCCAGATAGTGAAACTGAGGCCCAGAGAGGTTCCCACTACAGGTTGCACAGCAACTAGGCTTAGAGCCAAACACCTGAACTTCAGAACCGCTCTCAGTGTAGGTGTCTCCCTCGTTTGCTTCAGGTTCGGGCACAGTCTCTGTGTATGTACACTTTCTTCTTGCCCAGGGCTGGACAGGGAATGCCCAAGTGTCCCTTTCTGTAGGGAAGACAGCGTGGTTGCAGTTTTTTAGACTGTGATCGATGCTTGAACAGAGAAAGACCCAGGCAAGTGTGGGAGCACCGAGGTTGTAGGCAGAGTGGAGTCTCCTAACTCAACCTGGTAGGTTCCAAGAAGGCTGAGTTGAGAAGAAAGAATGCGGTTTAGGCAGGTGGAGGATGGGGCCAGGGTAATCTGGGAAGAGAAGAGCGATTTGTGGGACAGCCTGGAGGGGGGAGGCAATTGCAGATGGGTAACAGCAAAGGTAGGACTAGAGAGAGACAGGGCCCCTACCTTCTTGTCTCAGTCCCGATAGAAAGGCCAAGACAAGGTGAAATGGAGATTAGCCAGGCTTAGTAGTGGTCAGGAAATAGTGGAGGTCAATTAAAAGCTTTCAAAGGCTTCTCTGTGCAAAACCCTTGTCGGTGGGAGGAAGGGGTGCCCCAGAGAAAGAAGGCCTGTAGCGCGCACCTGCTGCAGGGTGGCACCAGGAGGCAGGCTGGCTGCACGCCCGCGGACGGGTTCAGGGCCGGGGAGGCAGCAGTGGATTCTGCCCATACTCCCTTTCCCCAGGCCTCAGGCCCCTCACCTGCAAGTGCAGGGTTGGCACGGGTCAGGCTCTGGTCCCTCCTGGCGCTGACGCTGCATCTCTAGGAGGATTCCCGCTGAGGGCTGGCCTGGCGCACAGGGTTTGTTTGTCGTCCGTAGCAATTCCTTACGGCTGGGTTGTCCCCGTTCCATAGCTAAGGAAGCTTGGGCCCAAGGGAGTTAAAAGTCTTGCCCACGATGACATGCAAAACCCAGGGAAGAACCCAGGTATCCACTGACAGTGAAATGGAGCGGCAGGTTGTGGAGTCCTCCGGCAGAGCACCACGCACCAGCGGAAACGCACGGCCCGGGCCACGGCAGCTGTGCGCTGGAACGCGGGTCAATTTCAAACCTGCAGTATTGAGTGAAGAAAGGAAGTCAGGGATTTACAGGGCACACTTATAGAAAGTAAACAGTGTGTTATTTAAGGAATTATACATATGTCAACGTTAAAAGGAAAAGAAAAGCAAAAGTTCCGGGGAGTGGTGACTCCAGGTGCGGGTGAGGAGAGGGTGGGAGGGGAAGGGGCACCCTGGGTCTTCAGGGGGAACAGTGGTGTCCTGTTAAGCTAGGTGCTGGCACATAGGTGTTTTATCATTATTTTTAAAGGGTAAATTTACAGTATATATGTACTCTTTTCTACATACATTTTGGAATGAAAATTTGAAAAGATCGCTGTGCCAGATTAGCAGATTGGTAATTGGGAAATATGGCAGGAGGCACCCCACCCCCAAAGATCTGTACTCAAATTCACCATTAATCCATGGCCTTCCTGTTTCTTTTCCATGTCCAGAGTGTTTATATGACAGAATAGCACAAGAAACTGTGGATGAAACTGAAATTGCACAGAGACTCTCCAAAGTCAACAAGTACATCTGTGAAAAAATCATGGATATCAATAAATCCTGTAAAAATGAAGAACGAAGGGAAGCAAAATACAATTTGCAATAAACTTTGGATTTTTCATAAAGCCTTCGCGTTTTCCTTGCGCGGCGTGTGATTTGCGGGCGCCGGCGCCGGCCGGATCAGAGCCCTCGCGCGTGGTGTGTGGGGCAGGAGCCAGTGGGGGTTGGGGTCAGCGGCTTGTTCTGAACTTGGACTTCCCACGTCAAAGAAGGCAGATGGACGTGCTGAGACTCAGGCAGCAACCCAGCACCGGTGTAGTTCTGGGGACTGGGAACCGTCTTTTCAGCAGGGGATCGAGTGTCTCCAACTTGTCTGTCACTTGGCCCAGAATTGGAACTGATATTTTTACCATTCAAGGACTTTTATCTCTGTTTCTCTATTTTGTTCTATAATAAAGCTCATTAATTCTTTGATGTAGATAATGATTATCCTCATTTATTTAAGGATATTAAGTGTACAGTGGTGGTGACCAGTGTCCTTTGAGGGCGGAACATTCAGGCTGAGGAAGGAAAATTCATAGGGATGTGGTTGCTGACTACAGATCTGAGGGGCTATCTCGAAAGCAGATCACTTTCTCCTACTTCAAAGGACGATCTAGGACCTTTCTCACTCAAGGTGACCAGAGATTCAGCTTCCAGATAACTGGAGTCAATCTTTGTAAAAGTTATTGGGGGGGCTGTGATGATAGATGTGGTCCAGGGTCACCATCGGGAAGTCGGGGGCAGGGTACCTGCTATCAGTTTGTTTCTCTTATCTTGTAGTTCAAATGATCTTTCAAGTTACATAATTTTATCTCATTCAGTAACTAAGTCTCGAAGGCTCCGGGCGTGCAGCCTGGCAAACCACATATGCACCGTGCTTCCTGTCTGCAGTGCCTGTGAAGTCAGCTTGGTGCATTGGAAAGGCCAGGGTTTGGGCTGAGCACCTGGGTTCCAAGCCTCCCTCCCCTGCTGCCCTTCACCTCTTCTGTTCCGTAAGAAGGAGATAATATCTACCTTGCAGAGTTGCCATAAGGATTTTATACATATATATGGCTCAATAAATGTTGGCGATCATTATTTTATTCATTTCCGGTTATTGGCTTTAGCTATTGGTTGGAAAACTTTGGCCTTTTGTTTCTCTGATGGGTTATTCGTTAAACCATTAAACCATTGGTGGTCTGCAAGCAAAAGCTCAGGGTCACTGGGGTAAGAAGGGGAGGCGGCTTCCTCTGAGGAATTTTATTCTAGTAAATAAAATAATCCTTTATAATGTGAAATACTCTGCGCTGGCTAATGGGATCGTATATGTGAATTTCCTTTCATGGTATTTTCCAGCTCTCCCCAAACCTGCAGCATGATCTTAGACCAGTCACTTTACTTCTCAGAGTCCTTATCAGTATAACAAGGGAAATAATGCCTATGGCACAGGCTCTTTGGATAATTAAGTAACAACAGTGGCAGCAACACCAGATACTTTTGTGCCAGGACTTTTCTGAGTGTTCATTTCATGAGGTCAGTAAGGTTAGTGACAGTAATGTTCAATAAATTCTTGTTATTGGATGTATTCATTTTAATGGCGTGGGGCAGCTTGGGCATGTGTGGTATGGAATACATGAGAGACTGGAAAAAAGGGTGCATCGTACTGGAGCTCATCTCTCCTCCCTGAGCACAGAAAAGGGGGTTCTGTGCACTTCTCTGCAGAGACTGATGCACTATGATACCTGCTTCATAGGTGCTTCTAGATGAGTGCGGGAAATAGCATGAGAATCTGTGTTTAAAAACTGCTATGAAAGGTGAAAGTGCTTTGTGTAATGTACGGTGCATATATTAGAGGCAGAATGGAGTTGTGAAATATTGGGATCTGAGTTCAAATCCTGACTTTATCATCACTGGGAAGATTGCCTGACCTCTCTGGGGCTCATTTCTTCTGAAGTGGAAATAATGATTCATAACTCAGGGTTGTTTCAAGAGGAATCCAGGTGATACCTGGAGCAAGGGCTCTGTAAGTCTTGAAGAGACACACACGTTAGTGACCCTTGGCTCAGAAGACAGAATAAAATCAGAAGCGAGTGTGACAGGAAGGACCCAAGAGCCAATTCTGATGGAGAATGAGGGGACATTTCATACACTAGTTACTGAGAGGCTTTTGAGCACCTGTTGTGTACCTGGCACCCTGTTACTGTTATATGAGGGCAAGGTCATTGTTCTTATACCTGCACCAATGAGGAATTGGGCTCTGAAAAGGTTAAATAACTTGGCCAAGGTCCCAGAGTTATTGGCCTTGGGTCAGAATCCAAGCCTGTGCAATAGGATTCCTCTCCAGACAACCCTGAGTTATGGATCCAAAGATGAGTGGAATACTATGGTCTGGGCTGAGAATCTAGCCATGCCATCTCAGGGTTGGCTAGGAGAGACCCAACCACAGTAATAAGTCAATGGAAACCATTCTCATTAATTGAAGCCATTTGGAGGGACTGGAAATAATAGCACTATTTAGGAGAATTCAGTTTTATTACATTCAAATACATTCACAAAACTCAAGTGCATTTTGTGTTAGAAGAGGGTTTCCTAAACTTGCCCAATCTTACGAATTTGCTGAGGTGCCTAAAGTACCGATTCCTGGACTTTGGTTTACAGACTTGAGTCAGTGGGTCTGAGACAGGGCCGGGAATGTGTATTTCAGCACAGTGCGGCTTGTGGGTAATACCAGCCTAGCATAAGTCCTGCTTTCACGAAGGAGCAAGAATGTTTCAGAAGTAAAAAGACAAGCTCCCTCTAAAGTGCCTGAGGATATTTGAAATTGAGGATACATTTCTCCTAAAGAGCTGAGGCTCTGCCCTGAAACCTTGTTGAGAGTCCCGCTTTCGTGCCCACCAAGTGCTATTTAGTTGGACATGATGCAGCAGGTGACCTTCAGTCTGGGCACCCATGATTCCCCCTCACTGTTACCCCTCGATTCTTCCTTTCAATTCTTTCTTTCAATGCCAGGGAGCGGTGGAGGACAGGATGGTCAATACTGAGCTGGCAGGGCCTGAACTCATGCGGTTGGTCAGGCACTGTCTTCAGAAACCCTGGCAACAAGTCCCCCGTACCAGGCAAAACAAAGATGTGGCTTGTTTTCATTTTCTGGCTGAGGAAAGTGTGTTAGTGACTGTTACGTGCCCAAGGGTTTCTTGGATGCATTTCTAGATTATGCTTTTTTTTTTTTTTTGGTAATTATAAAGGAAAATCACTTTATAGAAGTTTTTGGAAAAATAGAGGAAACATTCCAGGTTGCACTGCTGCAAGCATCGTGACGCGTCTCTTCTAGTCGCCTTCTCAAGGGCGTAAACATGGGTTTTACATGCCTGTGATCATAGCATACGACAGGTTTCTATTCTTCCCTTTCCATTTAACACATTTTCCTGTTGCTCCATGAAATTTATAGCCAACAGTTCCAGCACCCACCAAGTGGGCCGACATCAAACGACAATCCAGTAAACATGCAGGGCTGCCACTTCTCGAAAGGCCACGCTGCTCACTTTGGTCCACCACATGCGGTAGAGTGAGCTTGGGCTTAGGAGGTCGCTGCACTCGAGTCCATTTCCCCTCTAGCTCCTACTCCCTCACTTAGGGTGAGTTGCTTTATCTTTCTGAACACCAGCTTCTTTATCTGCAAAACAGAGAAAATAATAGCTAGATATGGAGGACTGAGAATGTAATTAAAGTGCCCCGGTGAGAGTGGATAAATGGCCGGCAATGTTAATGTTGGTTCCCCTCCCCTCCCCTTTCCCTGTGCCCATTCAGTCTCCACCTGTGTGAGCTCCTACCTTGTCTCTGATCTGCTCTGACCTTGGCTTTTGTTATCTGCCTTTGGACAGCCAGACACCTTGTGCCCATCATGGGCCTTTCCCTGTGTACACCGACCTCAGCCCCTACCCTCTGCCACCCAGCTGGCCCATTTACCCTTCCTCAAATTTTTAGGTTGCTGGTGAATATTTTTGTGTGCGATTTTCTTCTTTGTATTTTTTTTTTTTTTTTATCATTTTCTTAGGGTCATTTTACCTGGGTCAAAAGGAATGACATTTTTAACATTCTTGATGCACATAATGGGTGTGCATTATGCGTTAGATTATTTTGCCAACTTAGGTGAAAACCAGTACCTCATTGTATTTTCTTTGATTATTTCTGAGACTGTATCTCTCTCCAGAGTTTGGTTTCTTGGTAACAAAATAATAGCTTAACCTACAAGTATTTCTGGTAGAATCCATTTCATTTTCTGTGTTGTTTTGTCTGGACCAATGTCTTTACTTTGGGTTATAATTTTTACTTTTACATCTGCAAATAGACATGCCAGTGGATATTATTATCACTTCTTTTGAAGGGATAGGTCAGTTTCTGCCAAGCAGCTTCTTAGGCTCATGGACGCTAAGGGTCAAAAGTGAACTTCCAGGTCCTCCTCCCAGATCCTCTCTCCACTGGGAGCAATGCCCTTCCAGACCATGCCTGACCACCTCCAGGGGTGGGCATTCATCCTACTATCCAAGAGTCCATGCAGTTACTGCCATCACTGAATTGTTCTTCTGTTGAGCTAAAAATTCACTCAGATTCTCTCCTATGAAGTCACGCAGATGCTTCTACTCAGAGCTCTTTGCACAGCTGAAGGTGACAGTCATGTCTCTTCACCAATTCATAAGTAGCTCAAATTCTCTTCCACCATTTCTCACATGAGGGACACTGCCCAGGAAAAAGTGGAGACTCTGGATTTATTTTTTAATTTTTAATTTATTGATTTTAGAGAGAAACATGGATTTGTTGTTCCACTTATTTATGCACTCACTGGTAGATTCTTCTCTGTACCCGACTTGGGACTGGGGGTCGAACCGGCAACCTTGGCGTATGGGGATGATGCTCTAACCAACTGGGCTTCCTGGCCGGGGCTGGGGACTCTGGACTTAGACAGCTCTGTATTTAAATGCTGACTGCCACTTACTAATGTGTGACCTTGAACAAGTTCTTAACCTCTCAGCTTTATTTTTCTCATTTTAAAAGTGGGAATATGATACCTTTTCATATTGAATAGAACTGGAACTATATAGGTTGCAGTAAGAGCTACAGAAGAGAATGTGAGTAAAGCACTTGGGCATTCAGTGTTTCCATTCCCTAATCCTGAGAACTCGGACCATCCTGGTTGCTCTTTTAGAGATGTGTCCTCAAAAGGTGGGGTTCAGGACTGGACACTCCTCCAGGAAGGGCCTGATCAGCACTAACTAGAGCAGGTTGTTACCTCTTAATCCTAGACTATATCTCTCTACTAAGGTGGCCTTGCATGAGTGTCTTTAATGATAGAATTGTCTCATTTCGAGTTTATGGTCACTAAAGCCCCAAGGTCCTATCGAGCTTGTGGTCCCTGCTCCCTCTTCTTGGCTAACAATACTGGTCCCTTTAGTTCACTGTGTTTTAAGAGAAAGTACATAGATTTTGAAGCCAGAGAAATTCACACCAAGTTCAGATCCCGGCTTCGCTGTTTACTAGACGGGAGGAAACGTTCCGCAGCCCTGGTCACCTCGTCGGTTACGCAGTGTAGGGCCATCGCACTGGCCACCTCTGAGCCAGACCTGCAGCCACCGCCACCCCAGTCCTGGGCTTCAGCAACTGCATTTTTTGTATTCCCTTTTCCTTCCCTTCCCTTTTTCATTCTAACAGCTCTTTATACCCCTTCGCACCTCCATTGTGTGTTCTTAAATGTATTTCTTAAATGAAATACAGAACTTCTCATTTATCTCTGTTCCATTTCATCTTATTGGTTTCAGCCCAACATTCCAGCTGGTTTAGATCTTCTTTTCCATTTGAGTTTAAAATATAAAACAAAATTTGAGGAAAGCCAAAAAAAAAAAAAAAGAACCCAGCCACAATCCCAAGAGCCAAGCCCAACTGCCTGTTCACTCCCGGCCACCCCTCCTGTCTGTCCGTGGGTCTGTCCGCCACCTCTTTGTTCATGACCAGCCCTCCATGGTCATGCTTTGTCCCTTCAGCATCACCAGGCAGACGTTTCCCCTCAGCTGCCTGATTTGCGTGGCTCCCGTTCCAATGCCCTCCCCGGCAGGGGACCGTGGCTACCTTCTTGTCGCCTCACTGCATCTCCTGTTGTCCCTAGTTTCTTGCTATTAGAGATGATGCTGCCATGATCCTTTATGATGGTTTCTTAGAGAAAATTCCCAGTAGTGAGCTAATTGGGTTAAAGGGCAAGAACATTTTGATAGTCCTTTCCATGTATTGTTATTTTGTTTCCCAACAAGTGAGTTCCTGTCTCCAGCAGGGTGCCATCTCCCCACAACATCACCAGTATTGGGAGTTTTTAAAGAAGTTTGGCAAATTGGCTTTCGATACAGGTGTACTTTCCAACTTTTTCCTTTGTGAATTGTCTGCGTAGACATTCGGGTATTTGAGATCCTTATGGAATTTTATATTATGATATAGTCTTCCCCTCAGTTTTATAGAATATAAATATGATCTTTTGTGTCTTCAAGTTATCGATCATCATGTTTAGCTGAGTGAAAAGGAAAGAGCCACATGGTCCTCCACAAAAGACCCCCCTTGGGCCCACGGATTAGCTTCTCTGGCTGGGTCATTTGAGGAGCTCAGAGTCCTCCCCCTGTGTGTGATCAGGGAAGGGCTCTGAGATATGACCTTTGAGCTCCCACCTGAAGGATGTGGACATTACTTTTAAATTAACTAACATTTATTAAACACTTACTACACACTAGGCACTCTTTATTATTTTATTTCTTACTATTCCCATTCCCACTTCACAGACAAGGAGTCTGACTTAAAGACATTGAGTAACTGGCCCCAGATGGCACAGCCGTGATGAGGAGCCAGGGCTGGCACCACAGCCTCCGTGGCTCCACTGCCTGGTGTCCTAACCACCGTGCTTTAAGCTACCACAGATGTCTTCTTGACACGGGTGTTTCTTCCAGCTGAACCTGCCTGCCACCTCCTCCCTATGACCTTGTACTTGTGCTCCTCCCTCCCTGCCCCAGGGTGTCTGCAGTGCTCCCTGCGGCCTGTGCTGGGGCCTCCTGCCCTCCTCTGGAGCACCATTTCCTGACCTCAGCTGGCCTTGTCAGCCTGTGTTGTCATTGGGTGCCAACTGTGTGTTCTTCTCTGAGCCCCAGACCCAGCTCAGAGCCTGCTGCTGATGAAACAGAGCTCTCCCTAGAATCCCGGCCCCTGGTGGGAAGCCCCTGGCCCTGAATATGAAAAATAAGAGCCTCTACTGAGGGGCTATCCTTGCAGGCAGGAGGAGGGAAACGAGTTCTGCTTTCCAATGGCTCTTTAAATTATTTTCATTCTGCTGACTTGTGCACTTTCTGAGCTAAGGAGCTTCGGGGAGATGGCTATAGGCCATTTAAGCAGAAAGCCTCATTGGCTCCAATCTCTTGGAAAAGAAAGAGATTTAACCCTTTGTAGCCTCGCCTGCTGCTGTCTTCCCCAGGGCCCAGGAGGGCAGGTGGGCTTTGCAGGATGCGGCTGCCCTTCAGCCTTGGTACACTGGCCCAGGCTTCCCTTCCAGTATTGGCCCATCAAAGGCACGGATGGAAGATGAACCACAGCCAGATTGGGAGCAGGGATGGGCTCCCCTGGGTTTTAATTTATGATTATGAGGTGACTTTTCTTTCCTTCTCTCTCTCTTTTAGTTTTTAATATTGAGCTTTTGACCCAGGCTTCTTTGTTCAGAGTGAGAAGGGCAGCCAGCAGGAGATGACGATGCCTCCGCACTGCCCAGGATCAGGATCAGGGAGCCTCTCCATTAGTTTTGCTGAGCTCCTCCTGTTTGCCAGGATCCACACTCAAGACGTCATGCATTTAATCATCACAACATGAGTGTTTAGGAGTTGGTGTTACTGTTTTTATTTCTTCTGATGAGGACACTGCAGGCCCGAGAGGTTAGATTTTTGTACAGGGTCATACAGCCAATAAGCAGGAGGGTCAAAATTCAAGTCCTGGCCCTTTGGAGACCAAGTCCACTGTTTTATCACAGCCTCAGCACTGACTGGGGCCTGCTGGAGCCAGACTCTGCACAAGTGACAAAGCTCCGCCTCCCTGGTTGGAGTCTAGCCGTGTTCAAGGTTCATGTTCATGTACACGGTTCCCTTATAAAGCACCGTGGGATGGTAGAAAGAATGAAAGCAAACGTCCAACAGAATAATTACACACATGCACACACACACGACTTTCTTCATAGAGCGAAATACTACACAGCAAAAACAAATGAACCGGCACTACTATGTCCATCAGCAGAAATAAATCTCAAAATCTTAATGTGGAGTCAGAAGAACAAGTGGAACTGAGAGTGTGGGACTATGTATGTAAAATCTTAAAACATGCAAAAGGACACTGTGGATGGTTGACATACAGATGTGCCCGGTGTGGAAACGGGCAGGCAGGACGCAGCCCGCTGTGGGAGAGCCCTTTCCAGGGGTAGGACGGGGGAGAATGCAAAAGAGACTTCTGTTATGTTTTAAGTATTTAAAACAAACAAGAAAGAGATCTGAAGGAAAAAGCAGAAAGCGGAAAAGGTTCCGCCACGGGTGGTGGGGCCCCGGTACCTGAGCGCAGACCTGGGCCTGCAGCTGGGAGTCCCGCGGGCCGGCACCGACTGCGCCACGTTCACGGCTGTAAAATGCTGTGGGACCGTAAACTGGTGCCACTCACCTCTGTGCTCTTTTCCTGCCTGTCTTCCTGACTAGTTGTGACTTCCTTGAGGGCAGGGACAGTTTTGAAATCATGTCGTGACCACAGTCCGAGCTCAGGGAATACTGGTAGAGGTCTGGGGAGCCCCGTCTAACAAGCCTCCGAGCGGCGCCTTCTCCCGAAACCTTCCGCCGCCCTTGCTCCCGGGACTGTTTGGATTAAAGGGGAGACAGCTTGTCCCAGCCCTTCACCCCTGTGGGCTCATAAAACTGATTGCTCTGTATAGGGTCAGATCCTTCAGGAGAGAAGGGCCCAGAGGACGCCTCCGGGGTCCCTTGGGCCCGCCCCTCCCCCACTCTGCCCCTCCCCCTACTCCCTGCTGAGCTGGGGGGAGGGGCTGGGGGCAACGGCAGCCTAAGTGCCCCAACCTGTGAAGGACCTCCCGGAACTGAGTCCCCTCCCCCCAAAAAAATCCCTTTCCTGATCCTTCACGGACCTGTGAGATGGTTGTCACCACTCCCCTTAGGAAGAGGGAGATGCTGAGGCTGGAATGGCAATGATGGGGCGGAGGCAGAATTCAAACCCAGGTCTCACGGATCCGAAACCTGTGCTCTTCTCCGCGGACCGGGCTGTCCGCACACACTCGGAAGGCAGGGCTGTCCCCGGAGAGTCCGTGCAGGGCAACAAGCTGCACCCCCCCAATTCCCCCCCCCAAATCAGCTGCCGCGCGGCCGAGGCGGGACGGGAGTGGGATAATCACGCTTCCCAGCCGACCAGAGTGGCTGCCACTCAGGGTCCCTTTGTATTTTGAATGTGTAGTCTCTAATTAGACTTTGCCTTAATTTTAAGATTTCCATACGCCCCGTGACTGCCGTGCCCTCTGTCTGGGGATAAACACGTCCATCAAGTGAGAAGCAATTGTGGCGGTTGCCGTGGCCCCCGCGTCCCGTTCGCCTGCCGCCGCCGCAGCTCCTCTGGGGACGCAGCTGAAGCTCCCCCTTGGAGAGCTCTGGGGCCCACATTTTAATCAAAAGTGTACCTGCCTCCAGGAAAGAGTAGGAGAGCAGCTCAAAAGTGATTAAATTTAATAACCAAAAGACCAGAAAAAGTCTATTTTGCAATGCATAATTTCACTACATAGTTATTTATTTCATCATGTGGCCACATTCTATATGCTGTATGGGGACACTTTATTAAAATGCCATTTATTTTAACAGCAGCAATAAGGGAAACACACACCTCCCCCACTCCCCCCCCCCACACACACACACTGTGTTAAAGGCATTTGTGGTTATTAAATTACTCTTCAGTAGAGGGCCGCCTGTCTCCGAATTCACTCTGAAGTGTTTCAATAAAGTGAACTGGAACATTTATTCATTCGGCTGTGCTAGCCCTGGACAGGGAGATGGAGCAGCCGAGTCCCTCCCTGCCTCCCAGGAGCTCCCACAGCCTGGGTCAGGGAAAGAGACAGAGTCACCCCAAAGCAGAGCACAGGGCCTGGCCCCCACAGGCTATTTAAGCGGTTTTTGCTCAAGAAATTGAATGAATGAATGAATGAATGAATGAACGAATGGACAAGTAGAGATAGAAAGGCAGTGCCTCGGTATCACAGAGCTGGGACTGACACCACATGGGGTAATGCAGAGACATAAGTGTTGGTTGATCTTCCTTGATGTCCTAGAGGTAGACTTTGCTTTGAGGTGGCAACAGGGGGTCATTGAGGGATGTGGAGCCCAGAGTGACATGGTCAGATGGGTGTTTCAGAAGAGCCTCGCTGGTAGAACTGTAGCTGTGAATGGGAGGAGGTACAGCTGGAATTAGGGAAAATGGCCAAGGGCCAATTGACATTCCCTCAAGAAATGAGACCAGAGCAAAGCAGGGGTTGTGGAAATGAAGGGGTGGGCAGGGCAGGTCAAATAGAAGGCTGTATCTGGGGTAAAGCCACCATGATATGCTGATTAGAGGGGGAGAGTGGGACAGTGCAGTGACTCCCCTGTTTCTGACTTGGCTGAGCAGGTGAGTGGTGATGTCGTTCAATAGGAGGGGATTACAGATTTGTCCTTCCTGGGAGCACTGTGGTGCCTATTCTAACAGGAATCCTTGGCTAAACATGTATCACTTTGCTTAAATACAACATCCCAATATGGGTTTCATGTTCTGGGGACCCTGTTGAGCCCTAGAAATGCAGTTGGCAGGATTATCTTTTGATGAAACAAGACAAGTGATGGCCTATCAAGTGAGGGGCCACCCAGAATCTGCCCTTGTCTACCCACTGCTCATGCCAAGATGTCCAGCTTTAGTCCCTCATTCCTTAAAGGTAGACATGTGGGAATAGAATGAGCGTGGGATTTTAGTTCAGAATAAATAGACATGGGTCCCACCTGCATGATGAACAAGCTTTAGGCAGGGACATTCAGTCGCCCTGAGCCTCAGTTTCATCAACTGTAAAATGGGAATACTGACGCCATCTGGCTCACAGTCTTGTAGTGAAGATCTAGTTGTTGGAGGGATGCAAGCAAGCTCAGTAAACTAAAAAGGGCCCTGCAGTTGGAAGAATGCAGGAAATGCCCCAAATGAGAGGGGGAGTGGCCGGCAGGCCTGGGGATCAGGACCAGGTGCTGCTGGTAGAGGCCAAGGAAGGTGCGGCTCTGTGCCCAGCCTCTCCCTCAGGGCCTTTCTCAGTAACTTGAGGTCACTTGAGCTGCAGCTGACACGACACCATGGATTCTTCAAATGTCCACTCCATCCAGGCCCTGCCTGAGCCTTCCAGAGAGGACTGGGCTTTCCTACCCACAGAGCAATGCCGAGGCTTATTCCTTGGAAAGCCTTGCTCTCGGGGAAGCTCACCATGCCCTTCATCTGTGAGCCCTACAGCCTCTCCTTCCCAGGTGCCCTGAGCTGCTCCGGGCTTCCCTCTGCTGGCCCAGCCACCAACCCCTTACCCCACACCCTCACCACTGAATCCTTCCCACCACGAACAGACTCCCCCACAGCCCTGGCTGTTCTGCAGAACATCCCCCCACAGTCCTCCTGCCTGAAGCCTGGATGACCCTGAGGATGGCACTGCCCCCTGCACTCTGCCCATCCCTCTCTTCTGGTCACCTCTCACCTCAGGTGCCATCGTTGCCAGGAGACTGCTGAGTGCTGGGCTGATCTAAGTGTGCCTGTCTGGCTGCCATCTCTCAGGGCACTGCTCAGATGTGGAGAATTCTATTTGTTTCTGTATCTGTCCCACCCACCAGACCAAGGATTCCTCAAGGACAGTGACTGTGTCTTGCTCACCATGTGTCCCGTGCCCAGCAGAGTGACACAGACATCCTGGGCATCAGTCAGGGTGCCCAGTGCCCTACCTGGTGGAGGTTGAATGCTCAGCTGCAGTTTCTGCAGAGTGAGGGGACACCGCACCCTGAAGGTGACCGCAGTCCTCAGCTGGCCAGGGCACCGGGAAGGACTGCTCTGCAGGGCTTCCGGGGCAGCGCTGACTCCCGGGGCCGCCGTCTTAGTGTCTCATGTGTGCACTCCTGTTTTAACCCCACTCACAGGGGCCACAGCCATGTAATTGGATTGAGCAGCCACTGACAAGGTCAATTTGACAATTTCATTAATCTTATATTAAACACGGGCCCTGAGCTCCAGCAGGGCTCGTCTGCGTGCTGGCCCCAGAACGTGCCTGGCATATTCCCGTCTCACGTGCCACATGCCTCCTCCTGGCCAGATGTGACTGTCCCAGCGATGCCAGAAGCTCCTGGGTGCCGACCAAGCCCCTGAACCTCCCAGCCCAGCTCACCAGGCTCAGAGCAGAGCCTGGCCTGGCTTAGTGCTGCGCATTAGTATTTTACTGTTACTACTGCTATTATTACTAACTTACAACAGCCGCTAGGGTGGGGATTAAAACCTCATTTTGCTAAAGAGGAAACTTAGTCCCAGAAAGGACAAATGACGTGCTCAAGGGCGAACTCATGGGACAGCAAGTAGCAAGCAGTGGGACTGGACCATTAGAAAAGAGCCAGGCCGTGAGAGCCTGAGCCTGCCTCCCAAGGCCGCTGAGGACAGAGGGGAAGGTAGAGAGGGGGCCTCACAGGCGGAGGCCAGGGTAGTGTGCTGGAGAGGGAGGTGGCCCGGGAAAAGGAGGCAGGGACGTTGGGGTCATGGAGAGTTTCCAGCAAGCAGCCGTGTCACCTGATTTGCATTTTCGAACCTCACTCTGGTTTCGGTATGGAGATTGCAGCAGGACAGACCTGAGGCAGGAATGTCCCTAGAAGCCCGGGTCAGGAGTCCAGGCAAGAGGAAATAGGGACCCTTAGAAACTGTGGGGATGGGGAGGGCAGGGCCAGGCCAGCAAGGGATGCCAGGGCAGAGGCTGGATGACCAGGCCAAGGCAGGGCTTGCTGTGGGGCTGAGGGAGCCAGGCAGCGGGTTCTCTGCCAGGCCTGGGCGGCCAACACCGGGAGCACCAGCCCCGGAGACGAGGGTGACAGTTGCTGGCCTAAGCTCATCCTTGAGCTATCTGAGCCTGTTAATTAGTGAGATGGACAGGGTGTTAAATGAGACCTTTCTGCCACCGCCATGCCCAGTGCCTGTCTCCATGACTATAATCAGACAAGATGCCTTGGACATCAAAGGTTAGCAGTCTCCCTGCTAGGCCAGGGACGGGACGCTGACACCCATAGACTCTCACACATGGGAACTGACGGCCCCTCCCTAGAGGCATGGAAGCCATCAGAGCGCTCGGCCAGCTTGCTTTGATGTCACCCAAGGTCTGAGCCTGTCTTACCTCCAACATGTAGCCCTTTCAAGCATCTCTGAACCTCAGGACTCTCCTCCTCTACTGATCCCTGCTCACCCACCGCCCCCCAGAGTGAGGCCCAGCCTTTGTCACTCTCTGGTCAATAGACACTGTGGATGCCAACAGTGAGTCAGGTTCGTGCTGAGCCCTGGGACCTGGAGGTGGATCGCCCAGGGGCGGGCCCTGTAGGACCTTCAGTCGGGGGTGACCAGTAGGGGCAGACAGGCAAACAAGGACACATAGTCCCAAAGAGGAGCAGTGGGAGAATCTGTGTGAGAAGTTGCTCATCAGGGAAGCTTTCCCAGAGGAGGTGAGGTTTGTGCTGCGTCTTAAAGGATGCACAGGGGCTCCACAGGTAGGCCAGTGGGTGGTGAATTTTGGACATCTCCTGAAGAATTGCCTTGTGTGCTAATACTGGTCTTATCTCTGGTTACAAGATTCCTAAGGGGGTGGGGGAGCCCACTCTTACCCCCTTTTGCATCTTCCCAGGTCGGGGCCCGGTGCACCGTATGTAAGGTATGAAAGTGTGTTGAATGGAAAGCTCCTGGGCTCCCTGCCCCACATTAAAGGGGACAGGGATGGAGAGAGAATGTATGGAGGTTCCCCAGGAGGAATCCTTGAACCCCATCTGACCAGTGTCTCCCCTGCTGGGAACCTTCCCTGGCCCCCTGAGCTCCAAGCCCAGCCTCCTAGCTCCATGGGCAGAACTTGGTATCCGGCCTCTGAGCAACCACCCGCCAGCCTGTTCCCTCATGCCCACCTCCCTCCCCAATGCCATGCCCCATGCTGTCGGGTCCCGCATTTCCTGGGACAACCCGGGACAGTTCCCACCGTCAGGCCTTTGTCTGTCTGTTTCCTCTGCCTGGAAGTCTGTTTAGCAGGTGAGCACAGCCTCCATGTCACTGTCAACTACAGCAGGAAGTCCTTCCCGAAGCTTTGGGGTCCAGAGCCCTGGCAGTCCCTGCCACACCCCAGGAAAAGCCTTTATGAAGGGGACTCTGTAGTTCTCCTCCCTCTGACGCAGGGACACTGTTCATTTGTTCATCGTGGTGGCATTTGTTACTCACCAGAGGCTGTGCGGTGAAGGGTAAAGGTGCAGCCTCTCCAGCTAGATCACCAGTTGGATTCACTGTCTATGAGCTGTGTGACCTCGGGGGAGTTATTTAACCTCTCTGTGCCTCTGGTTCCTTATCTGTAAAATGGGATGATAATAATAAAACCTATATCATGGAGTTGTTACAGGAATTAAATTAGTTAATTATGCAAAGCTCTTAGAAGAATGCCTGGCACAGAGCAAGCACTACTAAAGGTTAGCACTTGTTGTTGATTTTTAATTTCAAAAGTAATAAAGTGCAATGCAAAAACACTGAGGGAAACACCCCAAAGTTTGAAAGAAATACCACCACCACTCAAGTAAGAGGTTAGTAGATACCATTCCAGTTTCCTATTCAATGTGTTTGGATACCTGTGATATACACACACCCACGAAATTCATACACACAAATATGACTTTTTTTTTTAGTTTGCTTTTCTCACTTAATAACATGAACAAATTCTTTAGTAAATAGGTAGTATTTTTTCTTTGTTTATTTTTTTTTAAATATGATTTTATTTATTTCAGAGAGAGGAAGGGAGGGAGGAGAGAGAGCTTGAAACGTTACCCGGAAACCGCTTTCATTATTCAAGGCCGCCCCCTTTCAAACCCCAGGGAGCCCTCCCTGACCCAGAGGGACCTCGCCCAGGCTGAGTTCCCGTGGCCCTGGGGCTTCCCCTCCTCCTTTGCTCCTAGGCACACCCTGCCTTGTCTGCACTCGCCTGTGAGTGCACATTAGGGGTTTCTGGGCAGAGACATACACGCCCACGCGTGTGCACGGCCCCGGAGCTGTGTGGCAGTGTGCCCGAGCCCGCGCCCCCAAGAGCAGTGCGCTTTGCCCGAGTGTGCACGTGGGCTTGGTTGTGAAGTTGCCTATTTGCCTACTCTGAAATGACTGTCCATTTTTTTTACAATATCAGTGTGCTGATGTTAATACTTGTAGTTTGTAGTATGTTTTTACCAATAAGAGGTAAAAGATCTCCTTTTATCATAGAATATCTTAACCTCCCCATTTATTCTTTCAGACGAACTTCAGAATGATTTTTTTTCAAGATTAATTCTGATTAAAATCTATACCTCACTTTGGGAATTAACATCTTTATACTATCCAGTCTTATGTGAAAATATGGCCCATGTTTCCAGCTATTCAAGCTGTCTTTTATGTGAAAGTTTCAGTAAAATTTTGTGATTTTTTTCACATTAGTCCCAAACAGTTCTTGTTAAAATTAAGATTCATATTTTTGTTGTTACTGTGACTGAAATATTTTTAAATTTCCATTTCAATGTTAATTCTTGTTGTTATTTAGAAAAGCTATTAATTTATTTTATATTTATTTGTATTAAGCCTACCAATTAAACTCATTTGTTTAGGAGTTTTTTTTCAGTTGGTAATTTTAGGGTTTTTTAGTTAAATAATCATATCATTTACAAACAGTGAAAATTCATCTTCCCCTTTCCGATATTTGTCATTCTGATTTGTATTTCCCACCATACTTGCCTTGACTAGTCCTTGTACATTGATTTGAAGCCATAGTGATAGCTGTCTTGTTCCTAATGTTTAACGAGAATGGCTGAGGCATTTCCCATTCACAGTGAGACTGGCACTCACTTTAACACAAACATTCTTTAGCATGTTGGGGAAGCTCCTTCCATTTTTAGTTCACTCATCTTTTTAGAAACCATCAATGTGTGTTTTCATTTCATCTGATGCCAATGAGCTTTCTGATCTGACCCACTGCCTCTCGCTGTTACACTTCATTAACCCATCTTTGCTTTCCTGGTGTGAAGCATCTTGATCTTGTTAAATTTGATTTGCAGGTATTTTATTTAGGACTTTGGCTTTTATAAGCAAAAGAGAAATTTGTTTATAGCTTTGATTCTAAGCTAGTTATCTTAATAAAATGTTTTGGGTAGCTTCCCATCTTTTCATATGCTTTAGAACAAATATTTAGTTCAAGAACTATCTCATCTCAAACAGTTGGAAAAAATGCTCAGAAAGCCATTTGGACCAAGAGGCTTTTAAAATTGCCCATTTTTGTCCGTGGTTACTCAGGGTTGTTTTCACTCCTAAAGTCAATTTGGTAACATTCAGAACTTACCTTTCTCATCTTGACAGCCTTGTCTTAGCATTTAAAAAAAATCTCCATTGTTGTTATATCCCCTTGATTTTGTTGGTTTATGTTTGTCACTGTTTCCTTAATTTTGCTTTCCAGAGGTTTGTCATACTTACTGGTTTCATAAAAAACTTAGTTTTTGGATTCGTTATTAAACCGACTATTTTTCTGTTTGCTAAGATATTTATTTATATCTTTCCTACTGCTTTCCATGGGTCTCTTTCCAAATTATGCAGTTGCAGCCTTAATTATTTTTTTAGTTTTTCCTATTTAGTTAAGTATGCATTTGAGTATAATAATTTCTCTCTGAGCATAGCTTTGGCAGCATTCCATTAGTTTTGTAAAATATTTTAAATTTTTCATTATTTTCTAAATATTCTGTATTTTTTTTAATTTTATGACATAATATTTTTATAAAGATGATTTTATTGTCCATGTGGCAGTTAGTTGCAGCTATTCCTGTTGCTGTTGAGCCATGACTACTAATTTCTGGTTTTAATAGTCATGATCATAGAATTAAAATTGTATATGCTTATATTATTATTTGTAATTTAGCAAATTGTTCTGTTTGTAGAGTGAAAAAATTGTTCTATGTTATTAACTCAACTTTATTGATTATTCAAATCTTTTTCATTTATTTTTTCCTTCTAGCATTTTTCTTTATCTTTTTAATACTCAATACATGTTAAATAATACAGTTATATGTATAAGTTATAAAGGATAGTCATATAATGAACACCTATGAACTCACCACCCAACTTAAGAATTAGAACATTACTAATAGCTCACATTTATTAGTCTCATCACTTTGCTTATACTCAGAATTCACTGCCATCATTAATTCTGCGGTTATCATTTCCTTGCTTCCTAAATACACTTTTTTTTTTTTTATCACTTATATATGAATGTCTGAAATTAGAAACAACATAATTGACTATTGTTGTCTACTCATGCTATCTATTCTCCTGCTCCAATTTCTGTTGTTTCCTCCTTGAATTTCTAATATCCACTGCTTTAAATATTTGGATGTTTTGTTAGTTGCAATAAGTTCATGACTGTTAAATCTTCACTGTTGAATGTGCTTTCTAACGTGACCAACCTCTTCTTTGTTCAATGGTTCTTGCCTTGAATTCTGCTGTCTTATTAATAGTGTCGCCTCCTCTTTCTCTTTAACTCAGCTTACCTGTTTAGGGAGCTGAATTTTTAACTTTACCATGTAATTTTGCCTGAAGTGCAGTGGATGGTAATGTTTAAGAAGTTGTTCTCTGAGATCTGATCGGTTTTAAATCCCAAGTTTATGTGTTAACTGCTGACCTGGCGGGTTACCCAGGGGCGATGTCTCTGCCTCACATGGTTGTTGGGAGGACTGGGTGAGAAGAGACGCAGAGAAGCCTGAAGGGCCTAGAGGAGGCTTCCTGGAGCCTAAAGACGGTCAGGGACGACACTGAGGGGCACCCCAGCAGGGACGGCTGGAGCAAAGGCATGGGCATGTCAGAGGATCATGGGTGATGTCCCAAGGACTCTTTTCTAGCCACTCCCGTGCTTGGGGTGAGTGCACAGTAAAACCCTCCAAAAATGTCCAACCCCTGCACTTCAGCCAAGAGTCCTGATCTCTGCATATCCCTGATACCATCTGCCCCCTCACTGGCATTGTACCCCCTCTGGGGTGGGGGAAGGAGGAAAGAGCAAGGATGCTGGAGTCAGACAACCCTGGGTATGAAGGCTGACCCTCCACTCACTGTGAGGCCTGCCCTGGACTTCCCGGAGACTCAGTCTCTTCCCCTGAATAATGGGACCATAATGTTGGACTTGCTGAGTTTGTTAGTAAGTGACAAAACCTCTTAGCTCCCTTCCTCTCCTTCCTGGCTCTTCTGTGGGCAGGTAGGAGCTGGCTCCTTGCCCTGGCCTCTCAAAGGCACTGGGAATACAGCAGAGAGAAGTGATGGACAGACTGTAAGCAGCAGGACCGCGCCAGGCCTGCCCTCCTCCCCGTCAGGGGCACATGCTGCATTTCTCAGGAGGGGAACTCGCCTGACACGTCTCTTCTCTGAACAGTGAGGCTCATTTCCTCCTACGTGAGGCCCTTGGCAGCCAGTCCTCCGCATTTGGTGGATGCCCTTGTTGGCTGTCAGAACAAAGCCCTGGGTTCTGTGCAAATGCCACACACGTTAATGGTCTGAGCAGCCCTCTGCTTGCCAGCCATCCAGGAGGACGAGTGCGTGGTGCATCTTGAGGAAGGTACTGCAGATGGAGCTGGGGTGTGCCGGCAACTTACTCCTGCCTTGGAGGCTGCCCTGGGGGCCTCCCCCAGACAGCTGGATTCCTGGGGGCAGACAGAGGGACTCAGTGAATAGCCCTGCTGCCCATGAGACTGTGCTGGGCACCTTCTTGATGGAGGAGAGGGGAGTGAAGGGACATGAGGAGCTAATAACATAATGAGAGTGCTGAAGTTGGGGTTACCCCAGAAGCAGACCCTGAGATAAGGATTTGTATGCAACAATTATTTTGGAAAGTGAGGAAACACCAGGAGGGAATGGGGGATAAGACAGAAAAGGGAAGGAAGCTGATCACAGGCATGTTACTGAGAAGGCCATCTCTGTGGGCAACTAAGGCTCAATCCTGATGAGGCTCAGGACTGAGTCTGGGACTCTGGGAGACAGAATATATCCTGCAGTCATCCCAAGCAAGGGTCAGGGAGCTGAGGGAGGGTGGAATTTGCCCCAAATTCCTGTGAGTCCTTGATTGAGGGCTGCTCGGCTCCTCTGGCTGCCATGCACAAGGACAGAGTAGACTGCAGTGGACAGAGAGACCTTGGGCCAAGCGCGAACATGCTGGCGGGGGGACATCAGGTGGCTTGTGTGGAGGTGAAATGATGGAACACAGGCACGGCAGCAAATGGGGTCTGCTAGAGAGAGACGCATGACAACGTGCAAAAGTAATGCTGTTCAGATGATCCTTCACTGGGGGCCTCTCTGTGCCAAGCACTTTATATTCTTACAGAATCCCTGCAAGGCAGGTGTTATCATCTCTACTCTGTGGGGAATGAGACTGAGGTTCTGAGAGGGCCTGTGCTCGGCTTAAGGTCCTACCACTAAGCAGCCCAGCCAGTAGGCAAACCCTGTGCCTGCTTCCAAACCTGGGTCCCATGCAGAGCTGGTCATGAGACAGAACCCCACAGTGCTGTGTCTAAGCACAGGAATTCTGGGCATCCCCCGAAGTCACACTTGAGAGACAAGGAGAATCCTTGCATGTGGAGAAGCAGCTGGATAAAGAATGTGGTCAGTGGAGGAGCAAACTCCCCCCCCAACCCACCAATGGGAGCTAAATGGATGACATTTTGCAGATGGCAAGAGGCAATTCCAGCTCCTAGGAGTCTTGAGGGGTTTGGGGTCAGCTGGGCCTAAGCTCAAACACTGCTCTCCTTCCTATGCCTTTCCTCTGCAGCCTTGAGCCAGTTATTTGACTTCTCTGAGCCTTGGCATTCTCATCTGCATATTAGGGATAATATAACCTTACAGGGGCACCGTGAGGATGAAATGACACATATAAGGTACCTGACAGGTGCACACATAGTAGGTAGGATTAGAGGCCAGGAGACCCTGCTGGGTTCCAGGCTTTGCTCTGACTTTATCCCCTGCTCTTGGGCAAGACTCATCTCCTCTCTGCACCTTGGTTTCTTTTTCTCTCAAATGGAGATAAGCTCACAGTTCACCAGCACCCAGGGCTTCAGTGAGACAGATGATAGAGCTAAAGCACAAGAAACGTCCCGGTGGTCAGCTCCTGGCACAAACACTGGAGGAACGCAGGATGAGCAGGAAAGGTGCCTGGTTCTGATCTGGTCTTTGCCTCCAATACCCTAGGTAGCCTTGGGCAGTTTCCTTTTTCTTAGGGTCAAAATGATGGGGTTGGCTGAGTCGATCTCTGAAGGCTTTGAGATACTGAGCTGCTGCTGCTGCACCGCGGTGATCTGGCTCCCCCAACTCCTGGCCTCAGGCTCATGCCCTGGTCAGTCACTGCCAGTCTCCATTGGCTCTGGCCTCCTTGCTGCTTCTCAGTGGTTCCCTGCATCCCACTCATCTGCTCTTGGACTCGCCCTAAGCCTGATGGGCCTTCTCAGTGCCTATGGCCCGGCTGAGGTCGTCCCCTAACCAGGGCCCAGCTATGAGTGTGCAAGCAGTTCCTAGGCTGCAGTCACTGTGGGCTGGGAGGCAGGGGAGGGAGAACATGGACCAGAGCCCAGTTATCCAGGCTCAGTCCAGCCTCGGGAATCTTTCCGTGACAGGGGTCATTAAGTAACTGTCTCAAGGTGTGGTCTGGAGTCAGGCTGAGGGTGTGACAAAGGTCTGACTCCGACTGTGGCTGAGGCTCAACAGGCTGGACACACCTCTTCTTTCTCTAACATTCAGCCATCCTTTCCAACAGACTGGCAGGCTTTCAGCCCCTTGCATCAACCCAGGCACTTGTCCATGCTCAGTAACGTGACCTCGAGCTGCATATGCAGAGAGTTTTCTGTGATTGTCCTCTCTGTTCCGTCACTTGGGGTATATCTCAAGGGCCAAGACTAAGGGGCCAGGTGAGGGATTGCATGATGTGATTTCAGGGATGCCAGGGAAGCTGTAGCATCCCCCAAACGCTCCTTCCATCTGTCTGGTCAATATTGAAATTCCTCAGTTATAGACTCATCCATTTGGAACAGTTTTTGGAGCAGTGAAAAAATCAGTGGCCTGGGAGTCAGCCAATAAGGAACCAACTCTCACCTTTGCCTCCTTGTTGCAGGTGTATTACCGCCTTCCTCTGAGCCTCAATTTCCCAATCTATAAAATGGGAATGATAATGTCTACTTTCCAGTGTTGTTACTGAGAGGAAGTGAGGCACGTGTGCCTAAGGCACTGGCACCTGGCAGCGTCCCTAACGCTCTGCGCCTTCATGCCACGCTGGAAGCCACCACCAGGTGGCAGCACGAGGCATTGGCTCCTTCAGTCCTTTCCTAATGAGGAGGCACTTTAGGGGTGTTGAAGATGAGCCCTGCCCTGGTGAGCTCCCAGGCACTGCAGGTTAGCGGGTCAAGGCTGGCTGGCTTCCTGTGCCACTGTGAAGAGTGGCTGAGTCCTCTGTAAGCCTGGCACCTACGCAGTGTGACCCAGCTCCCCCAGGGATGTAGAGAAAGGGCAGCCTCTCCTCTGTCCTCAAGGAGTCCGCAGTGTGGGGCGCAGGAAGGCTGAGGTGCCACAGACAGGCAGTGGAGGGGAGAAGTGCTTTAACACGGGGAGCACAGAGGCTGTGGGAGCACCGTGAAGGACACCAGCCCTGCGAGGGGCTCGGCCAAGGCTTCCCAGGCAGAGGTTCCAGCACCAGGAAGTCAGGGACGCCTGCAGGTGGCTAAGGTTTCTCACCAGCTGCTATTGGTTTTATGAGCTTTTTACTACTGATCAGGCTGATCTCCCAGTAGACACTGAGTGAGGCCTCTCCCAGGAATGTCTCCTGTCCTCAGCCCTGTCCCCAGCTCTCCAGGCAAGCATGGTGCTTACTATGGTGTCCCTATGATGGGTGCACTATGATGTCTCCTCCTGCTTCATGGTCACAGGCTCTTTTATGAAGGAAAAGACTCTGGGCAGGGAATCCAAGGCCCCTGCAGCCGGATTCTCAGCCCTGTCCTTCCTCCATCCAGCTGTGACCTTGGGCCCCATTTCCCATTTTGTACAATCAGGGTGGCCTAGCAGGTCCTCAGAAAGCTCCCAGGAACATCTAACACCCAGATTCCTCCTGACCCTAGAGCCACCTGGGGAAGGTCACCAGCTTGACCTTGTGGAAGGAGGATGCAGATCCTTCTGGGACCACAGGAGGTGACCAGTGTAACAGGACTTTGGAAATTCTGTGTCGCCTCCTGAGTATGTTCACACTGAGCTCTTGGGGAGCAAGTGGCACTTGGGTCTGTGAGGACAGGACTTAGAGGAAGAGAGGAAAAGCATTTTCTGTCTCCTCGGTCGTCCTGGGGCAGAAGCACCCCTGTGCTGAGGGGCCTCAGAGCAGGGCCAGGCCAGCGGGGGGCCACCTGTAGGAGGTGGGTTTCCACTCCTAAGGAGGAGGCCCTTCAGCCAGGATCTTTCAAGATGTGCCCAGGTGTCCCTGGAGAGTGGACCCCTCTGCTGGCAGCCACTGGGGGCTAGTGGTGGTCTAGGCCAGTCCTTCCCAAACCTGGCTATGTGTGACCCTGTTTAGAAACTGAACCCTGAAGGTCTGTCTTTGAAGCCTCCTAGGGATGCACTTAAAACTTGGTCTTCTCACCAATCAGGGTGCCTTAAAACAGGGTCCGCCTGCAGAGTTTGGCTGCCCTCCCGAGCCTCTCCAGCCAGCGCTCAAACTCAGGGTCCAGCTCAGATGCAGCGCTCCTCCCGGATGCAGGCCACCTTTCTGACGCCTGGACAAAGCTGTAAGCAGCCAGTCTGCAGGGTCCCAAACCCCCTTCCACTCTGAAATACAACCCGTTAAAGGGAAGGGGGTGGGGAAAGGTGTAAGTCAGATGCATTTGAAGGAAAGCAGCTTTGAAGTCCTGAGGCCATTATGTTAATGGCATCACTCAATTTCTGGAAGCAATCCTGATTAAATATTCATTGGCTTTGATTATACCGAAATTAGGGCTAAAGCGTGAAGTCAAATTGAGGGGAGTAATGGCCGTGTAAATAATGCATGGCCTCTAAATTGAAAACACCAGCTTGTGCAGCCCCAGCTCTCCCCCACCCTGCTTGTCACTGTGCCATTTGTTTAGAAGGTGATTAGTCCCACCAGCTGTGGGACCCGGCATTAGAAAGGATCGCCAGGCAATCTGCACGTCTCTGGGGACTTGGGAGGACCTAAGCAGACACCATGCAGCAGGGGGATCTCTCCAGGTCTGGGACCTGGAAGCTGGGAATCTCGGTGCAGCCCCATTGGAGTCCTGTGTTCTCTGAGGGACACTGTCACAGATTCTGAGAAAAGCAGAATCTCCCGGTGCAGCTGAATCTTCCACAGTGTGATCTTTAAACAGAAAGATCAAGCAAGGCAGGGGAGGGGTGCAGCAGAGGAGGGCTGAGAATGCCCATGTGAGACCAACTCAAATGGGTGAGGTAGAGACAGGTAAACTGAGGGCTATAAAACCGTGGGATGAGTGTTCTACAAAGGTGTGTACAAGAGGCTGGTGTGGGAATCCCAAGCAGAACTGTCACTGGGTAGAGGGAAGGTGGTTACTGGGGGTGGGGTGGCTGGGGCAGGGGAGAGCAGTCGGGAAGGTTCCAAGGGAACTGGCTTCATGGCCCGTCATTCTCTGTCCTCTACCGCCTGGTCCAGGGCGGGCACAATGTGGAGGCTGATGATGTTGTGGAATGAATGGATGGGTGAACGCCTAGGCATGGCATTGGGGAGGGAGGAGGCAACTCTCCCTGCTTCCTAGTGGAAAACTGTCACTCTCAGAAACACAAAAGGACAATCTCAGGAGCCCTGTCACTGCACGCTTACTAAGTGCAGGGCACTGTGGGGAGTGCCAGGATTACACGAATTGTCTCGGTTTTGTTTTTTTCTCCAAACTATCTTATGAGGAAGGTACAATTATCATCCCCATTTTCCAGTCAGGAAAAGCAACACTTAAGAAGTTAGTTTGCATGTACAACTAGTTGAAGAAGTTAAGTTACTCGCACAGCTAGTAAGTGGAGCTGAAATTCAAACCCATGTTTATTTCTGAAGCCGTGCTTTGAAACCTTCTCAGTGGTTCTGCGTCTCCAGTGATAGATATTTACGCATAGATGTCTATGTTCTCTGTCCCCACTCACTCCATCCTTTCCTCCCACCGCTCTCTCCTGGCTGAGCTGGGGCCGCTAGGAGAGGCTGGGAGCACTGACTGGTGAGCGAGGGGCAGGGGGACACTGCCTTGTGCTGCAGCAGCTGATGAATGCTCAGGACCACAGAGGCCTTGCGGGTGAGCCGCCGCACTCCAAGCCGCAGGCTTGACCTTTTCCGTACATATTTATTGTAGTTGAGTTGGAGTTCTAGACTTGGGGGTGAAAGCAGGTTGAGGCAGAGCAGGTACACAGGAGCACAGAGGACCTCCTGTGCCCAGGGACTGGGGCAGGCTGGCTAGGGCTCTGCAGGTCACAGGTGAGTCGGAAAGGAAGCACAGCCAAATCCGGCCACCCTGAGGACTCCGTAACCTGCAGACTTGGGGGGGTTTCTGTTCCGTGTTGGGGCATCCACGGCTGATCTGTACAGCGATGGAGGCATGGGCTTCACCAGGCTTATTCTCCTCGGGGATTCTCTAGGAAGCTGAGCTGCCGGAGTGCAAAATATGCATCGAGTAAAGCGCCACCTTCTGGAGAGACATAGGGACAGGTCCAAGGAGGTTGATGACAGCCCCGAAGACAAGTGTGTCTAGACCTCTACGTGTACACAGGCCACCATGGACATGGCATCTGCTCTTGTGGGGCAGGAGGTGGGCTCTGTGACAGGGAAAGCAGGCCGGCCGAGAGCCAAGGACCTGGCAGGATTCCCAGTCCTGCCTCCAATGTGTTGAGCAATTTGGGACAAGCAGTCAGACCTCTGGGTTAGTTTAATTTCCTCTCTGTGGAGCTGAGGGAGAGAAAGGACTAAATATCTCCCCCACACAAATAGTTTTCAGATACAACCCCTTACCAGCAAATCCTCACTGGGCACAGTCCATTCCCAGCCCTGTCCTGGGTCACGGAGGGTCAGGTGGCCTGCTGGGGATATTAGGCAAGCACAACCAGCCTGGGGTTGGCATCCTGCCCTAAGAGAGAGGCAGAGAGACCGGAGTGTGTAAGGAAAGGAGCGTGCAAGTTCCTCTGCTGGGCCATTTCCACAGCATGGGGGGGCTGGGAGGCTTCCCTGTGAGGTGACACCGAGCAGGGACCCCATGGAAAGCTGCCAGCTGTGGGGAGGAGTCAGCAGGAGCAGCCCACAGTGGGGAGGTGCTAGGCCAGGGTGGGCCACAGACCGCACCCCACAGACTTGATCATCAAAAACTCTTTGTGAGGACTGAGGGAGCAGACAGCTTAGTGCCCCTGTTTCACATCAGGACAGTGAGGCTCAGAGAGGTAAAGAAACAGACACAAGGTCACACAGCCGCTAATCGGCGGATCTGTGGATTTTTCCATTGCAGCCTGACCACCTCTGTCTGAGATCACGGGACCACACTGGAGTTTTCAGTCGCGTGGACAGCCTCCCACGCTGCCTCCTCCCCATCAAGGCTGGGTGGTGTCGGCACAGGGCCTGGGCCTTAGCTCAGAGCCATCACCTGCCAGCAGGGCACCGCTGGCCCTGTCTTCTCCCCCTCTCCTCTCCAGTAAGCAGCACTGCTCCCTCCCAAGCCTGACAGTCTCTGGACACCCTTTAAGTTTTTCATTGAGGCCGATGGTCCGGCAGCTCCCCGGCCTTTCCTCCGCTCGTGCCCTTCTCTGCCCACTCTCCGCTCCCTCCCTGTTGTTCTCTGTGCCTCTGGTGCAGGTCTCTCACCTTCCCCACATCCGTCACTTGCCCGTTTGTCTGTCTCCGTCTCCCTGGGGGTCTCCTGACCTCTGTTTGCCCATCACCTGACCTTCCCTCATGACCTGCATTTTCCTGTTTCCTCTGTGTTGGTCCCCCGTGAATTTCAATCACCTCCCTCCCAACCCCCAGTATTGCCTAATGCTGACGCGAGAGCCATGCCTAGAGCGGACGCACAGACACCTGCGGGCTGGTGGCCGGCTCCTGGCAAAACCTGCCCCAGTTGGCATTCCTGCTCTTCGTTCAAAGTCAGCTTCCTTTCCCAGCTTGTGACTTGTCTCCTGCATCAACATTTTAGAGCCTTGGCTGCCCAAACCCCAGAACGGCCTTGCCAAGGCTCCAGTTAAGTGGCTGTGCCTGCTCGGGGACTCTCCCCTCTGCCTCCCCACCTTTCAGCGAGTGCCCCAGAAGTTCTGTCCTATCCCTCCGGGCCAGGGAGGGTGAGTGATTAAGCTGAGGGTTGTTTTGTTGTGTGTTCTTTTGTACAAGGTCAGCTTCTAGCAATTTTTTTTTTCCCTAATCACCCGGGATTGCTCTCATCTATGGACCTACACCACACGCAACACAATACATCCCAGAAAAGACAAACAAACGAACCGATGAACACAGGAACAGAAAGCTCTGTCTGAGCTCGGCCCAGTGTGCAAGGCAGCAAACACCATCTCACCGACCCCCTCGGCCCTCAGAGCTGCGCCTCACATTAATTAGAAATCCCAGGCCCTGGAACAAGGGAAATGACTTTGTGTTTCAATTTAATTTGTTCTCATTTTTTGACAGGGTCAAAGTTCACCTTCCCAGTTTGAATCTGAAAGCAAATTATAGCTTTGTCATTTTCATATTGATGTGTCCAGGCTAAAGATCTCTGGCAAACATTTTCTTCTGGGAATTGGTGTGCCTCATATTTTCTCTCACTCCGTTTAGCAAACACTGACTGCAACCCTGTGACGTGCCAAGAACTGTGTGAGTTGCTGGGAGGGAACCGAAAGGAGGCGGTGACGAGGGCACAGGAGAGGTGTGGCACACAGGGGACAGGGGGACAACAGGGTGCAGGATTCACAGGGCCCTCTGGCCAGAGAGATGGGGGCAAGTGGGGAGAGCTTAGTGAAAGGGAGATTAATGAGCCGAGCCCGGGCGACACAAGAGCAACCTCAGCAGCTGCTTTTCTGAGTGCCCGACCGTGACAGCGCGTGCCGAGCACTGTACCCGGTGCCAGCTTTAACATTCACACCCGCCTCTGCAGCCAGGAGCAGAAGAGCTCACACCTGGGGTTCAAATCCTGACCCAGCCACTGGCCAGCCCTGTGACCTGGAGCGGGGTGTTTAACTTCGTTCACTCTTAGTCTGTTGCTCTGTGAAATGCGGGTAACAGGGAATTACCCCACGGGGTGGTTGTGAGAATTAAAGGAAACCACCCCCACTGGTGAATACAGAGGTAGGTGGGAGGGAAGGTGAGGAGATGGGAAGGTCGGGCCCCACAGCTGCGGCCACCCAGGGAGGTCACCCTAGTGTGGTGCTGAGCGGGCCACCCAGAGAAGTCACCCCTCAAAGACTGCCTTCTCCCTGAAACCCAGAAAGGCCTCAAAAACTGTTCGTTCTGATTGTTGCCCCACAGTGTGGTATCAGAGCTGGGATCTGAACCCAGACCTGTCTGACTCAAAGCTCCTCAACCTATGGCCAAGGTGACTCAAAGTAACCAGAGGGCCAGCGTCGACGTGCAGGTCTTCCGTTCACTCATACCCTTTCCACCATCTGCGAAAGCGTTTGCCTGGTATCCCAAGCTGCCTCTGACGAGCCTGATTCCACCGTCCTGGCTGCACCTGGGGTCTGCCCTGGCTCCTGTCCTCTGTCACACTGTCACACGGCTGTCACTCAGAATTCTCACTCTCTGCTTATATGTCCATCTCCCCACTGAGCTCCTGAGTGCGAGGAGATGAGAGCAAAATTTGAACAAAAGTTGGGATATTAGAATATTTCTCAAATACAAAGCTTGCCTTTGACAGTGGTAGGTAGGAAATGTATGTTAATAACCATGGTGCTGGCAGTTTTAAAATATTAATGATTTCTAGAATTGGAAATGCACATAGCTGTCTGGAATGCTTCCACTTGGCATTAAAGAGAAGGGCTTTGAAAGGACACTGTGGGAAGTGCAGGGTGGAGGACAGGGCCCTGCTAGAAGATGGAAGACAAATAGGCATTTGCCGCCTTGTTATTGCCCTATTAGCACCACTGAAATGTGAGCCTCAGTTATTTCCAAGCCAATCACATGGTGCCATTTGAAGGCATAGCTTTAAAAGTGAGCAAGCGAGCGTGCTCGGCTGGTCCATTGACTTCAGCACACACATATGAAGCACCTACTGTGTGCCAGCGAGGAGAGGGTGCAAACCCTGCTATGTAGGACCTCACTTTACTCTGTGAACCAGAATGATGTGGGGAGATGTGGTGGAAGAGAGAAATCCCAGGCCAGCCCTGGTCCAGCTCAGGCCACGGCTGGGCTGGGAGCGGGCTCGGAACTTGAAGTGAGGGAGCTGGTGGGGGAAACGCGGCGAACAGCTCTCACCCTGTGCAGCCTGGCGCTCGCCTGCCTGGGGCATCTCGGGTGTCCAGTACCGGCACCCGCCTTTATTTAACTCCTCAGATTGCTGGATCACTCTTCTCGGCCCCCAGACCTCCCAGCCACATTTGCTTAGTTTTTGTCATGTTACCTGGCTACCGGGTGGTAGGTTGGTGGAGAGTAACCCTGTGACCGCATCGTCTCTCACCTCAGGTGCTCAGGGCTCGCAGGCGGAGGCCCGGGCTGTGGAGTGGGATGGAGCCGAGGAGCCCTCCTCTCAGGCCCTGAGTGAAGGGACGGGGGCTGTGGCGTCCGCTTGGTCCTGAGTGTGTGCGCTGGCCCTCCTTGCCAGCTGTACAGGGGACAAGGGAGTGTCCGAAAAAGCTGGATGGCATCCAGAGGTGGCTGGCTGAGGCAAAGGTGGGACAGTGGGGAGAAGACCGAGGGACAGATGGGTAAGGGCAGGTCTCACAGCTGCAGCCACCCAGTGTCGTCACCCCCACAGTGAGGTCACCTCCATGGTGTCACTGAGACCCAGCATCTCAGGGCTGCCAGGCTGCCCTCTTCCTGACAGACGGGTTGGGCCCGTCACTGCCCTGTCAGAGCTCCCGAGGCACAGCGGTCCACTGCCACCTGCACCTGCATCCTTCCAATGTGTTCACGTGTCAGGTGGTCAGTAACCGTGTCCCGGGAGGGCCCAGTCTCTTCAGGGTGCCTTTGCCAGTTCATAGACTAGCCTCAGAGGGTAAGCTTCTCCCTCCCCTGCCTCCCAGAAACCAGGAGGTATCTCCCTGTCACCCCAGTGCCCCCAATGGGTTCTCCTGAGACTTGACAGGTCCTTTATTGTGGGAACTGTGTGTCTGGATTTGGGTTGTTCTCAGCCCTTTTCTGTTCCCTTCTGGCTCCTTGCTGCGATCTGGGTATGTGAGGTTATGAGGGCAGGAAGCTGCATAAATGAGCCCTGGGGGAGGAAGCCTGGGGTTTGGGGTCAGATGACCTGGTTCAATCCTGGCAGAGCCGCTGGCCACCGGTGGGGTCCGCAGGATGGGGTCAGAGCAGCCGCCTCTGGAGGCTGCGGGGTGGAATGAGCTCAGCTGTGTAACATGCCCGGAGCCCAGGCCAGCTGCTCAGCCGCAGTGCCTTCCTCCTCCCTCCCTCCCTCCCTCCCTCCCTCCCTCCCTCCCTCCCTCCCTCTCCTCCTTCCTTCCTTCCTTCCTTCCTTCCTTCCTTCCTTCCTTCCTTCCTTCCTTCCTTCCTTCCTTCCTTCCTTCCTTCCTCCCTCCCTCCCTCCCTCCCTCCCTCCCTCCCTCCCTCCCTCCCTCCCTCCCTCCGCCGCAGCGCCCCCAGGAACCTGGCGCCCTATCCTGGCTGCCTGTGTTGGGGGGGGGGGGGGCCGTGTCCCTGGTCGCAAGCATAGTAATCTTCCCCATCCTCTGAGAAATGCCCGTCTCCTCACGCGCGTGGCTTCCGTTTTCATTATACATCCGACCTGTCTGCGCGAAGCTTTGTCAGTTCCTGGCAACGCTGTCCCTCTATTATCTTAGTGCCTCTATCCCTCTATTATCCCAGGAACAGACTGTCTATGCGGGGTTATCTGCTTGGTGTGTGCGTTTCCTTGTCCACTCCCTCTGCACCCCCCGCCCCCCACCCCAGCCTATCCTTGTTTTTCGTGACCAGGGTGGTCTAATCAGAGACAACCCACCCCAGCTCCTGGGTCACAGTATTTTAGACCTGGAGGGGACTGCGAGACCACCCAGCCCTGCCCCGTCTTACTGCAGACGGTGTAGTAAAAAGACCAAGGCCCAGAGAGCGTGCTCACGCTGGGCCGATGCTTCTCAGTCCTCACTGCCCCTTAGAAGGAGAAGTTGCACCAGCCCTGCCCCCGGGACCTTGGTTGGGGCTGGGAGGGAGCAGGCTTTGGCACCGAGAGTTCTGAAAAGCTCCCAGGTGGTTCTAATATGAAGCTGGGGCGAGAACCAGAGAATAAAATGTTTCTTGTTAATGTACTCACATATCTGGGAAAAAACTCCCCACAGGAGACTGTTTCTGGGGGGGATGGGACTGCCACAAGGGAGGACCCCGAGATGAGCATCACCCTCTTGCCGACAGGGAGCGCCTGAATGGGTGTGATTGACCAGCACTTATTTTACTTAATAGACACATATTTATATAAGATTTACTAAGTGCCAGACACTGTTCTGCATGCTTTACAAATACCAATTTATTTACTCTTCAGAGCATGCCTATGAGATAGTCCATTATGATCCTGTTTTATAGATGAGAAGCCTGAGGCACAGAAAGGTGAAATGTTCTGCCCAAGGTCACACACCCAGAGAGTGGCGGAGTCACTGCTCTGTGCCCGGGTCCCTGTTTGCAACCGTTATGCTAAGTCAGCTCTCAGGTGCTCATCCACATGAGTGCCCCCCGCAGCATCTTCAGGCCCCAGGGCTCCCTGCGTGAAAGGGGTCTGCCAGGGGTGGGCCTGGAGCCTCTGAAATCAATAGTCGCAGAGGCTACCTTCTCGGAGAACCCGTGACTCCCAAGCCTTTCCTCACTTAGTCTCTGGTGAAACTGTGGTTCAGCAGCTTACCTCCCTCACACGGCTTCAAATCCAGGTCTGCTGATTCATTCCCACGTGCCCCAGAGACAGTCCAAGGCGGGATGTGTATAAAGCACCCGGGTTTATCCTAGAAGCCTTACCTTAGGAGCATCTAACACCACTCTATAAAAACACCCCCTGGAAATAAGTTCTTGTAAATTCAGTTTTTAAAACTTATTTTATTCAAGAAAGATCCCATTCAATCCAAGTCAGGAAGCCATGAAAACAGTAGAGATATATAATTTCTTGTTTTGAGCTACAGGGGTTAGTTCCTTCTTTAACTGGCTGCAGAAATGTCAACTGTGGAAGTAGATGCAGACAGCGAGCCCTTCGCCGGTTCCCCACACGGCAGCAGCTCACTTTCTCTGGCTCAGTCCGGGGCCTGCCCGGAGGCCCCGCTGCTCCGATGGACGGCCTGGCTGATGGATATCAACAGCCTGCCTGTTTGGACACTAAGGCTTCCTTTGCTGAGAACTTGGCAAATGCAATTTTCAAGTAGCTTGCCTACGGCGTGAGTGGCCTGCTGTGGTCTCCTTTCCATTCTCTTGAGTGCCTGACATGAGCCTGTGACGATGCCGTGGTCCTGAATTTAGTGCACAGGGTGGAGAAGTTACCCAAGGACTGACCATGTGTTTCTGATCTAACAGCTGAAAGTCCAATTCACTGGGACACTTTGGCCAAGTCCCTTTCTCTCTTGGTGCCTTGGCTGTCAAATGGAAGAGATTAATTTGACCGGCTCTGAACATCTCTGCTCCGTGACCCCCTGTGTGCCATCAGGTAGCACCCTTAACTTCTCTGATCCTTGGGGTGGTGGAAACGTCCTCGCTAGAACAAACAGGAATTACTACAGGGAGAGTCGAGGCTCAGGGCACTTGCTTGTTAATCCACTTACAACGGTGTATGCTTTCAAATCCATTCTCAAGGACTGCTACCTGCCAGGTGGCTTCCTTGCAGAGTTCCTATCTTTTTGACACAGTCCTTTTGTTTTGGACACATTGATTCAGCTGCTCTGACACAACTGTTTCGATATGGGGACATTGTGACCCAGCTGAGAGAAAAAACCATTACGCCTTCAGATTTTAAAAAACAATAGCAAATAATGTGCCAAGGAGACATTTCGTTACCTCCCTTCATCCCAGAATCCCTCCATCCCTGGTCTCCACTTCCAGCGAGGGGCTCAGGGAGGAGAGGGAGAGAGAGGATGGGCTCAGGGGTGGCTCCAGGCCAGGGCTGGTGATGAGGGAGGCAGGGGCAGTGAGGGACTGGTGGGCGTGAGGGGCAGTGACCATCAGACAGGCACGGGTATGGGGGGTCTGTTGCACACAGTGCCTGGTAATTTTCAAAAGCAATTTTACATTTAGATGCAGACATTTCAAAACTCTTTCATCAAAACAACCATGTCAAAATGCCCTTCTCTGTCTCAAACAAAGGAAATAAATGCCAAAAAGAGATGAACAAGACAGAGCTTCTGCCCCCAAAAAGCTCAGAGTTACCAGAGGGGAAAGGCGGAGACTGAAAGAAAAACAAATTACTATTATACCGCTGGGCAACTGCTGTCCTTCCGCTGGGAGGGAGCAGAGCAGAGAGCACCCGACTCTGCCTGGGGGTGGAGAGGCTTCCCAGGAGAAGGGGACTCAAGGAGCTCAAGGAATATTTGTTGACTAAGAATAGCAAATGTTAGTTGAAGGCTCACCATGTGACAAGCACTGTTATTAGTGCTCTATTTTAACTTATTCATTCCTCACAACTACCCAATAATATGAATATCATTATTATTCCCATTTTATTGGTGAGGAGACTGAGGCACCCAGAGACCCAGAGACTTTCCCAGACCACACAGATAGTAAGTGGCAGAGCCTGCTCACCCCCCCTGTGCTCGGTGGCCTCTCTGTGAGGAATGGAGCCTCGGGGAGGCCTTAATACCGATCAGCCTGGGGTCCACCATATTCTCACAGCTTATAGGGCCTTGGACCATCAGCTGACCCCAACCTCTTCTTTAGTCCTGTTCCTGTGCCCCCCGCCCCTTCCCCAGCACACATCACTCAATGCCCGCCAGCTGCATTGATTGACCCTATAAATATGCCATCGGCACGTGTGTCTGCCGGGTGCAGTGTTAGACTTGGGGCCAAAGAAGTTAATAAGCCCAAGTCCCTGTTGTCAAAGAGCTACAGTTTGGTGGGAAGAGACCTGGGAGGTAAGGAGCCAGCCCCACTGGCCCCAAGCAGGTCCTCCAGAGAGAGGGCAGAGAAACTAGAGCAAAGCAGGTTGAGGCCGGGGGAGCAGGTGAGCGGCACCCATGAGGGTGGGGAGTGGGCAGGGGCCAGCAGGCCAGGGCCAGGAGCTCGGAATTGCTGCTGGTGCCCGGAAGCCACTGCAGGACTGGAGGCAGGAGAGCGGCCCCTGCCTGGGGAGGAACGGACAGGGCCCAGGAGGGCCAGGGGTGGCTGTCACAGTTCAGACAACACAGGATGGGGGTCGAGCTTAGGCGGTGGCAACAGAAACACCCCCCTACTGAGCACCAAAGTGCCTCATAAACTGTACAGTGCTGGGTATATGGGCGCTTACTTACTGTAATTACTCTCATTTCCCTCATTACTGACCCTTCATTGCCTTTCTTGGTTGGTGCCCTCCCGTCGCCCGGTGCGGCGTGTGGTTGGTTTGTTTTCTCAGGCCCCAGAACAACCCAGCATCCCCAGGTCCTCTGAAGATACTGTGTTGAGAGAGAAAAAATTACTCTTTAATAGAAATAGTTTTCCTTCATTAAATGAAAGTGAAATCTCCAAAGCCCAGTAGCATTTTCAGTGCTTATATAAAGATGCCAGTGGGGATTTGAGATTGAAAGTAGTATTTTTATACAAGTCAATGAAAATCTCAATAGGGAAGAAAGCACTCTCTTCAAATCTAAATTCCTCCAGCATCGGCAGGGCCGATCCTGGGCTCCGGCCCGATCCCACGCCCCCAGCCCTACCAGGAACCCTTCCCCTGAAGCACTTCCAGCTCCTAATCCTGGCTCTCTGTTTGGGGAGACTGTGTTATAGTGTCTTTCCAAGACCACAAACCATTCAACTTGAATTTCTATTTTCGCCTCAACTCTGATAACCTGTACACAAGAATTAGTAGGAACCTGAGTCAGAAGCAGACGTGTGCTTGTGCCCACACATGCACACACAGGATAATCTCTTATCTGTAGCTGGGTATAAACCTGTCCTTTAGAGGTGTCAGAAGAAAGACCGGGTTCAAGCTCCAGCTGTCACTCTTGCTAGCTGAGCTGGGCTGGGCCAGGCCTCGCACTTACCCTCAGGTCTCCAAACTGCAGTGTGAGGAAACAGCACAGGTCTCTCCGGGTCTGGTGAGACCTGGATCATAACGTAAAAAAAAAAGTGCTCGGCCCATGGTCACTGCTCCAAACCTGTTCCTCTCCAGCATTTCTCACCTGCCTGTTGCATTAGAACCCACCAGAATCATCAGTTTTATAGCAATTATTCTGGTTGTCTATTGGTAAGTGATAACCTCCTCCACCCACCCCCACCTGAAATTTAGTGCTTACGATGACGATTGTCTGGGCTTTTGTGGAGAAACTACAGCCTGCCAGCTCTTTCTGCGCCACACTGCCTGGGCCTTCTCCTGGGCTGACACTGACGGCTTATTTACGGCTGTCAGAGATGAGAGCGGGCAGAGAGAAGGGTCCCCCTGGAGCTACAGGGCAAGTTAAGAGACAGATCTTTTGTGAACATCACTACCATGCCAGCTCCTGTGAGGGAAGGAAAACTGTAAGGCAGGATCTTTAAAAACAAAAAAACCTAAAAGGCACTAACTTTTGAGTTGGTGAGATACCTCCCTCCCCCTGCCAGTGGCTGGTTGTTCTGGCCCCTGAGCCGCACCAGGCTTTGGAGACTGTGGCTCTGGCCCTCACTTCCCGGTCCCTGGGCTCCCTCAACCATGAGACAGGGGCTGTGTCCCCTCCAGGGGCTGACGGAGGCTGAGCCTAGCAGCTAGCAGACGCTCAGTAAAGAGCATCTGTTAAAGGAAGGGGAGGCTCTCGCCTGCCTCCCGGTCCCGGTGCCCGCCCAGCGGCCGCGCTGCCTGGCAGGCCGGAGAGGGCTCTCCCTCCACTAGCAGGCGGGCTGAACTCTCCCCTTTCACTGTGGAAAATCCATTACGGAGAAGTCATTTGTCAAAGCCAACTGTTTAGCTGCTTTAATTTACATATTTATCAAGTTTGATTAGAACGTATTGTCTTCGAATTTCATCCGGGCTTTCACCTCTTCTTGCCCTCTTTTCCTGGGGAAACGGTTTCTGTTGTCCTTGCTGCAAAGGGCATGGCGTCATTCAGCTCGCGTTTGCTAATAAGCCTGAAACCGAGCCTGGGAGGTATTTCTGGAGGCTGGGAGAAAATTCAAAAGGCACAGCATGTGTCAGGGAAAGCCTGGGCCCTCAGTCCAAGCCCCATACACTCATTCAGCCAAAGAGCAACAGGTACTCGACAACTAGTCCCTTCTGTATGTGAGGCACTGGGAATACAAACTGGAAAAAAGATAGGCCAAGTCCTGGCTATAGCGTCCTTTAGCGTCTAGTGACCTCAGTTTCTGCATCTGTAAGAACAGGCAGTTGGACCAAGTGACCTGGAAGTTACCATTTTTGAATTCATGCCATTTTGAACATATCAGGTTTCGTGCATTGTACTGATACATTAGCTCATTTAATTCTTACAAGATCCCTACGAGGTTGATATCGGTATTCTCACTGTGCAGATGAGGAATTGAACAATCTCAGGGCTCCAGGTCACCCGTGTCAGGACTTGGATTTAACCTTCCTTCTCTCTGACTCTAGAATTCGAGGTTATAACCACAAAGCCAGTCTTGATATTTCTTCTCACTAGTCTTCGAGCTCCCGGACGGCAGGGACAGTGTCCGATTCCTCCCCTTGTCCTCAGGGACCAGCCCAAAGTTTGGCATATGGTCAGTGTTAGAAAGTTCACATTGAGTTGAAATAACAAAGGAAGTCCTTCGTGCTTGGCCTCTCGCCTTTGGGGCCTCAGATCCGCCTGCACCCTTCAGCTGCTTCAGCAGAGGCTGGTGGAGCAAACACTGTACGCTGCCTCTATGCCCCTTCAGGACCAATTCCCCAGTTCCCAGGAGTGTTGGTGGCTCACAGCTCACAGCTGAGTTCCTCCCTGGAAATTGTGCTCAGCCCCAGGGAGCAGCCTTGCCTGAGGTTACCACCCGGCCCTTGGGGCAGCCCACGTCCAGGATGCAGTCAGTGCAGGACACAGAGCCAGGGCCGCTGTCTCCTGGGGCAACTATGGAGGGCCCTCCTGGCCCAGAGCTTCCCCGAAGGATTGATCAGAGTCCCTGTTGAGACCGTCTTGATCCTGCTTCACTCGCACCTCTCACAAGTGTGCCCGAGAGCAATCCCCAGTGAGGCTCCCAAGCAGACCTCAGTCTCAGTCTGTTTCCCAGGAGACCCGACCTCAGCAGCTACTGAGTCGGAGACTCTGGTTCTGACTCTCTGGGGGTGCTTGGAGGGTGCTGGGATCAAGATGGATCTTGGCTGGGAGAGCCCTCCTGCCATTAGCTGACCCCCCAGGACTCCCTGCTCACTGCTCCAGGGCCTAGAGTGCTAGGCCTGCAGCTGGAGGCTTTATAAACTGGGGAGCCCAGCAGGGGCAGCCTATCTGAGTGGGGTTGGGGAGAGACTCTGCTGCTGTGGCTGCCAAGGTGACAGTGATGGCAACGGGCCCTGGCCCTCTGTATCTCAGGCCCATTGCTTTTTGACTTCCCTTTGCTCCCTTGGCAGGCACCCACCAGGCACTTCGCAGGCATCAGCCTGCATGAACATTGCCCAAGGCAATGTTGTGGGAAGAGGCTGGTGGACTCGGAGCTCTAGGCCCTGCATTCCAGGCCCGCTGAACACTCTCTAGCTGGGTGGCCCGAGGCAAGTCACCATCCTTTCTGGGTCTCGCCATCATCTCCACAGTGAGGATGTCTCCAGAGGCTTAGCAGTTCTGATGGCCTCTATGGGGCTCCTGTAAGCCAGAGGCCTCCTCACTGCTTTCCGAAGCCAAAAGAGCTGTTTTAATATGTGGTAGGCATGTGAGGGGTACCAGGGTGGCGCCTCATCCCAAAGGACTGAAACCAGAATTAACGCTTCACTTCTCCGTCATGAGCACACGCTTTCCAGCGGTAACCCCTGTTCCCTTCTCCATCTCATCCAGGCAGAGCATCTTCTCCCTAACCCTGGAGCACTTAGGCATGAGATTTTAGGTTGTGGGAGATCTGAGCCGAGGTATGGGAAGGGGACCCAGGGGATGGCAGGGGTGGGGGGAGGAGGGGCTGAAAATAAACTTTGCTAACATGACTGTTTTCTCAAGAAGACCAGATGCCGGGCATCAAGTGGAACAGTCGTGGCTTTGGATCCTGCCTGAGCGAGGCAGTAAATGATTTACGACTAGGCTAAGGGACCAGATGAGTTCTGTGAGTTCAGAGGAGGGTGAAGCCACTGCGGTCTGGAGCTGTCTGCAAAGGCTTTTTGGAGGAATTGGGGCAATGATATAAAATCTAAGAAACTGGAGGTTTACTTGGGAAGATAATGGGAAGACTAATGCAAATAAAGGAAGAAATTCCCACAGGGGACTGATTCTCAACCAGGGGCTATTTTGTCTCTGAGGAGATGCGGGACATTTAGTGAGGTCTGAAGCTGCTTGTGACGGTCATAATTGAGTGGAGGGGTGCTCCTGGCATCCAGTGGGTGGAGGCTGAGGTACTGTGGGCCCTCCTCCGTGCTCAGCCCAGCACCCACCCCACCCCACAGTTGCCCAGCACTGCTCAGTAGTGCTGAGAGACCCTGTATCTGTGGCTGGTCGCTCAATACACGGGGAAGGAACCTAAAGTCTCTCACTTAAGGTTTATCTTGTGAGCTGGGGATTGTTCTCATTTTACAGGGAACTGAGGCTCAGAATGTATAAGTAATTTGCCCAAGACCTCACAGCCAATAATCCATGGGGCCTGGATATGAGTCCTGGTCCATTTGCCAGGAAGCTTTCAGTGAGGCTTTCAATTTTACCCCACAGGGGACAGAAGAACACAGGGCCAGTGTCCTGCCCAGTGCCCCTCATCCAGCTCCCCTGCTGTGGGACGCCCTCAGTCAGCTCGGCTGAGCCAGCCCTGGGTGTCTCTGCTTTCAGCTCTCACCTCTACTCAAACACACTCACTGACCCCAAAGCTCTGATGATGCCTCCTAACCCTGCATTTCCTCATAAGATTATATATAAGAAACTCTGCACCTTGAGCGTGTTCTCACTGTAATTCAAAGCCCCCGATCCCTTTTTATTGTCAGATCAACCAGGGTGATACCCTTAGGTTACCTTCAACATGAGGAATTTTGTAGGGGGAAGTACAGAATCATGGTGCTGGTGAAATCAGATACAGCACGACAGGAACAGGAGGGCTGGCCAAGGCCAAGTCCCGGGTGAGTGGTGGTTTCCTCCCTGCCTTCTCAGAAGAGGTTCATCTGAGCAGAGTCTGGACGGCTGAGTAGGGGGAAGCCAGACAGACAAGACAGGGGCTGGCGTTCCGGGCAGAGAGAAAAAGATGAACCCAAGTGTGGAGGTGGGGAGAGCAGAGAGCCTGGCCTGCTGTGGAGCTGCCGCGAGTTAGCTGAGGCCGGGGGTGTGGAGGGGCTGCGGAGGTGGGTGACCACCAGGGACTAGAGGTGCTGGGGGAGGGAGGCTGGACTCCCCTGGAGGACGGCGGCGAGCTGCCGAGGGTTGTAAGCACAGGGAGAGGTGTGCTACGGTTTGCATTTCAGAAATTCCACTTTGGGGCCAGGTGGAAGGTGGACTGCCAAGGATGGTGCTGACAGGGGGAGACCAGTGATGAGGCTGTTCTAGCCTGAGCGGCCCTCAGACAGACCCCCGCTAGCCATGCTGTTATTTCTACCGGGATTTCTTTTTCTCCAGCTTGCAGTGGTGCGGACCTTTCTGGGCCCTGGAGTACTGGAGAAAAGACTGCAACTGGTCTGGTTTAGAAACCAATATGAGGTCATTTTCTCAGAAAATGAAAAAGGCTTAGAGGTAAAAAACAAACAAACAAACAAAACCCAAAAAAACCCTGCACATAACACCTCACTTCTCCTGACAAGTTATTGTCAGGAGAGACAGGGAAAGAAAAGTCACAATGTGAACTTTTAGGAGATTTTTGTCCCTAGAGGGCCCAGCTAGTGCTCTTTGGGGCCTCTCAGCACCTTCTAGCACCTTCGCCAACCACAGGTCCACCAGTGCATTTGAGGGCCTTCATCTTCCTCTTCATCTTGGCACCGAGGCTATGGCTCTGGCCCTCACTCAGGCTGGCGTCAGTAGATAAGATTAATGAGTTATCTATTGCTACTTAGCACATTACTCTAGAATTCAGCATCTGAAACAAGCATTTATTGTCTCTCAGGTTCTGCAGATCAGGAATTCGGGAGCAGCTGCCCCGGGTGGTTCCGGCTCTGGGCCTCTCATGAGGGTGTAGCCAGTTGTCAGCCAAGGGCTGCAGTCACCTGGATCAGAGGCGCCTCCCAAGCTCACTCATGGGTTTTGGCTGGCCTCCGTTCCTCTTGGCTTTGTCTGGATTCTTCACTTCCTCCCCACGTGGGCCTCTCCACAGGCTACCCTAGTGTCCTCGGGTCATGGCACCTGGGTCCCCCAGAGTCAGGGATTCCAGAGAAAGTGCACTCGGGGTGGAAGCCACAGTCTTTTTATAGCCCAGTCTCACAAATGAGGTACCACCGGTTCCAGAGCATCCTTCTTGTCAGAGCAAATCTCTAAGTCCAGCCCGCAGTGAAGGGGAGGGGAGAGGAGTTCATCTCCACCTCCTGAAGGGAGATGGACAAAGAATTTGTAGGTGTCTTTTTAAAACCCCCATAAGGACCTTATTTAATCTTCAGGGACAATGTGACACAGTGGTTAAGAGCATAAATTTGGGGTTCATAAGGTCCTAGGTTTAATCCTGGCTCCCCCACTGGCTACTTATGCAGGTTTAGACAAGCCCTTTAACCTTTCTGGATCTCAGCGTCCTAATCTATGAAATGGGGGTAAGCACAGGAGACGTTTCACTGGGTTGCCGTGAGAATTAGATAAGATCCTCTGTAAAGTGCTTGGCACAGGATAAGTACCGAGTAAGCATTATTTAACTGCTTGATATCATAACTGGGTGATATATTTTCCTCCTTCCCAAGAGGCAGAACGGCGCTGAGGTCACAAGCACAGGGTGCGGAGTCGGACTGCCTGCTGGGGACTCGGGCTGGGCCGGCCATCAGCTGGGACAGCTGGGCTGAGTCCCTGAACGCCTCTTCCCCTTGCTTTTCTGTGAAATGAAGATAATAATAGCTGGTGCCTGGCCACAGGATAGGAGTTCAATAAATATTTTATGAATAAGGACATCGTGCATGATGATAGAGGGAGTGACAAAGGAGTGTGTGAGTGTGTGTGTGTGTGCGCGCTCGCTGAGATGCTACACGAGCACGTTTGACTTAAACACCTTCTGTTGACTGAGGGGCCTGGCGTGGCTGCCCTGGGTGCAGGGAGGGGGCCCTGCGCCCCGAGTGCTACCCTCCGTGAGTTTCGGGTCCCCCGTCCCTCACGGCTGTCTTTGTTCTCACTGTTTTCTTCTCTCCCGCCCTGGCTTTGCTCAAGCACGCTGCCTCCCCCAAGCACATGTTTAATTGGCTCTGCACAAGTCTGGGGACTCCGTGACAGGAAGGGGGGTCCCGTGTCACACCACCTCCGAGCTGCTACATTACCTTAAATTGATTTTGCAAATGAAAGCTAAAAACTAAGCCAAGGCGAGCCATCCATTTCGCCTAAAGATGATTATGATGCTTGTTTACGGCCCCCTAAATGACAGAGCAGTTTGTTACCTGGCCGCATCAACATTTGCTTATATTAGCACCCGAGATGCTTGATTTTTATGAGCCCCGCGTTATCACTTTATGAAGATGCAGGGGCTCAGTAAAATTAGTTTGCAGATAGAATGCCCACTTTGCATTTTCCTGTGGTCAGCAGAAATGCCGAATGCAACTGAGCTGGTACTGGGTCAGGGGAGACATCCATAACGCAGCCCTCGCCGAGGGCCCGCGAGTGCCATTCATCATTTCTGAACGGCTGGGGTAGACGGGGTCAGCGTTAGTGTTTTCAAAAGGGCTTGGTGGCATTTTTTTTTTTTTTTTATTAAGGAAAAAGCAATATAAATACTAAGACAGTCGTTCAACTTCCACAAGGAATAAGGGATGAAACCAAACCCTTTTGTACATGTTAAAGATGGAAATGCAGAGGATGCAGAATCTCGTATTGGGAGTGGAGCCGGGGGCTGAAAGGGCACCGGGCCAGGGGCTGGGGCTCGGCTACCTCTGCGGCTGCCTGACCTAGGGCCCGTCTCTTCCACCTGGTAGCCTCAGTTCCCTCACCTATAAAATGGGGCCAGTGCTCCCTACTTCACAGCGGCATGATGAAGATTAAATAAGATACCATGTGTCTAAATCTCTTTATATACCATGATCTATACGAGTACTTTTTATTTATTAATTTAACAGCCAGTTTCTGAGCACCTGTTCCATGCAGGGTCCTGGGAAAGATGTTGAAAACACACAGTGAAAGTCACAGTTTCTCCCTTGAGGAGCTTCTGTTCAGTGCAGGAAAAGTTCAGGTGTCTAACTCCCCTTTTAAACCATGAACTTCTTTAGAGAAGGTGAGTCTTCCCTTTCTCCCTTTGCTCCTAAAGGTGCCTCACACAGAGCCGAGCACACAGTGAGTTCTCGGAAAAACATTTTGACTCCATGATGTATCTTGCTGCCTTTCCTATTATTAGGGAAGCAGTGACCTCAGTTTCTACCGGTCACCCCAACAGGCCAAGCAAGTGCCAAGCTTTTAGAACCAGGCTTCATAGAGTCCCTAGTTTTATTTCAGTGTCTGGCATCAGTGTAGCAGAAGTTGGGATCATGAACCACATTCAAAATAACCTGTCTCTGGCATTTCAGAAGCTGAGATTCTCCTCATTGTTCTAAGCACCCCCCTCCCTCCAGATCACCCTGTCACCTAAATGGAATCCTTTCATCCAGCGTCTCTCCACAATCATTTCTGAATTCACTTCACGTCATTGTTCTGTTCTGGGTCGATCAGTCCTTCCTCTGCCCGTGACTAAGCACCCTCCTCCTGCCCCTTCTTTCTGGGAATGTCACCGTTGGCTACTGCTTTTGTCTAATTGTATCTTTGCACAGTAGCTAAATTTTCTTACACAAGTGAGACTTCTGTAGAGGCAACAAAAGCTTGGGCCCTGATTCAGGGCCATATTTTCCTACTTCTTTGCATGTCTAGTAATTTTTTACTGGATGCTGGATTTCATGAATTATACATGGTTGACTGTCTGGATTTTGTTACCTTCCTTTAAAGAGAGTTGAGCTTTATATAGCAGGCAGTTAAGATTATTTTGTTCAGTTTGGTCCTTTTGAGATTTATTTTTAAACTTTGTTAGTCTAGAAGAAACACTAAGGCATGGTCCTTCTGGGTTCTCGATTGATTGTCAGAACAATCAATGAGGGAATTCAAAGTGGTGGGAATTCAAAGGATTCCTAGTTCTCTGTGCAATTCACCTCTCCCTGGTCATCTGTTTATCCCCACCCCTCCCCATTACCTGTGTGATCTTGAACAAGTTATATAACCTCTTTGAAATTTAGTCTCTGCTTCTATAAAAAGGAGTATTAATATGTATGTTTCTGTAAGGATTATAAATAATGTGTATATTGTGCCTGACACAAAAGGAGCTAATTAAAGGGCAGATGCTACCATTACTAAATAAGTACTGCCTTTTTTACTGAACATTTACTGTGTAGTAGGCAATATGTTAGCTTGTTTAATCATTACAACAACCTTATGAAGTAGGTATTGTCATCCACATTTATAGACAAGCATATTAAAACTCAGAATGGATACACAACTTGCCTAGGGTCACAGTCAGTGGGTTCAGGACTTATTCACTCATATCACCTCTTTAGATGACTTTAATATGAATGTAATCAGTAGCATCAAGGAATGGGATGTAGTCTTAATATTGAGTAGCCAGGGACATAATTAAATTAGTCATCAATGGCTGGGCCTTAATGGTTATAACCCAATGATTTAAGAGAGAAATGTAAAGTACCCAGCCCATTTCCTGCTTTCCCCCTCCCACATACCAACCCCTAGTCTCAGCTTTCCTTGCCTTCCTTAGCAACCCTCTTTTATTTTATCTTACAGACAATCTTCGGGAAGGGGCAGAGAAGAAGGTGGTATTCATCACGGGACGAGTCCACCCAGGGGAAACACCCTCTTCATTTGTGTGCCAAGGTGAGTGGCAGGATCCCATGGGCATCCTTTGCTTACCCCCCACACACACTGGGGCGCCATGACAGTCTCTGGGACAGTGTGGTAACATACAGAAGCATTATCTTGGATGGGAATTTACTTCACTTCTAAAGAGATTACACTTGATCTTCCCTAGGATTTATTTTCAATAAATATTGACTGTATGTATGTATGCATGAGTGGATGCATGAGTGGATGGATGCATAAACGAGTAGGTAGGACCGAATGAAGTTCTCTAGTATGTGCTATGTTGAGGATGAGCCATACAGGGTCACCTACACTCACTAGCTTTGTTTCACTTGTTTCTAGTGGTTTACAACAATAAATAACACATCTGGCCTCAGGCCAATGTGCATGTTGGTGGAAGGGCAGGCAGTGAACTGGGGAGTTAAGGACTAAACATTTTCCATTCACTCATTTATTCGATTATTCACTTAACAAACAACTTTTGAAATACCTACCATGAGCAAGGAAGCATGCTTGGTATCAGACAACCAGATAGATACGATATGATTTCTCTTCTCAAATATCTCTCTTTATAATTACATTTTATTTATTATTAAATATTTCATCTGTATAAAACACATTTAATGTCAGCAATATATAAGTATACATGCATGCGTATATATGGATCAGTTAGTCGGCAATATAAATATCTTCAATGAATAATATGTAAGTAATAATTAATGAATGCCCACCTTAAGAGGCAGACTGTTACCAATTTCTTGTCAGTCCTTTGCCCTCCACCCCCCCCCCAAATAACCATCTGCTTGAATTCTGTATTTGCCTTTCTTAACAGTTTCACTAAACATGCAAGCATTCCTAAATTATTTTCAGCCTTGCATGGTTGCGAACTTTGTAAAAATGGTATCATTCTGTACATGTGACACCGGTGTCACCCGATATCCGTGCCGGTGAAGATGGCTGTCGATCGCTCTTTTCACCAAGTGGTCTACTCCTTGTCTGTCTGTACCTCAACTTACCTGTCTGTTCTCCTGAAGGATGACAGTTAAGTTGTTTACAGTGTTTTTTCTTGCCAGCAATGCTGATCAAATGTTCTTACACATGTCGCCTTGTACACAAGGGCAAGTTTCTTCCTAGGGGATTTAACCGTGGGCCCTGACTGCTGGGCCACAGGACATGCGCATCTTGGCTTCACCAGCAATTCACTGACATGAGTGATGTGCCAGAGCCCCTGGCACCCCACACTCTTGCCAAAACTGTTGCATTTTTATCCATCTAGTGGGTGCGCTATATATAAAATGTATGATACTTTATATGTGCCAGGCACTGTAATATGTAAAATAAAATACACATTTTATTTTAATTATTTAGTTTTATTAATTGGATTTAATTTATTTCCATTACATGAGTTTTTCAATGTCAGAGGAACTAATATGAACTATATTTTTACATATGAAAAACCAAAGTTTAGAGAAGTTAAATAGTTTATCTCATTTTAGTTTCAAAATGACTGTTAGGTCAAAGGGATAGGAAACCCCCCTAAAGGCCATATAAGCTGAGGGAGGTGGCCTGCTGCTGCGGAAGTACCTGGTGATTTGCCTTCGGACAGTCTCGAGGTTGAATATCGGCTCTGCCGCTTCCTCGCAGTGTAACTTCAGTTTCCTTAAATATAAAATAAGTCAGGAAACCAATACTTGTCTGAAGGCTATGATGAAGCTGGCATGAGATGAATGTCCACAAATGCCCAGTCCTGTGCTTGGCACCCAGCAGATGGCCCCTCCTTCCTCGCGGGACCTGAGAGGTGAAGCAGGCCATGGGCTTTGCACACTGAGGCATTGTGCAAATGATATGGGGTTGATCTCCCCGTTCACAGTCTCCCAGCGCTGGGATTGGACACGGCTGCCTCCCGGGGTTTCCGGCAAGGAGACGGTTTCAGGGAGAGAAAGTGATCGCCCAGAGCTGCACAGCTGGGGTGTCTCAGCTCCTCTCTCCAGTCACCTTAGCTCACTCCTTGGCATTCTCACTTCCAGCCTCCATCCCTCCCAGCACTGTCCTTGCAATAACCTCTCCCAGGTCCCTCCTGCTTTTGCTGCGGCCATCTGTCAGTTACTAAACTTGGCAGCAGACCTGTTCCCCCAGCTCATCGGCTGCAACTATTTTGTCCTTGTTTGTAAAAAGGCAGTAGCCTTACTACCAATACTTTCATCTCTGAGAGCTTCAATCCCATGCCCACCTCCTCTGTGAGCAGTAGACCGAGGGCAGGGTCTCCGTCCCATTTTACAGGCGAGGCCTGAGGCATAGAGTTGAGTAGAGCTCGAGTGTTCCCTCTGTTGACCCTGCTTTTCCAAAAGGGAACCTGGATGGTGCCGAGGTGATAGAGCCAGTGCTGTCCTGCGGGCTTTCAATTGATGCTCACTCCTTGGCAGAGCCTTTTAATGCCTCCCCTCTACCTTCTCAAGATACACACCAAACCGTTGGCATGACATTCACAACCCTTTGTGATCTGGCTCTTGCCATGTTCTCTGGCCTGAGCCTTATTGTATCCCAGCCCCAAAAACTTAATCCCTGAATGGACAATCCTCTCGCCACCCCTGGGCCTTTGCACCTGCTGCTCCTCTGCCTACTGCCCCTTCTCCCAAGGTTTATGTCAGATGCCCCCTGTGGGCCCCTGGCCCACTCCCTGTGGCTGTACTGGGAGTTACCCAATAGTCACCTTTATTACCCTGATTTGTTATATATTTGATTTATATTTGTTTCTTCCCCTTTAAACCATGAGCTACTTGAGGCGTAGGGCTGGGTCTTTGAGTTTCATTTTCCACATGTGTAAAATGGGGGTGATTTTGCTCATTTCCTGAGGTTGTGGTAAGGAACACATGCTGTGTTGGCTCTGGGATGCTAAACCTGAGTTCAGAAAGAGGAGTCTCAATGTCACATAGCCAGAAGGATGCAGAAGGGTGCAGAAAGGGACAGAAGGAGGCCCCGAATCTGGGTTTCCAGGCCTGTACATGCCCCACTCAGCAATGGGAAATGCTAGAAGTCCGAGCTCGTGCCTAGAGAAATTGCACTCTGGACACCCCATAACAATCAATGTGCATGTTACAGAAGTGGATGCAGAGGCTTCGAAAAGTAAGGTGGCTTACCCAAGGCCCCACAGCTAACTCATAGCAGATGTGGCATACGAGCCCTCTCCCCAATCCTGCCTTCACCTTTCCAATCTCTGACTGTCCCTCGAGACACTTCTACTTCCTTAAGGCAGCTTAAGTCAGGCATCATTCCCCCCATTTTGCCAAAGAGAGACTGAGGCATGGTCTTTCCCAAGGTTCTCTCAGTCCCCTGTGGACAGCCCAGACCACAGCCCCGCCAGGCTCAGCCGGGCTTTCTTCCCCAGCCCAGCCCTCCCTGGGTCCCCTCCCCTGCTCACCTGGCTGTGGGGAGGGCAGGAGGGCCCAGGCCTGGAAGGACGATGTCTGGTATCCTCGGTTCTCTTCACTTCTTCCCCATTAGCTGGCTCAGTGACCTTGAGCGGGGAACAGGCATGTGGGCCTGATCGCCCCATCTGGCTGGGACCAAGGTTCTCGCCACCGAGCTGCTGACACACCTGCTGCTGGGAGAAGAGCGCAGCCGTGTCCTCGCAGAGCTCAGGAAGCAAGCGAGTGGCGGGGAGGGAGGCAGAGCTGCGAGCTCCTCAGGCCCTGCTTGCTGGTGAGACCCTGGTTCCTAGCCACCCCGCTGCTGCCTCAGACCTTCCCTGGCCAAACCACCCCTGTTCAGCCACAACAGGGAGCTCGGCACTGCCCCATAGCAATGTGTCAGCACGGTCTCAGGAGCTCAATGGCCTGGGGTTGGATCCCAGCTCCTCCACTTAACACAGTGTGGCCTTGGGGATGGCCGATGACCTCTGCATGCCTCCGTTCCTTTACCTCAAAAGGGAAATTATAGTAGGAATCCTGCCCCCTAGGGTTGCTGTGAAGATTAAATGAGTTAATATTCACACAATATTTAGGACCGGTACCTGGAGTACAGAAAGCTCTCAATGTGTGTTGTTAGTAGTGGAGGAGGTGGCACTAACTGAGCACTTTGCAGGTGCCAGGGATGGGTCCTCTCATCCTCCTTGTGAACCAAACCCCAGTGTGTGACTTCCATGCCAGGCGCCTCCCCCACTTCCTCGCCACCCCCTGAGAGCTGTCAGCTGAGCCCACCTCATTTACGTGCCGAGAAGACCACACTGCACTTCAGAAGCGTGGCCAGGACTGGACCTGTCTTCCTCCTGGTCCAGGGACTGCTCTTTCACTGAATTAATTAGACCTACATTTATGGAATGACACTGTGGGCAAGCACATCCCGGTGGAGAGCAGCATGGGGAGGTGGACATGGCAGAGGACTTGGGCTGAGTTTGAGTCCTGCCACTTCCACTTCCTAGCCGGGGTCCTTCAGCAAGTTCTCAACTCTCAGAGCCTCTGTTTCTTCACCGGCAAGATGGGGGTAGCAGTGTGGTCCTCATGGAGCCGCTGGGAGGGTAAATGAGGTCACGTATGTTGGAGTTCAGCGTCAGACACAGGGAGGTGCCCACCTTGCCCACGCTCTCCTCTCCTTGCTCTTCCTCAGTGATCCTACCAGGTGGCCGGGCAGAATCAGCCCTGCTCCTCAGAAAAGCCAAAGGATTCTCTAAATGTCACCTGATAGAGTGGGGACCAGACCCAGGTCTCCTGTCCCCCAGCCTGGGCCCTGCTGCAATGTGCCAAGGTGCCTACCAGGCCCTAGACTGTGGTGATAGAGCTGGTCTTCCCCCAGGGAGGTCACGCCTCAGATTATCCTGTGCGGGTGAGAGGAGGAGGAAGGAGAGCCCCCTCCCGCCCCCGACACACACACACTCACACTCACACACTCAACATGCACTAACAATCGCCAGGACCACCAGGAGAACACAACCTAACATTTCCTGCATGAAGTGGTGAGCTTGGCCCCTTCCTGCCCCCCTCACCCCCCGCTTCCCTCCCACCTCTATCCCTCACCTCTTCTCCCTCTCCTCTCTCAAGCCCAAACAGCCTCACATAAGCACAACACTAGGTCCATGAAGGGGTTCTCATGGGGCCTTTCACGTCCCTAAGCCTCTGTCTTTTCATCTGTGAAATGGACACCATTGGGGGGGTGGGAGCATGAGGACTTAGACTCCATGAACTTCAGGTTCTTTAGGGCCAGACTCCCTGTGATCTGAAATGTGGGGCCCTGGGGCTCAGCTGTGGGCAGACAGGAGCATGGTGCTGGGTCGGTGGAGGGCCTGAGTAGCTGCTGTCATGTGACCCACCCCCTGCCCCTCTGCTTTGAGCCTAGCAGAGACCCCCACCTGTCTCGCTTCAAGCCTGGGCTCTTCCCATCACAGTGCCCTGCCTACTAGCAGAGAACAGCAACGGTAAGCCTTACACAGACTCTAGAGAGAAAATCAGGCAGGCACACATGCAAATCGTTCTGCAAATCACACACAGACAGGCTCCTGGCTCTTCCTGTCTGGCCTCCATGGAAAGAGCACCAGCTGGAAGTCAGTAGATCTGGGTCTGAATCCCGTCTAGGTCCCTGTGAATCACCCAGCAAGTGATGTTCAGCACCCTGACTTTGTTTCCTTGTCTGTGAAATGGAGCCAGTAGAATTTCAGATCAAGCCAGTGCCCATCACTGGGCCGTCTTTCTTGATTCATGTCACTCATACCTATTGAGGACACCTCCTGTGGCCAGCACTGAATTCAGCTGACAAAATAGTGGCATAGAGGCAGACCTGTCCCTGCCCCCTGGGGCTTACCCCCTGGAGGGAAGACGGACTTGAAGAGCAGATGCAAGCCTCAGTCCCCGAAACTCAGAGGCCCAATGGGTATGATGCCCCGTTGAACTGTATCCGACCTCAGCCAGCAGAGGAGTCTGAAGCCTTTCCTCTCCGTCCCCACCCTCTCTCTGGGAGCGGGAGCTCAGGGTGGCTGCAGCCTCTGGCCTGGCTTGGTTTTCTCTCATCCTTTTATTAGCTGCCTAATTGGCAGCCCAATTAATCTGCTCATCTGTGAAGGAGGGTGGATCACAATGAGCTGCTCCATTTCCAGAAGCCATTCTCTGCGGCAGCGTGGCCGGGCCCTGAGCGCAGGCTGGCTCCTTGATGAAGGGCCGCCCCGGGAACCGGGGTCAATTAGTGGACAGATTAAGCAATTATGAGCCCCTAACAAGGGCGCCTGGCATCATTACCCTGCCTGTTTACTGGCAAACTGCAGCTTTAATATGAAGACCAACAAATAAATTAGGGCATCTGGTCTACTGCCTCCTCGGCCGAGAAGTGAATGACGTCCAACTGGCTTTCCGCTGCCCGTGGGTTCCCAGCCTTGGCCTGATGAAAAGCCCGAGCTGTCCCTGCCTGGTCACGGCCGCTCCGGAATGTGCTCTGGAGCTTTGTAACATTCCAGGAGCTAAGTGCCTGCCACAGGGCATGGGTTGTTCTTAGTTACCCTGCTGTCTCCTCCGTCTGTCTGTCAAGGCCTACCTCCTCCGTCTGTCTGTCAAGGCCTACCTCCTCCGTCTGTCTGTCAAGGCCTACGTACGTTCCCAGGCCCAGCTCAAAGCTGCTGCTCCCAGATGCTCTCCTGCTCTCTCCAGAGGGAAAGGAGTCCCCTTCTGCATTTGGGGAGGGCTTTGTACTCTCCCATTACTTTCCAGCATCACAGTCATTTTGTGGGATGCCAGGGTACCATTTTGGCCCATTTTTTAGGTCTTAGATGAATAAATGTGGAGAAGAGGAGGGAAAGGGAAAAGGCTCAGCATTGTTTGTCCTCTTCTGTGGACACACGCAGGCCATCACCCGAGGACACCAAGGAGGGGAGTGGCAGGGTCAGATTGCACTTTAGGAAGATCCCTCTGGCTGCAGCGTTGAGGGCACATGTCAGAGGTCCTTGCTGTCATCCAGGCCAGATGTGGTGGTGGCGTAGAGTAGAAGAGAGGCAGAGGGGCGGGATGAGGGCCGTTTTGCTAGATTCTAAGAAGAGGCTTGGGGACAGCCTGACAGTGGGAGGAGAGTCATGGCGAATTCAACTTTCCTAAATTTAGTGACCCAGAGGCAAGGTGGCATTGGTGCCAGTGAGAAACAAAGAGGGAATCTGGGAACAGAGGACCCTCAACATGGAGAAAGGAGCTGTTGGGCAACATTGAGAAACCTCCGTCCTCGTGTGACTTCAGTCAGACCCCTTCTCCTCTCTGCTTCCTGGTGTGCAGCCCGAGGATTTAGGTCCCTAGTCATCAACTCAATGCCAGTATTTAACTAACTTCATTCATTGTTCAACTTACCCTTCCTCTCCCCCATCTCTGTCTGCCTAAACTCTGGCCCTCCAGGGCACAGCTCAAATAGTATCTTTTCTTGGAAACTCCTCCTGTGCTCTCCACAGGAAATGGTCCCTCCATCCTACCCATGGGCTTTAACATTAAGCCTTGATTTATCTCTTGGGAACAGAAATATATTTATAAAATTCCCGGGGCAGCATCTAACCCATAGTCCTACATTCACAGTGGCTAACGGCATAGACCTCGATCACCTGTTGAGCTCTCGCTGTTTTCCACGCTCAGGACAATGAGCTCCTTCCTTCTGAAAACACTCTGAGGTTAACCCAGGTGTTCTCCCTCCCTAGGGATCATTGACTTCCTCATAAGCCAGCACCCGATTGCGCGTGTCCTGCGGGAACACTTGGTCTTCAAGATCGCACCAATGCTCAACCCTGACGGAGTCTACCTGGGCAACTACAGGTGAGGCATGGGAGAGAATGCTCGGAAGTTGGTGGTCGTAGGATGGGGAGGAAGCAAGAAGAAAAAGGGGATGTATTTTTGAGGAAGGATTTTCAGACTCCCCATGAGTTCGTTAGAGGGAGTTTCACCCTGGCTCTTGAGAATGTGGCCAATGAGCCTTGGCTGTTCCATGCACAGGCACATAAGATCACTTGCTGGGGTTTTCTGGGAACTTTGCTGGACCAGGAACCAGGAGCCTAATATCGGTTTTGGCACCTACTTCCTATGTAGCCTTGGGGGATTCACTTCCCCTCTGATGTTCAGTTTCTCTTGCATAATGGAGATAATAATTACTTACCTGGCAGGGCACTTGTGAGCATGAGAAGAAATGGTGGACGTAAATGTGCTTTGCAGAATATCATGTGGTGCTTAGAATGATTACTGTTTCCTTTCTGCGTTTCTTCACGGAGATTATTAACGATAGAGTGGCATCCCAGATCATCTGAACAGCATTGCTTTGTTTTGAGTGTAACTAGCCCCACACTCACTCACTCACGTCTTGAGTTCCCTCTCTCCTAGCAGCACCATAATTTACAGCCTAAATTCCACTGCTCAGGGATTATCGGCCAAAAGAACATTGGATCCTCTCAGATACTGTTCTTACCCTATTTCACAGTTGAGGAACTGACTTGCCCAAAGTTACAGTAGGTCACTGTCTAACTTCACTGCCCAAATTATGCAGCTTTGTTGCTGATTAATCAACAACTCTCAAGGAGACATTCAAAGCGCTGAGCTTCACCTGCAAGTCTCTGTATGACCTGGTGCCTGTCTGTCCACTGTGCTGCCTCACCTCCCACCCTCCACTCTTAGAGCTGCTGCTGTAGCCACACTAAGTAAAGCCTCATTCCCTGCACTTGTCCTCTTGGTCTCTGATTCCTTACCCTGTGGCCTGAACCCCTTCACCCCTTCTTCATCTCACTAACCCCTCTTCACAACTCAGCTGTGCCCCTTCTTCTGGAAAACATTCCCCAACACCCCAAACACAATTGGTCACTGCCTTCTCTGAGCTCCCACCAGCCTGGTTATTGAGTGAGTTTTAACCCGTTGCATACACCCCACTGACCCTCCAGCCACCAGAGAGCAGGGACTGAGCTTTAATGGTCTTTGTGTACCCCAGTGCCTGGCAGCAAGGATCAGCACATACTAGGTGCTCAAAAAGTGTTTGATGAATATGAATGAAAAAAAGCAATGACTTTGCTGATGAAGAAACTGAGGACCAGAGATGAGATGGGACTCGCCCAGAGTCAGTGGCAGAGCTCGGACCAGAACCTAGATTGCCTGATACGCAGCAGCCAGCTTCATTTTAAACAGAGCTGGTTTGCTGCTTTCCAAGAGCATGGCAATTGGGTCCAGAGGGGCTTCTAGGCCCCCTGGGTATGAGTTAGAGAGAGCCCACGGGATGCATGATGCCTTAATTAAAGACAGTTTTGCTTCCTCTCTTAATTGGCCCAAGCAATGGTTCATTAGCTCTGGCAGGTTTGCTGGGGGCCTGGGAGCAATGCCTCTTTCCCTTCCCTGGACAGAATGCACTGCTAGTGATAATGGTGGTGGGATGACTGATTTATGGTAACATTTCTGTTTAATTACAAGAGCGGCAGTGGTCAGAGAGGGGTCAATGTGGTCCACTTCACACACACATTAATGCCGTCATCTGCTGTCCGGGGTGATGTGTTGGAAAGAGGTCTGTGACCTTGGCTGCAATGCCTCCCCTCTCCAGGTTTCAGGTGGCCGGTGGGGTGGTGATGGGGAACTAGAAGCTTTAATGTCTTCAAGCTCCAGATTTTGTAATTTGGGATTTTAGGATGAAAGCACTCAACCCTCAGAAATGGTTCTGGGACGAAGTTTAAACCCCCAGCATTCTCTGAGCGAGAATGTGTGATCCTCGTTAGGAGACTTGGAGAAAGGCTCTAACCACAGGCATTAATCCTGTTGCTAAAACGGCTCTGAGTAGCAACAAAAGAGCCAATCAGTCACGAAAATTCACTCTACAGATGTGGGGAACATGGAAAGTGATAATAAATACTCAGAACTAAGAGCCTCAAGGTGCCCTAGAGGTCCTCTAGGCCCGCCCTCCCCAGCCACCAACTCTGAGTGTTTCCCACAGTTTGGTGGGACTTCCCACGGCTTTATGGGGGTGGGGGAAGAATTCAGAGTTCGAGTAAGTTTGAGAGACACAGAGCTAAGAAAAGTTAAACATGTTCTTTTACAAAAAGATTGTTCAGTTTCGAAAATACTAATAAACAGGAATCTCAAGAGGGGAATGTAGTATTTAGCATTTTCAAAATGTAAGTGTCAAGGGACCCTTTTCCTATAGAGCGTGTTCCCTACCCCCACCGGCCATGGTGTTAGGGTTTATAAAACACATCGCAGGAAATCCACTCCAAGAGTTCTGTTTGCTCGCCCAGCCCATGTCAAGCTCTCCCACACTTATCTCATTTCATCCTTACAGCCACCCTGTGAAGGGGGAGTCTTTGTTAAGGTTTCTGTGCTGGCAAATAATAAAAATCTTCTCGAATTGGCTTAAGTACAGGAGGAAAGGCAGTGAAGGGAGGGAGGGAGGGAGGGAGGGAGGGAGGGAGGGAGGAAGGAAGGAAGGAAGGAAGGAAGGAAGGAAGGAAGGAAGGAAGGAAGGAAGGAAGGAAGGAAGGAAGGAAGGAAGGAAGGAAGGAAGGAAGGAAGGGAGGGAGGAAGCTTATTACTTAAAGTGGGTAGAATCATAGAGACAGACAGGAAGCAGAATGGTGGTTGCCATGGGCTGGGGGAAGTGGGAATGGGAGTTACTGTTTATTGGGTAAATACTTTCTGTTTTATGAGATAAAAAGAGTTTTGAAGACAGATGATGATGATGGTAGCAAACAATGTGAATGTACTTAATACTGCTGAATTGTATACTTAAAAATGACTAAGATGATAAATTTGACATTATGTGTCTTTTACCACAATAATAATTTTAGAAGAAGAATGGTATGACTCCTGATGCAATGTGAGCATCTTCATAGAGTTCTGGGGGGACCTGGGGCCTAGGGGTCTTGAGGGGTGAATACCATAATTTCAGGTATTACAAAGCCAAGGAGCTGCAAGGCAACCCCTTGCTGGAAGGCTGTTGGGTTGGGGCAGGGGGCTGAGTCCGTCTATAATCGGTTGGCAATTCTCAGCATCCAGCAGGTGTGGCTGCATTTGCACTGTCTCTCTCTCTGCTACTCACCCCCCCATCACTTCCTTGGCAGAGGAGACAGCCTCCACCTCCACCTGTGCCCCGTTGCGTTCTCCTCTGAGCATGTGTAATGCACAAGTTGCCTTGCATTTGAAAAACAGACTCTCCATCTCCATATGACAGCATGAAACTCTGTGGTGGGTTTGCATTTCTTAATTAGGTGCTTGTCATTGCGAATTCCATAGAGCCACGTGTAAGTAAACAGTCAGAGACCTTTGAATAAATTTATTGGTTTTATTTATGTTTCTGGGCATAAAAATCTATAATTACCAGGTACAGCCTCAGTATAACTGGTATTTAATGACAATTACTTTTTGTTACCATAGAAATGAGTCCAAAGTAGTTACCCATAATTTCTCATTTCCCAAACCTCACACATGCTGGATTGCAATATTACCATAGTAATTGCCTATTAGTCATCATAAAATACGCAGTTACCCGAAAGATAGCAAGACGCCGTGAAATTTCTCATCTTCAGAAAACCTCAGTGCTGTTGGGAGCGTGGAGCGGGGGCGAGGCCCGGGCTCCGTGGGAGGTGGAGAGTGATTCAGCTTCACAGCCTGGCACCGTGGCGGGGACATGCTGCTGGCTCCTCAGACCGGCGCCCGTTATGTCTCCTGGCCCTGGCACTCCTCGCGTTGCGTCGCAGAGGATGCTCGAGTGCAGTAAATCCAATTTAACTAAGGTTTGCTGAGGGCCTGCCGAGTGTCAGGCCCTGTGTGGGGCCTCGGGGAAGCAGATGGAAATCAGAGGCGGCCCTTCTCCATAAGAAGCCCTGTGTTTAGACTGGAGGGGCGTGCGTGATGCCGTGGAGGCCTAGTCTAACGTCCAAGTGCCTATAAACTGCACGTTATATATATCGCCACATGTAGCCCTCTCAGCAGCCCTGTAACAGAGGCAGTGTGACAGCCCCATTTTAAACAGAGAAGGAAACTGAGGCACAGAGGTGCTGAGGAACCTGCCCCAGGCCCCTCAGCTGGAAGGGTCGGAGCAGGTCGATGACCCAGGCAGGTCCACTGTAGCCTGCTACAGATTTAACCCCTTGCCACACTGTTCCTGAAAACACGGCGCTTCCCTCTGACTGGGTGGCAAGGGAGGGGTTTTGAAAGATTGAGGATATATAGGAGTTCACCAGACCCTGAAGGGAGATAAAGAGACTTGTACAGCAAAGCAGCGTTAAGGATGGCAGAGGGCAAAACACCGGGGAGCTATTTCCAACACACACACAGACATTATTATAACTGACCGACCTTGCCCACTTCAACATCCAAAGAAGGAAACATTTTGAACTGTCTAAAATCCAACAGAACATAAAATTAGTTGTGTAAAATACATGTCAACACCCTGTTTGTTCCCTGACGGCATACAAACAGTGCATTTTGTTTTTCATCAAGCAAGAAATGGAAAACAAAGCTCCACTGCGAGGACTGCTCACTGAAAGACCTGCCAGCCCCTTCTCCCTGCTCCTCCTTCCCCAACCCAGCTGTGCTCCCCCTGCTTGGTGACTCGGTCACAGGATCAGTTCTGAAGCGGGAGGGGAGCTTATACACATCCAGCCCAGTGCCCTGCCCAGGGCAGGGGTCCCTCAGAAGTATCCCTAAGTGAAGTCGTGCCCCTCTGCTTGTCCACATCCAGCCAGGCCTAGGTGGTTCTCTCCCTCCCAATAAATCCGGTTGCACTGATGTTACCTCTGACCAGTCGAGGGGGTTTATATTCGGGCTAAACCTCCTGGCCCATCACTTCTGCTTCTTCCCCCTGAAGGACTACTCAGGTTCAGTCCAGCATGTGCACAGTAGCCCTTCAGGTGTTTGAAGACTGTGTACCCCAACTCCTCACTCCCCACTCACTCCGACACTGCCCACTCCTGTTCTCCAGGCCAAAGATCCCCAAAGCCTTCCAACTTCCCCTAGAGAACCTGAAACCTGTTCCTCCCCCTGTCCTTCCTGCTGTCCTCTAAACATGCTCCAGATGCTGGTCGTTGTCCATCTCTGAGGCAATGTGTCCAGGACTGAACAGTTATGGTGACGATGATGATGATGATAGGGGCAGTGTTGATGGTGGTGATGAATAGCTAAGACCTAGTGAGCCTCCTGGGCCTGGCACTATTCTAGGTATTTGGCATGTATTGTTTCACTTAATTCTTAAAACAATTCCATTATTATTCACATTTGGCAGATGAGGAAACCGAGGCATAGGTAGGTAAGGTAACACCCCCAAGTTATAGAAGTAGCTAGTGGAATAGGAGTAGGAAGGGACCATCGGAAGCCTAAATCTGAGGACCCTGCTTCTGCTACAGCCCATGTGCACACTGCTACCTGACGCTGAGCTCTTCTCAAGCTAAACCTCTCCCCTTGCATTTCTGCTAAGTTGCAACTCCTCCATCTTCTCTGAGAGACTTACAAGAAGCCTGTGGCATAGCAGGGCAGGAGTCACCCTCCCTCTCTGAGCAAAGAAAAAGGCAAGCCACAAAGAGGCTAAGTAACCCGCTCAAGGTCACACGGTGAGTGAGTCCCACAGTCCAGATGAAGCGTGAGCGACAGCAGGGGCCAGCAGAGCCTTGCCTCCCAGAGACTCTCTCCTGCTTTATGTAACCTGAGTGATGTTTCTGTGGAGGCTGAAAGGACATCAGGGCTGGCGGTGTAATCAGGTGTCTAACCCACAAGTGCACACCGCCAAAACCAATTATTCAAATGAGCTTCCCAGCCAGGTCCCACAGAAAAGGCCAGATGGCTGGGTGTCTGTGGAGGCAGCTCCCATCTCCATCCCTGCAAGCAGCTGAGGTAGAGTTGATGGCAAGTTGATTTTAATAATTGACTCTATGGTGGGGACAGGCCTCTCAGGAGACCGAAAGCCCAGAATTAGTGGCTGGGGGTCTGGAGGAGAAAACACGGTGATAGAATCGAGAACGTCATCACTTCCGGTCTTAGTTCCCAAAACACTGCTTGAAGAGGGCCACTCTCCATGGAAGTCCTCCTGGGGCTCCCCACGACCATCAGGAGGGTCCTAAACTCATTAGCTTGGTATTCAAGGCACGCACGGTGACCTGCAAGTTTCTTCTCGGCTTCGTCTTCCACTGTGCCCCGTGCCCCGTCCTGCGCCACCCTCCATCGGTCCCCCTGCCTCCCTGGGCCCTGAAGCGGCCCGCTTGACCCACACCTGGCCTGGCTGCCACTCTGCCTCTGCTAAAGAAGACTTTTAACCAAACTCTTTCTTCCCCCTCTTCCTGTTTTCTCTCCCTCCCCCATCCCTCCCTCCTTTCCTCCCCTTCTACTTTGCTCACCCCCACACCCCTGTGGTGGGCTTTGCCTTGTGGGGGAGATGCCTCTGGTATGAGTCTTGAGGGCTAAGTGGCAGTCAGCCCAGGAAGAGAGTGGAACATGTTCTAAACCAAAGAATCATAATGTTAAATGACAACAGTGATGATAACCCAACACTGACTGAACTTATACCGGCTCCAGACCCTGTGCTAAGTGTTTTACGTGTATGATCTCCACTGGCAACGCAGGGGTCATAGCTCACCATGCTCCCATGCCCACTTACGTCTGCCCATTCTGAAGGAGATACAGGGATCAGAAAGACAGAGGTCAAAGTATTAGCTTTATTATTGATAAAAGTGGGATTTGAAAGGCATGGCTTTTATCTGTGGCTAAAATTGGCCTCCTTTTACCTCACCCCCAAATTCAACTTCCCCACCAGCCTCAGGCAGAGCAGGAAGTGAGCTGCCTCCCAGAGACACACCAGGAGGCAGAAAGCACCCTCCCTACAGATCTAAGCAACCTGCCGGGAGGGGCCAGGCCCAACAGGCCCTGACCCTTCCCTCCTGCTCACCAATCAGATAAGTTCCATCCCCACCCTTGGGAAGAGTAAGCAGGTGGATGGAGGCCAAGAGCCATTCTCTCTACTCCTGGGGACCGGAAGTTGGATTTGTCCCAACAACCCATGAACCTATGAGGTGGGCTCTGGTATTATCCTCATATTACAGACCAGGGTGTTGAAGCACGAAGAGAGGTTAAATCATCTGCCTGAGGTCCCACGATCATGGGAGATCCAGGTATCAAAACCAGAGAGCTAACCACTTGCTCAGCCTGAGCCTTGCTGCCTTCCCCTGGGGGAGCAGGGAGCCTCGGGGAGTGTCAAGTGGTCTGACGTGACTGGGGCATGTGGTCAGGGCTGCAGCCCACAGTGCAGGTTCACACATGGCACATAGGCGCTGGCTAACGGCAGGTGGAGGCTGCCTTGCAGCCCAGGCCTGACAAGCCTTGAGACTGGGAGAAATCGCACCAATCCACAGAAGGGGGAGCATCTTTTCAATGGGCTCATGGGACTTAATATGAAACTTGCATGGTGAACAGATTGGAAACGTGGTGCAAGAAGCTGGAGGAATGTGTGGGGGCCAGATTGTGGCAGAACTGAGGGTCATACCAAGGTCCAACCATAAGACCAGCTATCACTCATGTAGCACTTTTCTCAAACTCTGCAGCATTCCCATCGTTCTACATGGCTCATCTCATTTAATCTTCACAACAGCCCTCCGAGGTCGGCAGAGTCTGCTGTTTACAGATCCGTGTGGAGGCGCAGATTCACACATTGCATATGTGGCGGAGCCAGGATCTCACCCAGGCAGAGAGGCTCCAGAGTCCACACTCGCAATCTGAGCCACTTTTCGGCCTCAGACCAGGTGGCCGGGGGTCTTGCCAGCTCCCAGATCTTGGGAAGACCTAAAGGACTTCTCTTCCTTTTTGTGTTTCCTCTGCCCCTTTTCAGTTAAGAAATTGAAATAGCCAACTCCCAGCCCCAAGAGCCAGTGCTCTTCTTTATAAAATGTGCCCCCTCAGGCCTGTCAAATGACTCTTTTTGCTCCTTGTCAGTGCTCTTATAGAGAGAAAAGTAGCCATTGGTTCTGGAATGGACTTCCAGCTCTACTCTTACGTAGCAGTGTGTCCTTGGCCCCAGTTCCCCACCTGTGAAATGTGGGAATTGGGTTTTATGAAATCTTGGGTGCCTTCTCGTTGGTGACAGGCCCTCACACTTGTAATTAGCAATGTGGAAATCCCCCAAGCCCGGTGTTTGGTGCCATCAAGCAGGGGACAAGAAGGAGGGAGGATGACTCCCCAGAGCCCAAGCTCTCTAAAAGGGGAAAGGCACGGACAAAGCTACTCATTGTTCACTAGCAATAAGTTCAGGGAGAAAGGGCCCCAGGCAGTTTAAGCTTGGAGACGATCCCTTTTCCAGGTGTGGCCTGAGCACCCCGCTCTCCCAGTCCTGCTACCTTCTAGAAAGGCCACCATTACAGGGTAAAGACCTGGCTGACCCTTGGAGGTTGGAGACCTGAGCCCTGAGCGTGGCTCTGCTATGAACCTTGGGCATGTCCAAGGCCACTGCACATGGACCTGGAGTTTGTGCTCCTGGTCAAGGGGGCAAGTGGGGACTTCCACTCTGCTCCCACCCCAAGTCTGGCCAGAGCAAGCGGCAGCATTTTGTACTTCACCTACCCAGAAGGGGCACCTGTTCAAAGTTGTCAGCCTGGAGGGGTCCCCTTTTGTCAGTTTGCATAATGGTTTCCCTTCATGCTAGTCCCCCATTTGAAACATAGTTTCCCCATTTAAAAATAAGGGTGTTGCATTCACCACTCACCCCACATGAATCCCCCCATCAGGGGCTGGCCTGATTCCCAGGACTGCTCAGAGAGAACAGGGAGATGGCTAAGAACACAGTTCAAGTCCTGCCTCTGCCACTTGTCCTTGCTGGCTGCGGACAAACTGCTCAACCTTCCTGAGCCTCTGTTTGCACAGTTTAACTGAGAGCTGGCTGTGTCCCTGCCACTGTGCTCACACTGCAGACTCAAGGACAAGGGAGACAGCTTCCGTCTCTGCCCTCCCAGGACTTTCAGGGCTTTGAACAAAACAGATGAATTTGTCCAAGGTCACAAAACCACTCAGTGGTAGGTCTGGGACACAAACCCAAGTCCTTCTGACTTGAAACCTATGTTCTCATTCATCGTCCTCCCTGATCCACAGTCCGGGTCATAGATATCTCCTTGCTATGATCTTCACAGAAGGGCGCAAGGGAAATGCTTTAAATATCCCGGTGGTGGTGATGAGGAGTGGATGCGTTATAAGTATCCCTTGTGTTTGAGACCAAGGACACTGCCCCCTGTCCTCCATTTCCACCACAGCTTATCCCACCTACCGAGCATTTTGTAGGAACTGTTGATGACAGGCTGTCTGGCATTCTGACACTGACCAATCAATAGAGCTGGAAGGTGCCTCGGGCCAAGGGCAATTGAATCCCAACCTCTTAGTGGTATTAAATAAAGCAATATTTATTTTGCTTTTGGTGCAAATATACTTAATCCAATCCAGCTCATTGGTGATGCTGAAAAACGGCTGTGTTTAAGGGACAATTGCAGGTGAGCCCCATATATCTCTGCTTGTCAATGCCACCGTTCTGGGAGTAGACAGCCCCACGGTGCTCAGAACAAGATTGATCTGGAGCCACCATGCTGTGTTTTTCTCCATCCTTTACGGGAGATGAAAAGGAAATTATAAAGAGGGGAATTAAAATCATTGCTCTCATTCTAGCTGCCATTATTGCAACAGGGATGAGGCACGATGCCCTTCACGAGATGAAGCTATTTATTTACCATTTGAATAATGTTCTCTGGAGCCACTGTATCTTTGCCACTGGGCAGAGGAGAGACCAGTGTGGTACAGGAAGAGCAAAGGAGTAGCTTAGTATCCCTTTCATAGATCATACAGCCTCTCTGATAGCTGGGGGACCTCGAAGCATCACTGTAGACTATCCTGGCACCAATAAGACCTGGACTCAAATCCCAGCTCTCTGTCCTAGCAGTTGTCAAATGACCTTCTCAAGGTCAAATCCCTCTTGCATTTTATTTGTTCTTTTATAAAACAGGACAAATAATACCTACCTCACTTGGTTACTGCAAATGTGTCCAGCATGTAATAGGTACTTAAATAATTTTCCAAATATGTTCTTCAAGTAATTACCTAAACCTTGTTTGCAGACTTTCAGGACATTTGTTTATGCATCTGGGCATCTACTCGTTCACTCATATTCAACAGATATGTTGAGCCTTCTCTGCAGCTGGGTCTCTAGTGGATAAGTTGGAGTGGAGGCAAGGTGACTCAGACGTAACCCTGTCCTCACTGGGCTCGCAGTTTGGAAGGAGAAAGAAAAGATACTCCAGAGTATCTCTGACTTGAGAAAGAAATTACATATTATGCGGTCATATATAAATTTGACTTCCATACATTTGGATTTTCTAAAATGATCCTAATGTCAAATATTCTGACTCATTGGTGCCACCAACAGCTCCATTCATGTCAGAACTTGGATCCTGATTTTGAGCTCATGCAGATATTTCATCTTTAAAAATAAATAACAGAAGAGAAGAGCGGTAAGGAGGCAGAGACGCAGCGCAGAGCCCCAGGTTTTCCCACTCGGTGACTAACCTGGCGGCCGCAGGAGTGAGAGGCCGGCACCTGGAAGCCATCATGCCCATTCCCCCGTGCTCGGGAAGCTGGTTTGGGGTCCTGAAACTACTGGAGAGAGAGCCTGCACCAGCCTTACTCTTCGGCGCTTACAGCCTAGTCAGGGTCACAAGCGCGTTAGTAGCCTGCTTAACATATTGCGTTATTTCCAGCCGTTCTCACTTCCCGGCTCTGCACATGCCACACCCTCTGCCTGGAGCACCCTCTCGTGCCCTGACTTTGGGCACCCTCGCATGCCCTTTTCAAAGCTCCGAGAGACTTAGGAACTCCAAAAGGCAAGGATCAGGTCCCGTGCAAATCTCAAGTGTTGAAAAATGAATGCAACTAATGTTAAGATACTGGTGACCCTTTACTACTGGAAGTTTCTTTTTAAAAAAAAAAGCTGTGTCAATCCTTTTTCTAGAATATTTTGTTTTCTTTGTATTTTAACTTTATTGGAAAGGTATGCTTCCTCTGTGTTTCCACCCCTAGGGGTAAAACCAGTCATGGATGTTTGAGAATCAGTCATATGAGAGACCTGGAAGAGAGACCTGTGAGTGAAGTGTGACTCCCTTGTTTTACAAATACGAGCATGGAGCCCAGGGAAGGGAGGAGCTCTCCCAAGGTGATATAGATCTGAGAGGTGGAGCTTGTCCCCCGGGTCCCTGCCAGGCTCCTACATTGTTACTAAGATGTTTTGTTCAGTAAATACCCACGGATAGACTGGTTGCCATCAGAAGCACTCTTTAAAAATCAGTTCAAAAAGCACCCAGCATCGATACTACTCACCGAAGAGTTTCATAAACACTCGAGCTTCTAAAGGGCTCTAGGATCCTTTGAGGATTCAGGTTGCCTTTGAATCATGGGCCACACTATCCCCATCAGATGGCTGCAGCAGGGAGGTGGTCTTTCAGGATCTCTCACGTGAGACACTCTTTCCTCCATTTTCAGTCTCACTTTTTTGAATCAAAGAGGCTTCCTGGAAGCAACATGGCCATGTGGAGAGACCACGGGGCCCAGGGCCAGGACCCCTGGATTCCAGCCTGGGCCCTGTGGAGAGCGGTGAGGTGACCTTGAAGGACTGGCTCACCGTCTCCGGCTCCCGACACTCCCACTTGCTAACGGAGTCCACCTGTGTGGCAAGATGGTGGGAACTATATCATATGATAGAGGAAAATGCTTGGGAAGGAGCGAAATGTTCACTCAACAGCCATGTCTTCAACGTCTGCCATAGTTCAGGTTCTTCGTCAGGCACAGGAACACAAGCCTGAATGTGGCACTGTCCTTGCCCTTGAGGAACTCATGGTCCAGCGGGGAAGACAGACTCAGCCGTGACTGCATCTTATACAGCAATGTAACATTTTTGAGCTGCTATAATGGGCCAGAACGTGTGCTAAATTAAGTTGGTTACGTGTATTCTGTCATTCGATCCTCACAACATTGTCCTGAATTATAAAAGGACACGAGCCCGTGAGCACACCCTCTTTCCCCTGTGGGACTCTACACTGAGGGCCGGCGCTCCTGGACTATTTGTGCACCAATCCCGATGTCCCCCCTTTTCTCAAGCAAGTTGTTTATAACCTTTCTGTGCTTCAGTTTCCACATCTGCAAAACGGGAATAATAGTAGAACCTGCCTCAGAAGGTCCACTTAGAGAAAGCATTTTGTACTAGTAAAGTACTTAACCCTTGGGGCAAAGTAATGTCAGCAAGTGCTCCGCTGTGTCCCCTTGATGGTGGTGCTGACACTGCTGTAACCTGTGCGTAGGGCCGGCTCTGTTCTCACTGCAGTCACTGAGCAACGTCAGCACTTGGCTGGTGTAAACACAGTGATGGAAAAACAAAATAACAGAACTCCCTGCCAGGCACTCAGGGCCCTGCACCGCGTCTCCCTCACAGCTTCGCCGTCCCCACCCGCTCACTGCATACTCTGTGATTCAGTCAAACCAAATTGCCCACCACTCCCCCCACATCCTAGGGGGCTGCACGGTTCCTTTCCTCGCTTACACTGTTCCTTCTGCCCCCAACACCTGGGAAACTTCTATGCATTCGGCAGGGCCCAGCTCAGATGGCTTCTCCTCCATGAAGCTTTTCCCCACGAGTCCCCACAAAATATTAGTTATTCCCCCGCCCTGCTGATTTTTATAGGAGGAAATCACTTTTATTTACCTATTATCCCCACCCCAACCATCTCGAAGGAGAGGTGGGTCCCCACTAGATTCCTTTATTTTTCTGAGTAGATGATAGGTGGGGTGCAAATTTAATAAGCTGGGAGGGAATAAAATTGCATTTCTTAGGGAAATAGAGGAGCTTGGAAGGTAAGGTGGGGGAGGTAAAATAGTGGGACAGAGGGAGAGAGAAGGGAAAAGGGGGACAGTTTGGGCAGAGAAAGAGATGATGGCCATTATCTGTTTTGAATGTGTTTAAAATCTGCAAAGAGAAGAATTTTATCCCACAGGTGGTGGAGAACCATAGGCAAATCTTGATCAGGAAAGGAAGGCGGCTCAGGGTGGGAGACATCCTGGGGACAGGAGGAGGGTGGGTCGGAGAGGAGAGTGACCGCCTGAATTGGGAGCAAGCACAGGGTGTCTGAGGTTGTACCTCAGCCTGCACTGCCCGGGGGGTGCCTGCAGTGTGCGCAGGCCCAGCAGATGGAGTCCTGGGGACAGAGACCTGGAGCAGGCACCTCTCCCAGGTCCAAGCAGGGCTTTGAGCAGATCCGAAGTAAGAAAAGGCCGAGGAGGGCGAGAAGGAGAACCAGATGTCACGGTCGCATTTGCCCTGGTGAAGGTCTTTCGTGTGCCCAGGGGAGGGTATGGAGAAGGAGGGCAGGGCAGCTTTCACCGAGGAGGTGACATTCAATCAGGGATCTGAAATAAGTGAGGCTTAGTCACTCAGTTCTCCGGAGGAAGAGAGTTCCGCGGAGGGCAGCCTTCCAAAGCCCTGAGGCGGACGACGCTGGGGTGTCTGAGGAGCAGGCACAGGGAGGGGGCAGCGTCTGGCACCAGGCAGCAAGGGGGGGGGGCTGAGGTCAGAGAGGTCAGCAGGCTGGGCCTCTTGGGGGCTTGCAGCTGCTTGTAAGGACTTCGGCCTCCAATTTTGTTCTGTGTCTAACAGAGAACCATTTGAGCAGAGAAGGGACACGATCTGACTTAAGTTTTAAGAGGATCACGCTGGGGGCTGTGTGGAAAGTGGGGACAGGGGTGCGATAGGGTTAAAGGTGAAGCGGGAGGGCACAAGCGAGGAAACAAGGGAACCAGATACAGATTATAGCACAATACCCTGGACCTTGGTCGAGACTCAAGGCGGTATCAATGGAGGTGAAAAAAGGTGCTCGGTTCTGAATCTGCAGGTTGCCCCACAAAAAATGTACACACACTCAAACAGCTGATAGCTCAACTGATGTTTCCTCCTTCTCAGATTTAACCCATTGGGATTAATAATTATTCAAAGTGCCTATACAGTTTTGGGGGGGACACCCTGTATTTTGAAAGTAGAGATGATGGACGAACTGGGTATGAGAGAGGAAGGGGGACACCAGTGGCTTTGGCCTGAGCATTTCTCTCTGCTGCGCTGTCCAGGAGATGGGCATGTGTCTGTGGCCTCAGAGCGTGGACACTGACGTGAGACCGACACAAATTATTTTTGAACCTCTCTGTGACTCAGTTTCTTCTTGTGTAAAGTGGTCATTGTAATAGTAGTGACTCCATAGGGTCGTTGAAAGCACTGAGTGAATTGAAACACGTGAAATGCTTAAAAATGTCTCTGGCAAAAAAATAAATGCCAGGTGAGGGACTGTTCCTACTCCTAAGTGTATTTGATAAATGAACAGCTTGGCTTGTTCTGTTTATACTGACTCTGACTTTGGGGCCTGCCTAGGTGCTCTCTGATGGGGTTTGACCTGAACCGTCACTGGCTGGATCCCTCTCCATGGGCCCACCCTACCCTGTATGGGGTCAAACAGCTCATCGTCCAGATGTACAACGACCCGGTGAGTAACCGCACCCCTCGGCAGCTGCTGGCTTGATCTGGGAAAGAGCAGTGTTGTCCTGGGCAGTTCACTGGGAGCTGCGGGTTAGGAATACAGGGTCCAAACCAGGGAGGGAGCAGGTCTGCTCATCTCCTCTGCATTGGATGGACCCAAGTGATGCCCCCACTGCTCACAAACACTGGGCTCAGGGGTGGCGGACTCATGGGCTGAAGGAGACGCACTGGAGCAGATCCACCTTTGTCAGGGCTCCATGGTTACAAGCAAAAAAAATGCAACTTGAACTAGTTTAAGCAAAATAGGTAATTTATTAGAAGAGTATCCGAGTAGCTCATGTAACTGAAGACTGTAGACTGGCCTCTGCCACCTGCAGGGAACATGTCCCAAATGTCACATCCAGTGGCTCCTAACTACAGACTGACTCACTCTCATTTTCTAGTTCCAGTTCCAGAAAGACTATGATTGGCCTAGCTTGGGGGATATGTCCACCCCCAGGCAAGTCAGCCCTGGCCCAAGGGACAGGGTTATGTAAGGACAGGGCAACTTTGCTGGAAGCGCATGGTTCGGTGGTGGTGGTGAGCCTGTTCCCAAAGAGGAGGGCATGCTGTTCAGAGAGTAGGGGGGCAGTGGGTGTCCACACAGAGTTTGTTCAGTGGGGCAAGATTTTATAAGAAATAGAAGACATTGGGCTTTTATAACTTAGAGAAAGGAGCAGACCATGATCATTCTATCTCTGAAGGGCTATTGGAGAGAACTGGACAGACAGACATCTTTTAGGTGGAGACCAAAGGCCAAAGTAAAACGTATAGAAAAATCTAACTTTTTAATAATTAGAGCTGCCTGAGAATTAAATGGGTGTGTGAACTGTGAACTTGAAGCTCAATGACACTGTCAAAAATGGTGCAGAGGAGCCTCAATTGTTTGGAAGACATTGTAGTGAGATTACATCTGAGTCTCTTCCAACTGTGATGACTGTGACTTTATGACCCGTGACTGCCATCAGGTTAACAGGTAGTGATTGCTAAGACAGCAAAGGTCCCAGAGTCGGGGTATTTCAGTGACCCATCAATGTAACTGTTTGAAGATGCCCATAAAAATATCTTAAATTAAAGAGCAATATTACATTGATTACCCCTCACAAACACTGGACTCTGTTGTGGCAGTCTCATGGGATGGAGGAGACAAAAATGTGCACTTAAAAACAAATGCACAGCCCGGCCAGGCATGGCTCAGAGGTTGAGCGTCGACCTAGGATCCAGGCGATCGGGGTTCAATTCCTGGTCAGGGCACATGCCCGGGTTGCGGGCTCAACCAATGACTCTCTCGTCATTGATGTTTCTATCTCTCTCTCTCCCTCTCCCTTCCTCTCTATGAAACCAATAAAGATATATTTAAAAAAACCCACAAACAAACAAACAAAAAACAAATGCACATATTAGAGCAAGGGTAAATGAACAGGTGAACCCTTAGGTGCAGTGTAGTTAGCTCACCCGTTATCTTGATCTCCTATGAACTTGGTTGCCCAAGTCTTTGTTAGCCCATCTGCTGTGCCAGTGCTTATGCATCCGTAGCTTTACCCTACCTGATTCCTTCTCGAGCTCATCCTCCTTTGTCTATAAAAGAAGGTGTTAGCTGTGCTCCCCAAGCGCTTTCATTACCCTGGACTGGCGATGCCATCCGACCAGCTCTCCTGGCAGAGAGGAGCTGCTTCCGAATTTCTTGGGAAGTGTCTGTCGTCCGCCGGGTTCTGCACTGCCCACCCCACTGACCTCGTGTTAACTGCAGTTTCCCTGGTAGAATCACCGTGCTTTCTGCTCCTGCCTCCTCTCCTTACAGAGAACAGCTCCTATATTTTTCCCTGACCTGGCTGATAATAGATGTTCAGTAACTATCTGTTGAATTAAATTGGATTGAACATGGCAATTCCTGTTATGCCAAGTGCACTGTGGTTTATAGATACAAAACAGCTATTCACAGGAAAGACAAAGAGGCGTGATGAAAGAAAGGACAGGGGCAGGAGAAGTGACAGAGTGGGGGCAACTGAACAAAGGTGCTTTAGGGGAACAAGGAGTGAGGGCACAGGGCAAGGAAGGGGGTTACGTTTCAGCCTGCTGTTGCCTCAGGAATCAGAATTCATGATCTTCTCACAGACAACCAGGCACTCGCCCATGTCACAGGACACAGATGAGATAAGACTGAGGTACAGAGCTGTTAGGACAGTCTTGGTGCCATGAATAGGTGGACTGTCAGCTGATTGGTCTTAATAAACACCCTGGGATGCTGAGCTGGTTGTGTAAGCTGCACCCTTCCTGAAAGTCTGCTCCTTTACGCCCCAAGCAAGGACATGGAGCACAAATATGGGAGTCAAGCTGACTGGGAACAGGACCCCAGGACCCCAGCTCCCTCGGTCTCTTCCTGTCTCCCGCCCCCAGTCCAGTCTTTTACCCTATTCTTTCTACAAATATTTATCAAGTAATTTCTATATACCAGTTCTAATAGTAAACAAAATCCTAACCCTTGGAACCTAGTGGGGAAATAGATATTAAACAAGTAAATATTGATAACTATAGATTTACAAAGTGTGTTGGGTTACCCAGAAAAGCACCAAGTATGACCCGTAAGTAGGATGGCAGTAAGTTTCAGCTTGCCTGGCGCATCTCTGGCTCATGCCTGTTGTCCTAGAGTCTTTGTTTATACAGGCCCCTTTCCTCTTAGAAGTGGCCCAGTCTGGGTGGTAAACTAGGGTCTCTCTACTTAAAAGCTGTGTGAAAGCTCCTAGTATAGTACTTGATGTGTAGGAGATCCTCTGCAAACAGTATTTGGATGAGATCCAAATCCACATTTGACTTAAGAGTCAGTGTGTCCAGTTGCAAACACTGCAACACCTGAGGTGTCTGCCCTAAGGGCTCTAAATGCATTTCTCCTCCCTGCCTGGACTGTCACATAGTGATTGTAATCACTCTATCCGGTGCCATCCGAGCTGCCCGGACAGCTTCTGTCCTTGTGTCTAAATGCTCACATCCTCACCCCTTCCATCCCGGAGGCCTTCTGATCACAGAATCAACATGCAGAGAATCAGCAAGACCCTCACTGATGGGCTGGGACTCTGTGACGGTTGTCCTTTCACTGACCTTCAGGCCCTGTGCTAGGTGCTGGGAGCAATCAGAGCTGGTGTCCACCCGTAAGGAGCTCCAGCCTGGTAGAGACAAGAATTAATTAACAGTTATTCTGGGTGCATTTGTGGAGGGAGGCACAGGGTTATGGGAACCCTTAGAAGGAGCCCAACCCACGAGGCCCCACCTGAACTGATGTATGAAGGATGCCCAGGCAGGAAGGGCTGGCCAGGCAGAGGTTGGCGTGCAGGGCTTATGGCAGGGAGCCTCGGGAGGGCAGGGCGAGGGGCAGGTGTGCAGAAGCTCATGGGTGACTTTAAATACCGAGCCAAGGAATTTGGCTTCTTCCATGGCCCAGTGCTCTCTTCTCATTAAAATCAATGTCATGGGCTCTCCTTTACATTGAGTTTTAATTGAATTAAATATGACTATAAAAAAATCAAGGCAATGGAACAAAACACCAATTGTGAGGAATATTGTGGCACACACCCTCTCTTAGTCTTGGGATCAGTGTAGTCAGCGGAGAGCCATCAAAGATGTTGGAGCAAGAGAGAGATCAATGACTAGCATTTCCATCCATTCACTCCCCCAATCTAGACACTCTGGAGTTATTCTAAAATTTAAATCCAACTGAATCTCTCTCCCATGCTTAAAATCTTTCAATTGATCCCCATTACTTGTGGGACAACATTCCTGACTTGCCATTCAAGGACACACCCCATTCATACCCAGGTCATAGCACAGCACATGCCACCAAGAAGAATATTAAGCTGATGACGAATGAACAGATGCCTACAGAGCATATGCTTAGAAAACCACTAGGGCTGCAGTGTGGACAGGGGATCAAAGAGCTGAGGCGAATCGGAAGAGAGCCCCCCTAGGTGCTTATTGCAGGAGTCCAGGGGAGGGATAGTGAGGTCTGCACTGGAGGGTGGCCAAGGCTGTTGCTAAGAAGAACCCCAGGAACTGAGCACGGGAGGTGAACAGGTCCCCTCCTGCCCTTCCTGTGCTCCCTGAGTCCCTCAGAGCCCAAGGGTTGCTTTTTTGAGAGGTTTCTATGCTCTGGGGTGATGTCCGCCCTTTTCCTAGAGGAGAAAAGCCTGTGTTGCTATAACAACTTGGCTGCAGTTCTTTTAGACAGACCCGTTTTCTTAAATCATTTAAGGAAAATTAGCTGCCATAACAACACAGAGCAGTTTTTAAAATAGAGCAACACAGGGCTGGTTTTTTGTGTGTGTTTTTTTTTTATTTCCTTGCTTGCCTCCTGTAGTCCTTGAGATAAGCTGCTCTCTTTCTGTCAAATAAATAAATAAATTGTAACACACTGACATGACAGAGCAGGAGGCGACATGGCCAAACACACACAGAGCCAGCACTCATTCCCGCTGCACACAAAACATACACGCACAACATGGAAGTTTGCAGAAAATGCGTACATTTACATACATAAAACAGAAAATGCATCCACATAAAAACACAAACATGGTAAATGAGTATATAGTTATACATAATCACACAAAGGACACACACACACACACACACACACACACACCCACGGTCAGGCACAGTGGGACGAGGTCTGTTCTCAGCGTGAGCAGAGGTTGCACAGGGTCACCAGACCCAAAGGCCCTGAGATGGCAGCTCCTCACAGGAAACCAAGGGGCACCTGCATGTTCGTACCCAACAGCCTGGGGGTGGGGACAACCCTACCTTGGGAAGGATGGAGGTAAAGGGTAAAGAGTAGGGGCACCCCCATCCTCACCCCGCATGCACACTTAGAGGTAAACAAGGACAGCAGGCGGCCTCAGCCATGGCGTTTGGGTGGCAAAGTATTTGCCTGGCATGGCAGGATGTTAACCACCCCTAGAGGAGGCAGTGCCCTCCTGGTGAAAACCACATCCCTGGGCCACTTGCAGGTGGTTTCACTGAGGCCTCGGGAACTCTGGGACCCGGACCATGGATTCCCAAACCCTTGTTCCATCCCCATGCCTTTGACTTTATTGTGCCAAAGATCCCCGCAGAGAGCAGCTGAAACTGTGTGGGCTCGGCCTTGTGGCAGCAAGAGAAGCTGATCACACTCACCCCCCGCCAGAGTGGCTGAGCCACTCATTTGCTTGGTGCTCTTGGGCAAGTCTCTTCCCCTCTCTGGGTATATTTCATTGTCCCTGTCTGTACATTGTAGGGTTTGAAGGATGATCTTTACAGGGCCTTTCTGGCTCCAAGAATCTATGTCGCTTTGTAGTTATCTGCTGATTACAGTATAGGAACCACTGAAAGGTAGGATTTTCATGACAAGGCACTAAAGTCCTGGCAGCTGCCAGGAAGGACATCCTGGAGTGAATGCAGGTGCTCAGCACACGCAGACGTCCCATAAACGTCAGGTTCCGAAGCCTCGGTGTGCCCAGGCACTGACAGGGAAGAGCAGTCCCTGCCCTGCCTGCCTCACAAGTTGGAGAAAGGGACGTATGTGAATGTGAGGCATTTATAAAGGCAGGGAGATCATTGCGCTGGGGTTGGGTGGAAAGGAAATCCTGTTGAAATGCCTGGCCTGCAGCCGGCTGCTGGAGCTTCCTTGTGGGATGGATTAAATGTGCTCACACCACCAAGGCCCGTCAAACTCTTAGCTCTTCTCCAGCGTTTCTCTACTGCTACCAGCCTGGCCCAGGAAATCGGTAAATAGCCACCAGGCGAGAGGTTCAACGTGGGAATGAAGACTGGAAGTGAATGTAATTGTGCAGGGAGCTCTGCGAACAGAGGGTGCTTTGGGTTCATGAAATTTTTACAGTTTTTCCTACTATGGTTTGAGATGGTTTATGAAACTTTAAGGAATTTTAAGAGAAATCATTATTTGTCTAAAGGGCAACTTCTCCCACCTGTGATAAAAGACATGGATTTTCTAACTCTCTCGATTATAACTCTGACTCCGGCAGCAAGCAGGGTGCAGAGATGGATCTCGCGCTTAAGAGTAATATTCCTGTCAAATAAGCTGTTTGCTTCCATTTCTCACATCTTTTCATCCTGAAAGGCCCTGGATCTCGCCAACTGACTAGATGCATATTGTTTCAACTGCTTGGGGATCAGCAAAGCTTCTGGAAGGTTCCCTGTGAGTCAGTTCCGTTAAACTCTCCGTGTCTCATTTCCCCTTTCTGTACATTGGGATGAACAATTCCCACTTCATGGGCTTTCTCTCAGAATAAGACAATATGTGTATAAATAACCTTCAATGGCAGGTATGTGAAAAACAGCTATTAATATGTCATGCATTGGCCATTGTAGTCCCCACGCCCCACCCTCCAGCTCCCATGCCCACCACAGACGGTGATTCCATTGAGAGCTTGGACTGCATCTTAGTCATTCTGTGTCCCTGACGCCCAGCACAGGCACATGCCCCCACAAATGGGTGCTGGCAGAGAGAGGGGAGAGGCAGGAAAGAAGAAATCCACTCCTTAAGACCTGGGATTAACATCCCAGCAGAGTTCTGAAGAATGATGGCGATTTGCTGAGTAAAGAGGGGGAAAGTCTTCCAAGTCCAGACACGCTAAGTCACTCTCAAATTCCACCTCTTCTTCAGAACCCACCTCCGGGCCCACTTTCTCTAAGATGCCCCTGAACACTTGGGCCCACAGTGAATTCTTGTTTCTTTGGTGCTTCTGTAACCGTTAGTAGACTTTGCTCCTTTCACCTGGTGGTTTATTCCATAAGCAAGTAGAGAGTGTATTCCATGGGCTTGGTGCCACAGTAGCATCTCCTCTGACTGTAGCTTCCATTTTCTCAACTAAATTGCAACCCCTCTCCCACCCCCTCCTCCCGCGCAGTGGGTCTGCCCCTCACCCTCCTGCTGCCCTGAGCGGGGTGGGCCCCTCCGTGGTGGCTCCATGAGAACCTCCTAGGCACCGATGGCAATGCTGTCTCTCCAAAAGGGTGGTTGTTTGGATGTCTACAGGCACCCCACAGAGCTACCCCACCCCAGTTCAGGCGCACATCCTGCTGTTTCAGTGGTAGATTCCCTGCCTCCTGCGGTCGGAGCTGCTCAAGGTCAGGAGCTGTCTGTCTGCAGCACCTGGCAGAGCCCCACTTGGTAGGACTTGACGAGTGTTTGGGGAAATGTTGGTAGCCACCTCTCCTGACCCACCGTTTCCCAGCAAGACAGCCCTGACTCATCCCAAAGGAACCCACTGTACTCCCGGCTTTCAGACCTCCGCAGTTCTCTCTCTGTACCGCACTTCCATGGACTCATCTTCCGTCCTTCATGTTCTGTCCCTGCTGATTCCTTGTCACAAGGAGCTCCCACGTACAGAATCTTTTCTGTAGCTCACGAATTCAGAAATTCTAGAGTGTTAGAATTTAGCCATGTAAACTCTCCATCACAGGCCCACAAATTCCAAAGTTCTCTTCACTCCCTCTCTGCCACCAGTGTCTGTCCCCCTTACCCTGGTTTCTAGGTTAGACCCTGGTCTGAGCAGGTTGGGATCTGCATACAGCCTGCTACCCGCTTCGGCACTCAGCCGAGCCGGCCTAAAACAGAGCCCGGGTTCCATTCCCGGTGCTCCATGTTCAACGTGCGTGCAACTTTTCCGAGAGTTATTTTCGGTTGTTACTGTTGGGAGGCTCTGGAGCCCAGGATGAATTCATGCTGGTACATCAACTAGCACACTGCATTTCAGAAATTGGCCTTAGCCATGGGAAATCAAGTAAGCCAGATGCCTAATTAGTCCATTATTTACCACGGTGGAGGGAGCTGAATTCTGATGAAAGGGACCAGACTAATCACTGCTTCCAGCAAGAATGAAACTGTGTAACCTTTTATCAAGAAATCGCCCATCCTCCCGAAGCACACCTCCCCCCCCAGCTCCATCCCGGTCCCTGGTGCAGGGCTGTGAGGCGTCTTACAACCTGGACCCAGCCTCGCCTTCTGGCCGGTGAGCCTGATGTTCCCACTCAGCAAGTCATCCCGGCTCATAGTGCTGCTTTCACCTCAGAGCTTGTAAAGTGTGTAGATGAAAGAATAACTTCCCTGTACCCTCCAGCAGAAAAAACATTCATGTATCCATCCACACATCTCCTGAGCCCAGACGCTACCCTGGGATACAAGGCAAACCAGGAACAGCCCCTTCCCTCAAGAAGCGAGAACCTGGGACAGAGTGGCAGTTCTCGAACTGCTTTCAGAAAAGCATTGCAAGAGGCCTGAGGACCCCTCCCTGGGGCTCCTCTCCATTCTAACCCGAGCAGTACAATTTTGTGATTAAGAGCTCAGGCTCAGGCCCGGATTGAAATCTTATTTCAACCTCAACCTCCGTGCTGTCTTGGACAGGTTCCTTAACCTTCCTAAGCTCCAGTTTCCTCTGTAAGAGGTTGTTGTGAGGATTAACTGGAGTGATTCTGGTGACTTGCTTAAGGCACTGTGCCAGGCACATATATTCTCAAAAGATTTTCACTTTTATTAGTATAAGAGATGTGTTTGAATAAAGGATCCCATGGCCATAGAAAGTTTGTAAATCCCTGGGCTAGAGCTCCAGACTCGGTAGAGCAGTGAGTGCAGGACAGGGTGGTCAGCACTGGGATAGACAAGGGACCTACCTGGGTGTCATGTAGGAAATGCTGGTCATCTCAGCTGGACTTAAGGTCAGGCAGGGCTTGCCTGGAGAGGTGACCTCTGGGGACGAGTTTTGGAGGGAGAAGAGGAGTTGTTAAGACAAAGATTGGGGGAAGCACTATAGGCAGAGGGAGCCATGTGTGAGGACACAGGTATTAGGCAGGTGACTGCACTCAGGGAATCCCAGGGAGCTTGTGTACTGGATCGGGGGGAGCAGGTGGGGAAGGCCGGGGTGAGGCCGAGTGGTAGGTGGAGGCCGGTCATCGGAAGCCCTGTACACTACCCCGGGGAGCTGGACTTGATCCTGAAAGCCACTGGATTGCTCCTTCAGGGAGCAGGGAAGATGTGGAATGCAAACAAGAGGGGGAAAAATGTTTCTATGACTTTCTGGGGTTTAAAATATATTGTTGTGTTTGTAGCGTTCAGCCAGCAATTGCAGTACGAGAAACCTAGACTGAAATAATCTGGTGTGAATAAGGATTTGTGAAAAAAGTGTCTACAGATCATTATTTATAAATAATGAAAAGCTGAGAAAAAATCTAACTGCCTACCAGTGGGAAACTGATTAAGTGAATCACGATACATTCACATAATGGATGTTTATGAAGAGTTAATAATATTGTAAAGATGCTTATGCTATAATTTTAACTGAAGAAAAAGCTGCAGACAACGTTGCATGTGTATTATATGTTAAGACATACATAACAAGCAGGTTTAAAACACTCACAAGAAGAATGGATGTAAACTAGATGTTAACAGTGCTATTTCTGGGTAGTAGGGTTTTTTCTTCCTCCCTGCTTTTTTATGTTTCCCAACAGTTTTTCCACAAGCATATATTAACTTTAAAACTGGAGAAAAATCATGGAAGGAGGAGGGGACCTAGCCACCCAGAGAGGAGGCGGGACCTCATTTTATGAAACAGAACCAAACTCATCAGGGTCAGCTGCATGGTTCGGAGCCAGTTCCTAGTGTGAGAGCCTCATGAAGCCAGCCGAGCCCACATTAAAGAAGGGAACTGGGCTCAATCTACAGCCATCTAAGCATCCATCTTCTAACTATCCATCTTCCTGTCTTTCCATCCATCCATTGTACCCCTGCCCTCTCTGTTCAAAACTCCTATCCCCGAGGCACCCACATCCAGGCTGCTACATCCTAGGATGTAGTCCTTGCCCTAGGACCTTGTCAGCATAGCAGGGACTCTCCCTCCTTCCCCAGAGCGAACCTAAAATTGTGCCCTGTCTTCCTACTCTGGTCCCTTCTCAGTCACTGCCCTGTTAGCTAGAAGGACTGGAGGCAGACCCTTTACTCCCCCAAGGATTAAGAGCAAGGACTCTGCAGTCAAAAATTGCCCCCGGCCCCCGATTCAGACTCTACCTACCACCTTGCCTCTCGGAGCCTCTGTGGCCTGATCTGTGAAATGGGGGAATAGAGCTGTTATGAGGATTGAAAAAGATGGTGCAGAAAGCACTTAGCACTTACATAGTGTGATATGTTTTAAGGCTGGTAAATTGTAAGCACTCAACAAATGTTAGCATTTACTTTTATTGTAAGGTCAAATCTAGTGATATCCAAGTGCTAATATTTCAATGTTAATTTCACAAAGGCGTCTTCAGAACATTATTACCATTTTTAAACTGTAGCATTTATAAAAGGAGCCATGATTCTGGTTACTGACAGAGCATTGCAAGTAACTGTAGGTCTTAAATGATGGGCTGGGAGCAGGTCCTTGGCTTTGTCTCAGTTTCTCTGATCACTTCCCGACCCCCACCTGTGACTCAGTCTTTATTCAACTGAGCTTCCCATTAACTCAGTGACAGACAGCTCAGTACCAGGCGTGGGAGCTTTTTTCTCTTAGGCTTTCCTGTATTTGTCTGTTCTAATCCATTCTGCATGGATTCTACAGTTTAACCTTCAGAGGGCAAGTGAATTTCAGTCACTCCTGGGGTCTGGGTAGGTGTGCACGTGCACATTGGGGCAGCTCACTGTAATCCCTAAGGGCTGACAGCTGCAAGGATGCTTCTATGTGAACACCAGTGAATGTGACCCTCAATAACCCGGGGCAAGTCCCGACCAGCTCCCTGGAAGGCGGAGTTTGTGCATTGATCGGGAGCTGTGGCCAAGTCACAGAAACTGCCTCTCACTGGCTGTGCCCAGAGGGCACATCAAGGCCAAAGCTTTTCTTGAAACTCCTGGCGTCACCAGTACACACCCAGCAGTTGGAAAAGTGGACTTACTCAGGCTTCTGGTTACAAGAGGGCAGTTTCTTTCCTGTTAGAGTTAGCTCCAGGCTGTGACCTTGAGAAATCCTCCAATTGCTGAGGCATGTTCTTTTTTTTTCTTCTTTTTAAAAAAAATATATCTTTATTGATTGATTTCAGAGAGAGGAAGGGAGAGGGAGAGAGAGAGAGAAACATCAATGATGAGAGAGTCGTCGTTGATCAGCTGCCTCCTGCATGCCTCCAACTGAGGATCGAGCCCGAGACCCGGGCATGTGCCCTGACCAGGAATCCAACCTTGATCTCCTGGATCCTAGGTCGGTGCTCAACCGCTGAGCCACCTCCAGCTGGGTGAGGCATGTCCTTTATAGACAGATCTGCTATGTGACTGGTTTAGGGGCAAATGGAAGCAGCACATCAGGACCCTGGATGGGAGAGAAGTGCTGATATTTACTGAGCTTCTATTAAGTGCTAGGCATTGTCTCATCTAACTCATGTAACAGCCGCATGAAGTGGGTGCCATTACCCCTGTTTCTCAGGTGAGGAAGCCAGGGCTCAGAGTGAATGACACCCCCCACACACACCCCGGCTGTAATCTCTCCTGGTGCACACCTGTACCCTCCATAGCACGCTGTTGGCTGTTGGGTTAGGTGCTTGTTTTCTCAGTGTGAGCTCCTTGAGGGGTAAAAGTACATTTCTGTCATCTCTGCATTCTCTTGCCCAGAGCATGGTGCCTAACACATCAGTACAATGAGAGTTGGAAAAAGGAACAAATGAAAATCTGTAAGAACCTACGAGGTCCCACAACTGGTGGTAGCAGAGCAGAAAAGGGACATCAGATCTGCCCGATCCCAAGGCCCATCCCGCAGTGCAGCTCAGGATGAGCGGTCCAAGGGCAGAGCAGTCAGCAGGAGGCTCAGAATTCCCCAGGGGGTGTCCTCTCTTTATCTCTAAAAGACACACAAATGGCCAACCTAGAAGAGAGGAGTTCTGTTGATTTAGCTTTTTCTTGAGTATGATGACACCTTTTACTAGCAGATGTTCAGAATTACCCCCATTATCTTTAGGTTCCATTGGTATTATAAATGCATATACCTGTTCATTCATTACTCTCGGTACCGGGCCCCTTCCCCCACTGCTGTAAGGAGCTCTTGGCTTGAGAAGTTCAGAATGAATTCCACAGACTGACAGGACAGGACAATCGTCCTGCAGCTAATACGGATGCAGTCAAGAGGTTTCACCTCGGGGTGTCTCCTCTTCATCCAGACCGTGCTCTCCCCCTGTGGATGTACACATCCCTAACTCTGATTTGGCCACTTTTGACCTTGAATTGGTAGGTTACCTCTGGCCTCCTGGGCTCTCAGAGTTCACTTTGCCCTATGTGGAACCAGAGAACTTCAGAGCTAGAAAAGCCGAAGAGGTGCTCCAAACCCACCTTGAATAGAAAGAACATAGAGAGAGACCACGTAAGCACAGGCAGGGAGCTGGCCACACAGGGAGGCAGTACCGGAGAGATGGGACTCAAACTCAAGCCTTGTGACTTCCATCAGATGTCCTCTAGGCCCTGGGGATGGCACATGGGTCTTGCTGCAAGTTTTTTCACTAATTTGTCACAGAGATGTACAGGCTTCAGAGCACATCCACATACAGGCATTCATTTGACCCTCACTGCCATGCTGTAAGACAGAGATTATTGTTTTATTTTGCAGATGAGGCAACTAAGGCCTACAGTTACGAAGCAACTTTCCCAAGAGACGGAACCAGGGCTCACTCTTAGGTCAGACTCCAGGTGGCCCCCAGTCCGGCTCAGGGCTGAGCACACAGATGGATGAATGAAAGGAAGGGAGGAGCGGGAGGAGCAGGGCAGAGGGTCCTCACTGTTTCCCTTCCCTCCTTCTCCCGTATTCAGTGTCCCATCCCAGACCACCAAGTCTTTCCTGAACGGGGCAGAGCAAGGTGTGGGGGAGGCAAAGGGAACCCATGGTTCAAGCATGGTCGGGGCAAACTCAAGGCTCACAGAGCAGAAGGGGCAGACTCGGGCCAGGACAAGTCAAGTCCTGAGGCACAGGGGGCCAGCCAGTGGGCTGGACACGCAGGGCAGAGAAAGGGTAGAGAGAAGCTTTGGGGGAAACAGCCGGAGAGACGGCAGTTGAGACAGGAGACGTCATATCAGCAAGGGCAGGGAGGAAGAGGGGCACAGCGGGAAGGAGGTGGGTCCGGCTGGTGTAGAATGTCCCTTTGGGGAAGGAATGGATTTTGTAAAAGTGATCTGATTCTGAGGGGCCTCAGGACACCGGGCTGAGATATTTGAGTTTTATCATCAGGGCTGAAGGGAGGTCTGTGGGCAGGGAAGGGGCAGGATGACAGGCATTAGCTCTGACTACGCAGTCAGCGCCGGCGCGTAGACCTCAAAACCGCCCCCCGTTAATCTGACAGTCCACTTTGGTATAATTTGTTAAAAATGACAAAATGTCTCATTTTGCTGCAGTTCATTTTGACCTTTCTTAATATTAGAAAGTTAATTTCGGGAGGGAAATAAATGTATTAGTGTTGTCACAGTCATAAAAAGATGAATTCTGTACTGTCAAGCTGTTTCTTTGAATGAATCCATCATGCTGTGAGATGGTTGCCTTCCAGCCCCCAGCATCTCTCAGCTCCTCCCCTGCTCCCACCCTCCCTCCCTCCCTCCCTCCCTCCCTCCCTCCCTCCCTCCCTCCCTCCCTCCCTCCCTCTTCTTTCTTTTCTCCCTTCTCCCTTCTGACCCTCACCCCTTCCATCTGCCAGCACACCTACTGTGATGTGCTCTGGGCGGACAGAGATAAAAGAGACTGTCCCTGCTCTAAGGCAAGACCCATGCTAGTGGGGAAGACAGAACAGGAAAGCAGCCGTCGTCGGTGCCACAAGAGGAGAGAGACGGGTGCCGAGGAGCACCCAGAAGAGCTGCCCGCCTGCAGAGAGGACTCCTGTTAAGTTAGGAGCCTGTGCCCCATAGTAGGACTTGGGTTCACTCTATGAGTAAGAGAAAAGACTGCAGGTAGGGCTCTGAAGGGTTGGGTTCTGGTCCCATCTCTGATCTATCGTAGTTACTAGACACGGAGCACCCAGACTGTGGTAAGCATCCCACATACATTATTGCACTTAATGTTCACATCTTTATCAAAGGTGTGTCCCCATTATTTTATTTCAGGAAAACAAGGCCCAGAGAAATGAAGTTGGCCACTTGGGTTGTGAATCTCGTACAGAGTTGACTGATAGCAGGTGGCCCCAGTCTACTGTGCTTCATCTCCAGCTGGCTATCGGGAGTTGTTGTTTTTATGATACCACATGGTATACTGTTATTAACTTCACTACACCAATTATACTCACTGCTTGTGTGACCTTGGAAATCCCAGCTCTTCCCTCTCTCTGGGTCTCAGCTCCTCATTAGTTTAATGAAGAGATTGGACCAGCTCTGACCTCCTCTGGTTGAGAGAACTCCTGAGATCCCAGTGCCTCTCAAGCCTTAATGTACAGGAAACACATGGTTCTCTTATTAAAATTCCAGCTCCGATCAGTAGGTCTGGAGTGCGATCTGAGAATCTGCATCTCTATCAAGCTCCAGGCGATGCTGATGGGCTGCTTCAGGGGCCTTACTTTGGGTAGCAAGGGCATAACCTGTGGCCGGAGCAAACTTTGGGGTCCAGGATGGACCCACTGAGGACGTGGGTTTAAGATTGTTGAAAGAAAAGCAAGCAATAAAGGCAGCCTTACTAAGGCCCAGTCAGCAAATGGAGTTCTGGGTTAATTTTTTTACCTGGGATTTTCACTGTTTGGGATTTAAAACTAGTGATTCTCTTAAGAGATTAAAAGAAGAAAATTGAGCTTATAAGGTCTTGAGGAAATATTTTCTTCTTTAGTGACATGTGTTTTGACTTGGGGTACAGTCTGATGTCCCCCTGTAGCTCAGATGTCTAGCTCAGATGAGCAGAGCCGCAGCTCTCCTGTGGGGAGGTGACGATCTCTTTCCCGCTCCACATTGTGGTGTGAGTTGGGGGGATGCACCGCTTTTCCCAGGATGCACCAGCACTCTCCCATCGCCTAAAGTCCTTCAGGGATCCCCATTACCTACTGGGTTACAATCCTTAAAGCTTTAAATGCATTTCTCCATACTCCCTTGCATGACACTTTTACTCCTATCCCAACTGCTTGTTCTTCTTTTCCCAAAAGGACATACGGCTCACCCCCATTCACTGCCAGCCTGTTGCATTCATACCCATTCCTGCACCTGCACCCCACATACATTCCCCTTAACTGGGCTATTTCCCCTCCTCTCACATTGTCCAGCCTTAAAATTCTACATAGGATTTCAGTTTGTCTCAGTGCCACCACTTCCAGGAAGCCCTCTGTCATCATCACAGCTATAAATGAGTACTTATCTGGGCCCATAAGCTTTTTTACTGTCATTTAATTCACTCCCATTTTTTATATGAACAAAAAGAGACATGGGGATTCCAGTCCAGATATGTTGAACTCTGAACTCTGGATTTCTTCTCTCCCTCCTTTGCCCTCCTCTAGGGCTACTCTTCTTTGTGATGAAAGGAGAAAACAGTTCTGTTGTGTAAAGAAGGTGAGGTAGACAGAATGGCCTATAAGATGCTGGATGTTAAAAGTAGGAGGAGGGCTGCTAGAGGAATGCAGTTTGGGGGACAAGGGGCATATTTGCCGTCTGCTCTCCACTGAAAAAGCACACAATAGAGCCCAGTGTGCGAAGCTCTTTCCCTACATTATCTTGTCTGAGTCTCAAGATTGCCTTCTTCGGGCTACATTTTGATGGATTCCTATGATTATCCTCAATACTACTGGGTCCCATTCAAGCCAGTTGGGACTAATGAGTTAGAAGCAATCAAATTATAGAATGGGGGAGCCAGAAGGGAAGGAAGAGATTCTTGCTCAGCCTCTTCATTTTGCAAATGAAAAATCTGATGCCAGAAGGAAAATGACTTCCTCAAGGTCACGCAGTGATGTGGTGGCGCAGATTCATTTCGCTTTTACTGCATCTTTTTCCTCAGCTTCTTCCATTTCAGATGCCAGCAGTCCTTTCTGTGGCAGAAGTACAAGAAGGAAACTCAGTTCCCCGGCTCATCTTTGCCTCTCTGCCAGCAGAGTAGGCTTCTACCATCGCCTTTTGTTTCATTTTGTTTTCATCAAAGGGCGACCTTGGAAATCTAGACCTTTGACATCTGGTTTTTCCCCCTGTGCCTTACACTTTTCAACTCTTTCTCAAATTATTTTGTACATAGTCAATACTTAAAAAGGCTCACAAGCACAGCCTCATGGCCTGAATTCATAATTATTGCACAAGTGGAATCAACTTTGAGCTTGAGAAAAACAAAGAACATGTTTCTGTAAGAAATTGTGCTGCATCAGTCAGCTTTTGCTGAGGTAACAAATAATCCCAGTAACTGAGTAGCTTATAACAGCAAACACTTGTTTCATACTCAGGTGACGTGAGGGCCGTGAGAGAGTCTGCCGCAGCTCCGTGGGCTCTGCACAGCTCCCGGCATCTTCTCAGTTAGGGCCTCCTTGGAAGTGCAGCCTCTGCCTGGGATCTGCTGTTTTCATGGCAGAGGTCAGGAGCGCAATCCCATTGAAAGTTTATGACTGTTCGCGTTCCCCAGGGCCAAGGCCAAAGTCACTGAGATGGAAATATGTATATACTCGTAGATTCTTAGGCAAACAAAATGACAAGAGATGATCCCTTATTACAGAGGAGGGAGAACAGCCTGGAACAATGACCTGATCCACCTAAACTGCCTTGCTGGTGAATCAAAATAGCAGTATCGCTTGCCCACTTCGGACCCCAGTTTCTGCTCTTTAAAATGAGGAAGCTGGCTTAGGGAAGCAAATTTATATAATGGGAAGAATCAGATGTATCTGAGCTCTAGTTCCAATTGTACCACAAACTAGCTGTGTCACCCTAGGTAAGTTACTCCACCCCTGTTTCCTCATCTGCTTCTTCTAAAATACAAACCTATAGTTTTATAAAAACCAGAATGGCTTCATTCTCAATGTTTCTCATAATTTTTTTCTTTTAACCTTAGGAATATCTTTTAGAATATATGTCTTTTGTGAGGGAAATTTTTTTAAAGATACAATTCTTTTAAGTTCTGTTAAATTTAAGAAAATTTGAATTTCATATCATTTTAAATAGAAATATTTATAGCATTATTCTGTTTTTATAAAAGCATTTTTACTTAGTCACTTGTTTGACCAGCCAACTGGACTTTAATTTTGTCTCTGTGTGGGAAGTTGTTAATGGTCATTGTTTCTGGGTTGTAGGGAGTGTAAGTGATTTATTTAACTTTCATCTTGACCTGAGACAACGTCCAGGCCTTGACTCTGAGCATCCCAGGGATGGAAACCCCTGCCTTCCTCCACTGTCATCTATGTGACTCTGGATCCTGAACTCTCCATGTAGATCCAGCTCTTTAAGGAGGCCTTCTCTATCTGCCCCAGCCGTCCCCAGGGGTTAGGTTCCCAGTTCCTACGCCCTCACAAACCTCAGGTGCTGATCTCTGTCACAGTCCTGATCACCCTGCATGGGGGTTGCTTGGTTTCTTCCTATGCCTCCCTTGAGAACACAAACTCCTCCTGACGTGAGAACTGGGGTTTATTTATCTCTTTAATCCCAGCACTCACACTGGGCTTGGCACACAGATGGGTGCTCAGTAAATAGCTGTTGAATGAATTAATAAACGTGGTTTGTTGCGTCCAAGCAGGTAGTTGATTCCCACAAAGGAGGGAGCCCCAGCCCAGCAACAGGCCCTCCAGCGCCCTGGCAATGGGAGGAGCCCCTGGCTGCCCCTCAACACCGCTTTGGCCTGTAGGACTCTGCCAGCCCTCCTGCCCCCAGGGCCAAACCAGCTCCCTGCCTCTGAGCCTGTTTGTTTATTTTTTCCCCATTGTGGGGAAAAAAGTGTTATAGCACTTAAACTTTAAAAATGAAGGGATTGATTTTTCTCTTCAGTCTTTGTTTGTTTCTTCCGGACTAGGGATTTAAAGAAAGATCTTATTGCCTTTACATCAGCAGAGACAGTCTTGCGTAACAGACACAAAGAGGCACACAAAACACTCACAGCAGGGCCTAGTGGCGAAGGGCACGTGCTTTACAGTCACGCAGATGGGATTCAAACCCCTTTTCTCTCTTACTCAGCTGTGTGACTTTGAGCGAGTGAAGCACCCTCTCTGAAACTTTATCTTTAAAAGGAGGATAATACCTAAAGCTCTGGCTTATGTGAAAATTAAATAAGATAATGCATTGTGCCCCCCCCCCCCCACACACACACACTATGCCCGCCTCCTCCTCTGCTCTTTCTTGGTCACTGTGCTCCCTGCCTTGGGAGTCAGGCCACCTGACAGAAGAATCCCTTCCCTCCCAACCTTCCCAGAAACCCAGGGCCCTGGGCCTCTGCCAGGGAGCCTCAGACCTGCTTCTAAGCCATTTGTCAGGCTGCCAGAGGGCTGGGCGGCCTGTCCATTTTTCACACACAGATATCAGGGCAGCTGACAGAGCTGGGCAGGCTTGGCAATGGCTTTAGCTGTGAACAGAATCTCAATGAAGCCTCTGGTCCAACCTACAGTGGGTGTGCATGACCCGGGGCTGCCCTGGCAGTCAGGGAGGAGAGCAACTGCTGGCTCAGGCCCAGCTGCCAGCCCTGCCCCTCTGCTGTGGGTGGATTTTTTTGTTCTAACCATGTTGAGAGCTGGTCAGTTGCATTTGATTCCCCCTTTCTTCAGGATTGTGTGTGTGTGTGTGTGTGTGTGTGTGTAGGGGGGAAGGAGAGTGATTCCTCGTTCACGTAAGAGCTGGTTTCCTGGGGTAGAGATGGATCTAGCAGAGAGGTAGGGTGGGAAGAGGAAGGGAGCATAAGGAGGCAAATTATAAGGATTCTGAAGCCACTGGGATAATGAAAGTCGGAGGGGAATGCAGGAGTCTTGTGAGATGAGAGAAAGCACATAGAATATCTCAGCCCACCTGACCGTACACGTTGCCACCTCACTGTGCTGAATGACAACCACACTGAACACAGGAGTTCTGCAGGTTTTGAGGTAAGGGGACAAAGCAGCTCTTACAAAATTTACGTAAACATTATCTTTTATCTTTGAAATTCATACAACCGAAACCTAAGCTATACAACAACATAAACCTAAAATAGGTTTCAACATCCATTTCTTCATTCTCACCTTCAGGGCTGCACCCCCTCCCCTACTTCTGCAGACCTCCCCCCACCTCGCGGTTCTGTGAGATGACCAGAGGTTGTGCCTTCCGGTGCCTGGACACGCATCCTGGCCAGTGAGCTCAGTGTGTGCAGGAAGCACTCAGCAAGCCCATCATGTGCTCCATCATGCGGCGATGAGCAGCCTTCATCCCCGGGCAGCTCCCAGTCCGATGGGAGAGGAAAGCCAATGTCAGGTTATCAGGGTGCAGCACAGTCAGGCTGGAGCAGCAGCAGCAGCTTCCACATGCAGGACACACTCCACACCAGGCCTTTTTTACATTATCTCGAATCCCAACCTAATGCCGGGTGGGTATTATCAGGATCACTGCAGATGCGAGAAAACCGAGGCTAAGAAGGTGCATGACTTGCCCCGAGTCAGGCAGCTGACACGCGGGGCGAACAGGACTGAAATCCAGGCCTCTTTTATTTCAGAGTTTACATTCCTCCTGCTCTACTGACTCCAGTAATAAAGAACAGGTTGACGTAGAGGGTGGTCAGGGAAGGCTTCCCAAAGGAAGCAACGCTAATACTGAGGCAGAGGATGAGCGGGGGTTGGCCCGGCGTCCGCAGCAGGGGGAAGAGCGAGCAGGTCTGGGAAGAGCCCGTAGCCGCATGAGCAGCGACATGGCGCGGCTGGCGCGGGAGTTGACCAGCGTGCATGATGCCACAGGAAAGTGATCAGGTGTGAGGCCAGAGAAGTGGGGAGGCAGGTCGCCAAGGCTTTTCAAGGTAGAATGCTACCCCAAGTCTCTGGGGAAGCAGCGGCGGCTCATTAAGTGGAGGAGTGACATGGTCAGCTTTGTGTTTAGCGAAGCCATCTCTAGCCGGGTGTAGAGAATGACTGGAAGGAGGAGGCACTGGAGGCTGTCTCAGCATCTGTCCATCCATCTCCATTTGTCCCATCATTTACCCATGTCTCGGTCTCCTCTGCCTCGTCTCTGTTTGCCTGTGCTTGTCTAGTTATCAGTCTCTCCCTCTACCTGCCTTGCCTATATATCTGGTCCCTCAGACTCTCTATATAACTCCAGGCAAGACACCCCACCATGCGGAGACAAAGGTCCCTCATCCATAAAATGAGGATCATAATGCCAGCCTCAAAAGGTTAGATCGGGGATGAAGTGTGATATTGCGTGCTAAATCCTTTTACGTATTACAAATGTGAAGGATTACCATCTAGCTACTGCGCTCTCAGGTGTTAGGTCTTGGATTTATTTTTAGCAAAAGTTCATTGAATATCTAGTCTAGGCTGGGTGCCTTGCTACATATCTGATAGGGGGAGGATTTTCTAATGGATCAGAAATGATACCAGCCTTCTGGAGGATGGGAGTATAGCAGAAGTATGCAAAGGCTAGCACAGAAGCGTCTGTTATGTGTTACCAACTTGCTGCCTCTCTGTCTGGTTGCCTGTCTACTTGTCCGTCCATCCATCCATCCATCCATCCATCCATCCATCCATCCATCCATCCATCCATCTTCTGACTCTCTAGTTGTGCTTATATCTGTGTTCACAGGCAGTCCCTGCCTCAGAGCCATCTAAGTCTCAGTGGCTCTCACACGCAATCCCCTTTCCCCTGGGGACCAACCACCTTTCACCACACAATTTTTGAGAACCTGTACCTTTAAAATAAGAAAGAAAAATAAACTGAAAAATGATCCCTGCTGTAAATGACTTGGAAGGGGATTTCTTGCTTTACAGTTTTAGGCCTCTCTTCACCGTTTCCTACCCATGTGGCTCCCAGGACTTCCTGAAGATTTGAACTGATCCTACACAGAGCTGACAGCCACATGCCAGCAGTAGAGAAGGCGAGGCTGAGAGCCCTGAGGAGCTGATTCCATTGCATTCTGGTCTCTGTGGCTAACCCAGGACTGCCAGAGAGGCCCCAGGCAGCTCCAAACATCCACGTCTTTCATAAACATTGCGAAGGCCTCCGGTGACTGCCCTGTAAACCCTTTGTTTCTGAAAGGTCCTTTGAGAAGCAGCTTTGTATAAGAAAGAGCAAGTTCTGCTCTGCTGCTTATTAGCTCTGTGACTCCAGTCAAGTTACTTAACCACTCTGGGCCAGTGTCAGAATCAGCAGAATGAGTATCATACTTCCTGTGAGGGCTGCTGTAAGGATTTAGTGATAGAAGGCCTGATGTGAGATGACGTGCGGAACCTGACTTACTGTGTGCTCACTGAATTGTCTCAGCGTAGAGACTCAGATTTATTTTCCTTAGTGATGAAACATATTGTCACTGACCAAAACACCCTGTTTTTGTGGTTTGTATGTATGTGTTTGTGTGTGTCTGTTCATGTGTAGTTGTATATGGACATGTTTTAAAATTCATATAGCTCATGACTACTGAGATATAGAACAGTGCCATCCATGGACGTCTCCATGACGGTGGCAGTGATCTTCTGCACTATCCATTAGCAGTAGCTGCCAGCTACACGCAGCTATGGAGCTCATGCACTGTGGCTCATGCAACTGAGGACCTGAATTTTTCTTAAATTAATTTGAATTAATTTAAATGTAAATAGCCACAAGTGTTAGTGCAGCCCTAGATCATGCCCTTCTCTTAAATGACACCTGAAATAATTATTGCATTGTGAAAAAAATTACTGACACCTGCTACATTTTGGGCTCTGGGAGATACATTCACTCATTGAACCCATGTCAGCCGGTTTCGTGGGAGGAATGGTCTCATCGTCACTTCCTATTTGCTGACAAGGAAACTGAGACTTGGAGAAATAAAGTGACTCCTTTGATGTCACCCAGCCAGTTCAGGGCTTGAGCCTAGATTCCAATTCCAAAGCTCTTCTCTTTTCATGACCCATGAGTCTGCTGCCCTATAGCCGTGTTTCCTGTCTGCAAACATCAGCTGTATTCCCACTGCCTCAGGAAGCCTCAGTTTGACCTGGAGGCAGTGACGTCCTGTCAACAGCCTATGAGGCCCACCTGACCCGGCCCTGACCTGTGAGGCCCCCCTGACCCTGCCCTCCATTACCTCCTGAACTCCTCCCCTGTGGTGCTCACTCTGCTCTCAGCACCCAGGCTTCCTTCCTTCTCAGTGCTCGTGCCCCAGGCTTCCTACTGGCTCTTACCCCAGGCTGGCTCCAGGGTGTATGTGTAGTTTCCTCCTGTTATACACTGATCGCTCTGAATACACAGTGGAGAGTGGACCTGGGCGCTGAGAGAGGTGTTTTGAGTGGAAGCAGAGAGGTCAGCTCTGTGGCTACCACCATAGTCCAGAACCACAACAGCCAGTGTCAAAGCCCAGCCACTGGGCTCCTTGCCCAGAGCCTCACGGACTGTGACATGCCAGAGCTGGGTGACTGTTAGACGTCATCTTGTGCCAGCTCTTATGTGAAGAACAATTGAGTCACAGAGGCGAGAAGGTGCTTTTCCCAGCGTTGGCTGCTTTGGTACAAGAGCTCTCATTTCCTAATTTGATCTTTCACCAGCTATAATCTTGCTCCTGCATCACAAGACCTCATAAAAATAGAGGTTTTACTATCACCAACCTTCTACCTCCATTCCAATCCCTTTATTATATTTAGAGACGGTCCCTGCTTCCTTACAGGCCACCTCGCTGCAGGAATTCGGTTCTCCCTAAACAATCAATTTTTACAAAGAATGAGCATATCTTCCCCCGGAAGTCTGAGCATGTCCCCCAGAGGACACAGAAACTCATCCAGGATGTCTTGGAAGAAGACAGAAAAATCTTATTCCATTTTTTAGAGATGAAGGAAAACACACACACACACAAAAGCCCAAACATAACTTTTCTGATGCCTGATGATATTCTTCTCGCATCTCTCATTTCCCCACAACTATTTTGTCTTAAGGCCCCGGGAGCCTGTGGGGAAGCTGCTGCGTGATTTTTATCTCTATGATTAAAGTGTTACACTTTATTGAGTTCTTTACATCAGCAGCGAAACCTGCAATGCAGGGTTTTACATAACTCCTCATTTTCTTCTCGCACCATGACTGTTATTAACCTGGTGGCAATAAACAGAAAGCACAGCTCTGCTTGTGATGTGCTCTTTATTTGTGTTCCAATAGCAAGAAGGGGGAAAATCTGGGGTGGGGAAGAACCCAGAGAGAATGGGGAAGAATTTTTACCCATTATGTGCCTTTGATGCCTGCCCTCTCTCCGAGCCTCTCACAGATCAAGGATGAAGGTCATCGCTGCTCAGGGATGTTCCTAGTCCCTCATTAATCACCCATGTATTCAGTCAGCAGGATCCCTCAGCGCCGCCTGTGTGCCAGGCACTGTGCTAGGTGCTGGAGGTGCAGAGACTTCAGTGTGGGCCAGCGCCGAGTCCGATGGGGGAAGTGAACACCCACAGCAGGTGATGGCCCTGCGAGAGGAAAACAGTAAGAGCGGAAGGCTGAGCGACAGTCTGCGTGAGAGAGGGCACGGTCAGCCATCCCGGGGTGGTTTAAGGAGCTCTTCGCAGAGGAGAGACGCTTGTGTTAGGCCCTTGATGACTATGTCCAAGCCAAGGCCTTCTTGGAAGAGGGAACAGCGTGAGCGAAGCCCTGGAAGGCACAGAAGAGCACAGCACGTCTCTTGTCCATTTGACGTGGTGAAAGCCTGGGGTGCTGTGAGCAGACAGTAGGGAATGAAGTTAGAGCTGAAGACAGGTCATCAAGAACCTCGTGTCCATATTCGGGGAATATCTCCCACGCCTGCCATTAATCTGCTCTCTGGGCTCCCCCGAGTCCAGGCCAAAATGACGGGATCAAGACAGAAGGACACAGTGGGAAGAACTTGTGCTGTGGATCAAAGATCCAGGTTTATCTCTGACTCTGCCACTTCCAGCTGCGTAATCTGGAGCTGTGTATTCATCTGTAAAATGGGTGTGATGCGGATGAGACAATGATTATAAACAAGTTGTGCAGGTTGTTGATGGTATTTCATGTGCCAAAGGAAAGGGGGGGAGGGCAGAATTCCAGACAATTCAAAGAGCCAGAGGAGCCACAAACTTATTCTATGTGATTTTGATAAAGGTTTTTATGTAGATGTGAAGGAGGAGACTGCACCGTCTGGAACTTCCCTTCAAACCGGGGGTGAAGCCTGCTTTGTCCGCACACCCCCTGGTCCGACCCTGCTGGCCTCTCACAAGGGCCCCCTCACTCCTTGCTCCTGGCTGAGTGGTGCAGCCCCTGAGAGTCAGTTCCTTCTCCTCTGAGGGAGTGGAAGCCTGTGGCAACGTAATAGCTTGAGAAAACCCCTGCCCTCATCGCATTTACACTCCGGCAGGGAACCCAGGTGTCTGAGTATTTATATTTTTATACATCCTCAGACTCTTGTTCTGATTCTATATCCTATCAAAAATGTGCAATGCGTATGCTTCTTCACTATATCCATGAAGAGCTCTCTTTTTATAGGAAACACGTGATTACATGGGAAACATGTTTCTTCTATATCCATGTTTAGGAAACAATCAATTTGTTTGGATCAAAATGACATAACCGAATGCAGCAGACCATCCGATAGCATCTTATTCTAACTGGGGACAAGCACCTAGAAGGCAAACATTCAGCTCAAACTTTTAAGATGCTGACATCCCCAATCTCAGTGAGTGGTTCAACCAGCCACCCCTCCAACCAAGCCAGAAACCTGGGAATTAGTCCAAAGTTAGCTTCCATATCCGGCACTGTGATCTTACTTTACAGTGGGCCTCATGTCTTACCCTTCTTCTCACACCCCCTGCCCCTGCTTTAATCCATCCCTTGGCAATAGTTCTCCCTTGGACTGTGTAACAAGAATGTGCCTACAGCCTCCAATTCTTCCTCATCACAGCCTCCAGAACAGTCTTTCGAAAATGTAAACGTAATCATGTTATACTTTTATAAAATACTTTTCTCTATTTTCTACTCTATAGAAGAAGCCCTGATTCCTTAGTGTCTCGCAGGCCTTCCATGCGTGGGTCTGTGGAAGCCCCTCCAGTCCCTTTCCTCACCCACGCCCCTCATGCCCTTTGATCGTGCCCAACTCCTAGAGTTCCCTCAATGGCCCAGGTGGGTTTTGGTCTGTGGGTTTTTGCTCACACAGCTCCTTTTGCCCAAAACATCTTTCTCTCCAGTGGGGGCTCCTTCCCTTGTCCCCCCACCTTCCTGTCTTTCAGCACCTGCTCACTGGTCACCTCCCGTGAGTCTTTCCTGACCACCCCATAAATCAATGGTTCCTTCAGCTGTGCCTCCACCCAGTCTTCACCCCCAGCTCTCAGAGCAGCTGGAAGGCTTACGCGCTTACTTGTTTCTTTGTCTGTCTTCCCTTATCACACTGTGAAAAGAGAGAAAGGTCGGAAAGGGGGAACAGGAGGAGCAGAGGAATGGAGAGAAGTGAGAGGGGCAAGATGATCGAGGGGAGCAGGAAGGGGGGAAAGTAAAGGAACAGATACGGGATCCCTGCCTGCACCTTTCCTGTCCTCCCTCCTCCCTTCCCCACCCCCCAGCCTCCTGCACTGAATAAAGCAGATAGAAACTATCTTATTTATCTCCAGGATAAAGCACATGTTTTCAGCATGAATGTTGGTGGCCCTGAACACTCCTTTCAAAAACAGTGATACCTACTCCGCCGAATGGGAAGCCTGCAGTAGGCTCTCACCACAGGGCCATGCGAGGAAAAGGGCTGTGCCCTCGGGTCCTGAAGGAGGTTAGGGGGGAAAGGCTGGCAGAAGCTGCCTTCAGAGGCCAAAGGAAGGAGAAAAACAAAGCAGTGCAAAGCAGGAAGATGGGATGCTTGAAAGATACAGGACACTCAGAGCATAATGAGCCCTGAGAAATCGCCAAATCCGTTCTCTAAACGGGGACATTGAAGAGAGGAAAGGGACTCTTCCAGAGTCACAGGGCATGTTAGTGGGAGAGCCAACATGAGTTTCCCAGGAAGAAAGGAAGTAACACTTACTGAGGCCCCACATGCCCCAGCTCGGGGGTTAGATGTATGTTGTTACCTCTCTTGATCAGCTAACAACCTCCTGCAGGAGATGTCTCCAAATACCCAGCCACACATATTTATTGAGTTCCTGCTATGTTCCTGGAAGTGTCCTAGTTTCACCAGCCTTTGATTTATAATGAAGCAACATTAACTTTTAATTAGGAAATTAAAATGTCCCTCAGCTCTCACAGGCTTAAATATTATATCTCAGTCCAGTTCTTAGTTTGTCCCATCTTCCTGCTTGGCCTGGGGCTTCCTGGGAAGGTCTGGCTTTTCCACGTGTATGTATGTCCACTCTTGGTGCAGGACAGGGCACCTGGGTGACCCCCAAGGTGGATCAAGCAGAGGCCTTGAGGTGGTGAGACAGGAGCTAGAATCCCAGTTCAGGCTCTAACCTGCTAGGAGATCTTGACGAGCCAGCCTCTGAGCTGCTTCTGGGAAACAAGACCATGACCCCTTTACTTCAGTGGATTTTTCAATCAAATGAGTTAATTTGGTGTGACAATGGTTCATACACTCTACAAATGTGCAAGATGATGATTGTTGTCAATAGATGTCCTACTAAAAAAGGAAGAAGCTTGCTGGGTCCCCCAGCCCCTCTCCTATGCGACTATAGCTCCTTCACTTCTCCTTAAACCTTCCATTGCACATGCAATTACTTCTAAAATATCCACTTCCCAGCACGGTTTTGAGCTCAAGGAGGTCCATATTCCTGGTGCCAAGCATAGCACCTGCACTTACTATCGCTGTGTGATTGAGAAGAATGTATTGAGAATGTATAGGCTGCCAGACATTTTGCTAGGTGCCAAGCCAGTCACCTCATGAACTTCATGACACTCCTCTGAGGCTGGGATTATTGCCCCCAATTTTTAGGTAAGAAAACTGAGGCTCAGGGAAGAAAAGTAAGTTCTATAGGTCATAAAAGCTTACCCATGGCTAAGCTGACTTGAAGCCAAGTCTACTGATCCCCAAACCACGCTTCAACCATGACTACCCTTCTATCATCATTGTCATTGTCATGGTCAACCTTGGGACCACTAATCTCTGCTATGGGAGCAGGAGGCAGAGGTCAGGAGTTCTTCTTTTCTCCTGGGAAGGTCTGTTATGAACCCAGACCCCCTGTGCTTAGCCTCTGGTCTGCCTTCCTTTTCTAGGCAGAGGTGGAGGAGGGGATTAGAAGGAGAGAAAGGCTCCCTCCCCAGGCCAGACCTAGCTCTTCCTGGGTCCTTACAAGTAGGAGATGCAGAAATGCTTCCATTTACTTATAGATTTTACTGCTCACTTCTAAGTAGAGTAGGATTGTAAGAGACAAATTGGAAGTAGAAAAATGTTTTTACACTTTATCCTGCTGCTCCTAATGCCCCCTACCCACCCACCCACCCCCAACCCCATACCTTAGCATTATTCTCACAGATTCCCTTTGTCCTTGAAGTTTATTCTGCAGAGGCCACAGATGCAGGGGCTGGGCCATTCTGAAAGCTTAGAGATGAAGCTCTTAGCCCTAGTTCAGAAACACTTAGGTTTGAATCTCAGCTCTGCCACCAACAAGCTCTTTGCCTCAATTTCCATATATGAAGATAAAAGTAGTGACCTCATGGGATTGTTATAAGAATCATTACAAGACCATACATAGGAAGCACCCAATGAATGACAAGAGCTTCCAATGGTGCGGTCATGGTTAAGGACACGGACTGTAGGGCCAGACTGCTTGGGTTCTGCCAGTGACCACTATGTGATCTGGGGAATCCCTTGAGGGTTACTGAGCCTTTCAATTTCTCAGTGTCCTTACCTATAAATGATGTTTCTACCTGATGGGGTCGTGGTAGGAGTAACGAGTGCCTGGCACAGCAGTGAGTGCTGTGTCCTCTGTATTACCCTCCCTCCAAAGCTCCTCTGAATAGAATCTAGACCTTGAGACTCCTGCTCTCACAGCCCTCTCTGCTCCTTCTCCGAGTCCAGGACTCCTGGTCCATTCATTCACTCATTACTTTAGTCGTTCTGTAACATGGACAGAGGCAGGAGGCGAAGAGTCCATAGCCCATCCCCTCGCTTTCCAGGGCAGCCGCCTGGGTGTCTTATAGGGTCGCTCCTTTTTTGTCCCCATAGATTCATCTCATCCTTGTCTGTGGCAGAAATTTCTCTCCAGCCACATTCAGGGTACACTGGAGGAAGGAGGCTTAATTGTGCCACTTCCACTATCTGGACTATGGCACAATAAAGAACCTTGACACAGTTTGTTCTTAAAGAAAGAATTCTCAACTTCTCTGGAAACTTTTCCTTTCTGCCTTAGGACAGCACCCTGACTTCCAAAAATACCTACTTTAACTTAAAAACAAAAACAAACATGGAGATATTTTACTTGATTATAAAAAGAATAGACTTGGGTTTGTTTGTTTTCTTGCCTGAGGCCCACAGGGAGACAGCTTCCTGGGACAAATCTCAGCAGGGGAGCTCGCTGGAAAGTCTCTAACACTCCTCGCTCCTCCCAGCGCCCACCTCAATGCCTTTTCGGGAGGCTAAGCCAGATGCGATCAGTCCCCAGACCTCATAGTCCCCCAGCTCAGGGATGAATGATCCTAAGTAGAGCTTTCTCACTAGGCATGATCCGGGAGGTTGCCTTGCTGGACACTGCAAGGTCCTGGGAGCTTGTAACCAGAGGCCTGGGTTTGAGTCCCAGCTCTGCCGCTTCCTGCTGCGAAATCCTGGGCAGGCACGTTACAGAAAGCTCTCAGAGCTTCAGTCCCTTCTCGGTCAGGCGGGGATTAATAAGCAGCTCAGCCTTCTCAACCTGCCGCTGGCCCTGCCAAGCTTCAGTTTCTCTTCTCCGAACCGGAAATAAACCCCTCTGCCCTTTCCGGATTGCATTTCCCTCCGTTCACTGGATTGGATCCGAGATAAACCCCGAAGTGCTGCCCTCATGTGAGGAACTGGCACCAAGTCACAGCACCAAGCTCAGGCTGTGGCCTGTGCCCGGCGAGCTGAAGCAGGGCAGCAGCTCAGAACTCAGAAAGGAAAACAAAACGAAAACATTTCCTCCCCAGTGGCTGGGAAGAAGCAAACTCGGCACTAAATTATGTTGCAAATATGCCCGAAGGTAGTTTTAATTTTATTGGCACTGATTTTAATTTACTCTTTAGGCCCCTGATTGCAGGATGAGCTGTTTGGCTGCTGGCAAAGGGACAGCCCTTCATCACTCAGTTTTAATTAAGGCTCTTAAGTTTAGAAGGAAGGAGCAGAGATGTTTCCCCACTTCCATTCTCAGTCCCAGATTGTAATTAAGGGCCCTGCATTAGCGACACACCCCTTGCTCTGAGTTGGCCACAGAAAAGTACATCATGCGACTGCTGGGGAAAAGATCTACCTGCTCTTTCATTTAATGCACTCATTCTGCCATTGATTCATTTTCTATCCATTCCTTCACCGAACCTTTAATGGCAACTTATTACATACTAGGCCTAGCTCTGGCCCTGTGGATTTAAAAAATTAACAGTGTATGATCCCTGTCCTGAAACAACTCACAGTTCTAATGGGAGATGGAAATAAACAAAGCACTGTTATGTCATGTGGTAAGTGCCACGGGAGAGATTTGTATCTTGAATTATGAGGGCGCAGAGGAGGCTGTTAACTCATCCTGGGGGATAAAATAAGGCTATTCGAATTGAGGTTTTGTACTAGTCAGATGAATAATATGAGCTGCTATAACAAGCAATTCCCAAATCTCAGTGGCTTAATAGAGAAAAGGTTCATCATAGTCAGACGCAGGTCAGGTGACTCCCCTGGCCACTTTCCTCCCAGTGTTCATTCAGGGACATAAGCTTCTTCCTTTTTACGACACCACTGTTCTTACACATAGCTTCCATGCACAGGAAGAAGCGGGAATGTGAGTGGTTGTATATGCATTTTAGGGCCAGACCTGGAAGTCAGTTCTCATGACTGCCCACATCCCATTAGATCCTAAATGGCAAGGGAGACTGTGCAATGTCTTCTGTGGCCCAGGGAAAGGAAGTGGGATTGGTGAGCATCTACTCAGTCTCTGCCTTAAATTTTAAGGCTGCATCAGCGTAGGCCAAATACAGAGAAAACGTATTTCTGGCAGAGGAGGCATTTATTATGTATAAATGCAGAGACCAAAGTCATGAGCATAGCAGTTCTGGGTATTCTAGGTAGCTCAACATGACCGGAGTGTAAACTATCAGACCAGAAGTGACGTGAGCTAAGAGTAGACAGGGCACAAGGACCAGGTCACACAGGGCCTTTTAAAATTTATTAAGGGGCTTGGACTCTATCCTGTGGTCAATAGTGAAACGTAGAACAGTTTTAACTAGGAAATTGACATGATTTGTTTGCATTTAAAAAGACCCCTCGGAAACAGCAAGAAGTTACCATAGTAGAGCAAGTAAGAGATGACGGGATGTGGGTCAGGCATGGTCCCCATCCTCAAAGATCTCAGGCACACGGACATACTTATCAGCCAGATCAGGTATACAGAAACAAGTACCGATAGCAGTAACTTCCAAGAAGCTGTTTGGAAAAGCATGAGAGATGTATTTTAATTGAGGATGAGAAGAACTCATGAAAAGTCTAAGGAAGTCATGTCTCTTCTATCTTATCCAACAACCACTTTTAAAGATGAGGAAGTTGAGGCACAGTGAAGTGTTGCCACTTATCCGCGGTCACAGATTCTGTTAGCGTCAGAACCAGAGTTAGAAGCCCTGCTTGTGCCTCCATGCTCCATTCTAACTGGGCCACTACAAGTCCATAAAGCCAGTGTAGGCACGAAAATTATCAGGATATTGTTGGAATCGGTGTTTGCGGTCTTCGGCATTCCCAGAAAAGGGCTAAATATGTATAATAAAGAAGAAAATGAACTCATAACTCAAACTCAGACTCTTCAGGTACCCAGGCCTTTTTCTGGTCTAATGTCAGCCCTTAGAATCTCAGAGTAGGAAGGGATCTTAGGAACTACTAACCCTCTCACATTGTTTTGGAGGTACTAGCTGATGCACTTAGACATGAAAAAGAATTAGAGGCATAAAAACTGAAAAAGAAGAGATAAAATTACTATGTACAGGTGATAAGATTACGAGCCTGGAAAATACTGTTCCCTTTATTCATTCCCTGTTCCCAGGCATCCTCACTGCCTGGCTGTTCCTCAAACATGCCAAACGCATGTGACTTTTGCCTCTACTTCCCCTTCTCCCTGGAAGACTCTTCCACCTGATATCCTCAAGACTGACTCTCCTACTCCACTCAAGTTTCTGTTCTTCCAGAACCCCTGTTACTCTCTATTCCCTTACTATGCTTTATTTGTCTCCATGACATTGCTACCTCCAGACATGTTGTATATTTATTAACAGGTTTATTTCCTTCTCAATAGAATGTAAACTCTTGGAGAGCAGGAGTTGCCTGTTGTGTTCATTGCTACTTCCCTAGTGCCCAGAACATTGTCTGACACATAGTAGACACTCAGTGATTATTTTTTTAAATAAACAAATGGAAACCCAAGAAAATAAAAAGAGTAATTTACAAATAATAGAATTAGTAAAGTATCTAGGTAAAAATTTAACATGTTAGAAACAAGAGTCTTTACACTTATAAAGAACCACCAGTTAGGAGACTTAATGGAAGAAAGCATCACATAATTAAAAATATAAACTGCCTTGGCATTAAAAGAAATGTTTAGGGTTTATATATAAAACAAACAAACAAACGAACTTTAAAACTTCCTGCTGTAACCCCCCAAAAAACTTGAATAAGTGAAAAGTCAAAACATATTCTTGGATTGGAAGGCTTAAAGTCATAAGAATCCATTCTTCCTACATTAATATGAAACTCGAATATGATTATATTACAAATATTGAGAATATTGACAAGATTTGGGGAAGCAAGAAAACTAAATTATAAAGTTCATACAGAAAAATATGCAAGAAAATACAGGATAATTTAGGGAAAAAAGCATAACAAGGTGATACTAGCCCTCCAAATACTAAAATACATTATAAACTTAACATGATCAAAACTGTGTAGTACTGACACATGAATAGGAAAATGATTAGAATGGACTAAAAGTCCAACTATAAACCCAAATACATACAAAAAAAATTATAGGGTAAAGATGGTTTTTCAAGTTGGTAGAAAAAAGATGTGCACAATTTAATAAATAGTGCCCGACAAAAAAGTTTAATTCTTACCTCACACCCTACACCCCGTAAATTAAAATTGAATGGAAATATTTAAATATGCAAATAAAACAATAAAAGCAATAGAAGAAACAATGAAAAATTTGACCCAGGAGCCACAAAATAAAAGGTTGATAAATCTGTATTTTAAAATAGCATTTAAAAATTTCTGCATGGCAGAAATTACTTGTAGAAGTAAAGTCAAAAACAATGACAAACTGAGCAAAAATATTTTTGTACAGCACATAAAGGCTAATTTCCCTAACATCTAATTTCTAGAAATCAATAAGAAATAAATCCCAACTATTTAGTTTTTTAAATGGACAAAGGAAATGGACAGACAATTCATAGAAAAGAAAAATGCAAATAGTTCTTAACCATATGAAAAGATACTTAATCATATTATAAAAGATAATTATACTAAGAAATTCAGCTTAAAACTAATCTGAGATGTCATTTTTCACCCATCAAATTGGCAAATATAAAAGAAATTTGATTTCACCCATCTTGTCAAGGTAATTGACCGTGAGACATTGTAACACTGCTAAGAGTGTAAATTATTCCTTCAAGAAGTTAATCTGTCAATATTTATCAGAACTGCAAATTCGCAGAGGACCCAGAAATTCTACTTCTAGGGATTTATATGTGTGAAATAATGTATATACAGAATCAATCACTAAGACATTATTTGTAACAGAAAAAGTTTGGAAATAAATGTCCGTGAAGAGGGGACTAGTGAAATAGTTTATATATGGCTGTTAAAAAGAGTGAGGTAGCTCTTGCCCTGGCCAGTGTGGCTCAGTTGGGTGGAGCATCATCCCCTGCACCAAAAGGTTGCTGGTTCGATTCCCGGTCGGGGCACATACCTAGGTTGTGGGCTCGGTCCCCTGTGGGGCCGTGTGGGAGGCAGCCGATCAATGTTTCGTTCTCACATTGATGTTTCCCTCTCTCTCTCCCTCCCTCTCTCTCTCTCTCTCTCTCTCTCTTTCCCTTCCTTTCTCTCTAAAAATCAATAAAAAATCTTTATTTAAAATGAGGTAACTCTTTATGTACTGAGAAAAAAATTACCTCCACGACATGTTAAGAGACAAAAAGCAGCTTTGGCTGGCGTGTTTAGGTACTGCCATTTCTGTGTGTTGGGAGGACGGGGGAGGACTGTTTCCTTGTTTGTGTGTAAACTATCCCTGGAAGGACCTGGAAACCTGAGCTGCCTCCAGGGAGTGCAACTGGTGTTTGCAGGACAGCAGGGGAAGGGAGAAGGAATGTTCACTGTAAATACTTCCTTTTTTTTTCTTACTTTTTTTTTTTTACTTTTAAACCATGTAAATCGCCAATATAATTCATCTGCTGGTTATTTAAACTACTTTAGGTGCCGGGTGGCAGCCGGGGGCAGTGGAGTCACTTTAGAATGGTTGTCAGGAGAGCCAGGCCCTAGTTTGTGCTCCTTCCCTAGCTCGTTGGCCGGCCTGAAGTGAGCAACCTCTCCACTCAGGGCTGACCCGGAAGAGGTCAGAGGAGCTCTGACATCCTGAGATATTAAGTGCAGTTTTCCTTACACATTTCCTAAGTCATCTCTCTGCCTCCTCCTTTCCTCTGCAGCTCACCAAAAGCTCAGAGGAGAGGACAGACAATTGAAGGAAATGAAATTGCAGGACGACTTTTATAGGGCTCCCACTGAATCATTGTATATTCCACCTCCAAAGCTAAAAATGATGAGTTTAATATCACACAGAGCAGTGCATCTTATATGTCTCAAAAGACAGCATATGCTACCCAGAAACTGGGAGCTCGGCAAGATGCAACGTTTCACTCCAGCTCAGAGGCAAATGAAATGACAGTCATCAGGCCCACATTCTAGAAGCAGCATGGTTTTCATTTGGCTTTAACTTCATTTGAAAGTGTCCTAAGGAGGGAGAATCCTTCTAAGCGTGGACTTTCTCACTAGAAAAGGGATAGACTGGTGGCCAGGTTTTGCCTTGGCTGTTTCCGGCACTGGTCGTGGATGATGCTAAATGAACTGTGCCTGGAGTCCGGAGACCTGGGTTTCAATCCTGTTTATGCCATGAGTTTGGACAAGTCTCTTTCCCATTTGGGGCCTCTGTAACTCTGAGGAAGTATTGATAGACATAACTTGGACTGATGTATAGGAAAACAAGGCTGGATTTGAGGGACATTGAAGATCTAAGGACCTAAAAAGTCCTCAGTTCTTGCCAGTCCATTACCATGTCTGGAGTAATCTCTCTGGGGTTGTTTTGTTCAGTCCTTCTGCACACAGCTACTGAGCATTCTTCATGCACAGACAATCCCCCTACCTCCAGGGAGCTCATAGATGGGAATGTTAACAAATAATAACATATCAAGCTAGGAAGTGCCTTAAGTATGTGTAAGTAGAGAGCAGAAAAAGGCTAGTCACAATCATCTTTTAGATTACAAGGCAGTTTTATTTCCATGCACTGTTTATATCCCATTGGGAAGTAGGTATGGCATCATGAAATGAGGTTAAGAATTAACTAGGATGTCATAGGTAAAGCTCCCAGAATGGTGCCTGGCATGCATTAAATACATAATAAATGATAGTAGTTATTATTTCAGTGTTTGATTCCCAACTCTCTGAGGTTGGAATTAAAATAATCACTTTGCAAATAAGAAATCTGAGGCTCAAAGTAGGGCCGTGATTTACCCTGGAACCCCTCAGCTAGAAATGGCCCAGTCAGGGCAAAACCATAAGCAGGCCCAATGTAAATACAATTATGTTGCCTGAAGGTATTTCTAATTAATCAGAGAAACAAATTCTGCTGATGCGTTTAGTCATGAATGTATTAACTGTTCAAGACTTAACCCAACAAAAATCTCACTTCTTTGGAAGAACTCTAAAAAGGGATGTTAATGGTAAGTGCTCTCAGACCGGGGGGCAGATGGTGTTAAAAGTGAGCAGAAATGGATCCTCCCTGGTTTCAGCCTCTCTGATCACATTGCGAATGGCTGCTAAGTCGGCTGACACGTAGGGCCAGCTTGAAAGAAAGCCAGTGTGTGTGTGTGTGTGTGTGTGTGTGTGTCCCGCCCCGTCCCTGTAAGGTAAGCTCTGTGACCCCAGACTTCTCATTTGTTATCCTCTCTCTGCAGAAAACGAGCGTGGAGTTCTATATTGACATCCACGCCCACTCCACCATGATGAATGGCTTCATGTACGGCAACATCTTTGAGGATGAAGAGTGGTTCCAGAGGCAGGCCGTCTTTCCCAAGCTCCTCTGCCAGAACGCCGAGGACTTCTCCTACGTGAGTGCAGGGCCCTGGCCAGGCCCGGCCCTGCTCCGCCCGCCCCCTCCCCGCTCAGCTCAGTTTGCTTGACCGTTTCGGGAGCGCCAGCTCTGTGCCAGGTAACAAGCTACTCCGTGCCCTCAGGCTGCTCCTCCCAGTCCCGAGGGAGACTGAAAGGGCAGCGGGTGCTCGGTTCGTCTGAGGAGCTGGCACGTGTTTAGCTGATCTGATTCCAACATTAAGAGAAGAAACTCACTGAGTGACTGAGCACCCCGCACACCCCGCAGACCCTGCCCCGGGTCGGCTTTCACCGCCTCGGATCCTTTAGTCAGAGCCTGGCATGGCTGTTGAAGGGGCTTATATGCCCACCATTGTCCCCTCCACAAGGATGCTTTCTGTGCCTCAGTTTCTTGTCAGTAATTGGTGGGCGACAATTTCCTGCCCTGCCTGTGTCATAGCTCCCTGGGAGGCCAAACGCAGTGACAGATGGGAAAGTACTTTGCAGGCGGGAAGGACCCCGCAGACTCCAGGAACTCGGTATTGCCCGCCTCTCGCCCAGGCCTGGAGAGGCTGGAGGCCGCGGGTGGAATGACTGGCAGCAGCAAGCAATATTGGAAAAGGGCAGGCAGAGAAGATATGGGCGGGAGTCAGCATGTGGCTGGGGACGTGGGGGAGAGTTTTTGCAGATTTTCCTTTGTTTTAACACTAAATCTCTGAGGCCTGTTATTCCCTTGTGGCCAGAAGGGAGGGGGCGAGGCGGGGAGGCCCACAAAGGTCAGAGCAAGTTTTGAAGTTGATGAGCTCAATACTGGCCCGCCCATTGCTTCGGGCCTGGATGCTGGTGATGATACATTTCTCCAGGAGGTAAGATGCACTTTGAATCTCAGAATCTTTGAATGCCAGACCAGGAGAGGAATTGGGAGACTATTTAGCCCAGTTTCCTCTTTATACCTAAGAGACACCTATGGCCCAGAGAGGTTGAGTATCTACAGCAAAATCCCTCAGCATCATGTTGTCGCAAATGGTCATATTTCATCTTTTTTATGGCTCAGTATGTGCCACATCACCTGTCAAAGGTTGTTTTCATGTCTTGGCTATTGTAAATAATGCTGCAATGAGCATAGGGTTACATATATCTTTACAAATAAGTGTTTTTAATTTTTTCAAGTAGATACCCAGAAGAGGAATTGCTGGACCATATGGTAGCTCTATTCTTAATTTTTTGAGGAACCTCCGTGTTGTTGTCCATAGTGGCTGCACCAATTTACAATCCCAAGGGATTATTTTGAAGCCTAAATGAGATACTACTACAGGGGAAACAATATGGTTAAGTTGAAAGCACTGCCCAGACTTTAGTTCTGATTATCATTGTAATATAATTGCTTTTTGTTCTATGTCCACATTTCCTTGTTCCATCTGTCTCCCTTCAAATTTTCACAAATACAGGGGTGGGCAAAAGCAATGTGTCACATACGCATGACTGTAAACCTACTGTTGCCCACCCCTGCATTTATTAAATGGCAGTTACTGTGCCCCAAGAGCTCTGCGAGATGCTTTCATTTTAACTATGTTTGCTTATTGAATCAGTCATCATAACAACCCTGTGATGTGGGACTTACATCCCACTTTTCAGATTAGGAAGCCGAGGCCCAGAGGTATTTATTGTAAGATTTGCTCAAACTCTGAGAGCCAGCAGGCGTCCTGCCCTGACTCTCTGCTCCCTACTTGTCTCCCACAGTCCAGCACGTCCTTCAACCGGGACGCGGTGAAGGCGGGCACCGGCCGCCGCTTCCTGGGCGGGCTCCTGGACCACACTTCCTATTGCTACACCCTGGAGGTCTCCTTCTACAGCTACCTCGTCAGGGGCACCGCAGAAGCTGTGCCCTACACTGAGGAAGCCTGTATCCTTGGCAAGTGCCCACCCTGCCCTGGGCCAGCCCATATCCAGGTCTGGCAGGATTTACTAGGCAGGTCAGGAATTTGGTCTCCAACTCAGGTGAAAGCTGAGCCTCTGGGGTGAGGGTGGAAGGAGACTGGTTCTGCTGGTGGCATCTTTGGATTGTCCTGCTTCCTCCTTGCCCTCTCACAGACACCCCTCTCTGTGCTCCCCTAACTCCTCTAATACATGCACAAGTCGTATTCCGCCCGCACCTGCTGTGTTCTACCGTGATGTTGTGACTAAGAAGCTGGAGGGAGTTACCTGGTGGTAGATTTTGAGCATGTGCACCAAAGGGGATTTCGCAACCACTGTTCACAGTGAGATGCGGGTTTGTGCACCCGAGGCCTGCACTTAGCATGTGGCTGGTCTCTGATGTCAAATTTGAGGGGTTTTCCCATCCTTTCTCAGCACCTCTGACATGGTTTTGTGTTGGAAGTAAATGTATTTCTTAGTAGAATGCCTTCCCCCTTAGCCCAGGCCACAGTTTTCTCCCCCCAATGCCCAGTCCTTGTGCATCCCAAGTAAACGCACCATTAGCGCATGCAGGAATCATTGGAGGCTTCCAGGATAAAGTGCTGACCAAGAAGGCAGAGCCCCTGACTCGCAGAGCTTTTGATCTACTTAAGGAGACTGAAGACAAAAGAGGCAATTATAATATGTATGACAAGTTCTGTGGTGGAAGGATTCCAGAGGGCCACAGGAAACTTTCATTTAGTAAGTATGTGTTGAGTGTTTACTGTAAGCAAGGCAAAGCTCTAGGCACAGGGGATGTAACAGCGAACATACCAAAAACAAAAACGTCTTCACATGACCTTCCAAAAGAAGGTCAGGAAAGCCTTCCCAGTGGAAGTGACATGTAAGCTGAGTTTTTCAGATTGAGAAGAAATTCGCCAGATTGGGTTGGGGTGGGTTGTTAAAGGGAGGACATTGCGGCAGGAGAGAGGAGGAAGGTGTCTGCAGGAGCTGTGCGTGGCTCAGTGTGGCTGAAGGACTTCAGGTGCAAGAGATGAGACTGGAAGGACAGGCCATGAGGAATTTGAACTTGAACATGAAGGCAATGGGGAGCAATAAAAGGGTGTTAAATCGTGGAGGAAAGCCACTCTATTACGAGGTTGCTGTGACCATCCAGGTGGGAGGTGACTCAGGCCTAGATTCTGGTGGTGCCGTGGAGCATTTGGAATGTGGAACTGAGAGACTTGCTAAGCAATTGGATGGGATGTCAGTGATTGGAGGGAATTAAGGGTGAATAGAGAGGCTGCACATGAGCTGAGCAAGCCATGGTGCTGTAAGAACCGCCCGCCTTGTTCTCTTACCCAGGGAACAAGAAGGGAAACCTGGAGCTGCACCGGGAAGCTCAGGCCAGTTCAACATATATGAGTGTGATCTAACCAAGCTCCTGGTTGAAATGCACTTTTTAAAACCCTCCTCTCATAACAGAGGGAAACTTCAGGAAGACAGATTGTGGTCTTTGTTGGCTGCTGGCTCCGCGTCCCAATCAGAAAAAGAAATTACATGGTCTGATGGGAATGGCAATACTGTCTGGGAGGAAGTGTCCTCTAGACTGAGAGTCAGGGACCCGGATCCTGATGACGACACCAACATCATCCCAGAGAGTGCCCTTCACAAGTCCTCTAACCTTGCTAAGGTGAATATAGTCACCTTCACAGGGACCAAGGACCTTCCACTCTTCAGCCCCTGCTATGGGAATTAAATAGAGATACTCATGAAAATGTGAGAAGTTATTCAAAGAGAACAGACTTTGAATTCAGATGCCAGTGCTGGAGATCTGTTGATGGGGGCAGGTGCTTCTGCTCAGACTGGCTGTTTACAGCTTTGTCCTCTGTCCCTGGTGATCTGACAGTCCCCCTCTGCTGGGGCACTACACCCCTCCAATGACCTCTTGTCTGAAGATGAGCTAAAGGTTGCAGAACTGGTTGTCTGGTTTCCCTTTCCAAGTCCTGCATGGTGGTTTCATACTTCACTTTAAAATATGGTATCTGGCCCTGGCTGGGTAGCTTGGTTGGTTAGAGCATTGTCCGATACACCAAGGTTGCAGGTTCAATCCCTGGTCAGGGCACATACAAGAATTAACCAATGAATACATAAATACGTGGAATGACAAATCAGTCTCTCTCTCTCTCTCTCTCCTCCTTCATCTGTCTCTGTAAAATAAATAAATAAATTTTTTTTTTTAATGTGGTATCTATAGACTTGGGATCTCAGCTAAAACCAAGACTAAGTCCCATTTGAATAATGTGTTCCAATATCTAGCAGGTAGGATTGAGCATTATTGGTGATTGCTTGGGTGTGGGGATAAGGGAGGATGCCCAGTTTTTGTGATTTAAACAACACGGTGGAGCCAATAACTTACATACAGACTATTGGAGAAAGGGGCTGAGGAAGGGGAGTCTTTTGAGCTTTGTTTGGGATGTGTTGAGAGCTGGGGGCTCATGTGATGTACAAATGGGGAAGTTTGGCAGGCAGATGGCTCTATGGGCCTGAAGTTGTGAAATGAGCCTGGACTTTGGACAGGTTGATAACAGATTTTTCTACCAGGTACTATAGAGTCCTAATGAAGGAAGTGGCTTCTTGGTAGGCACAGTCAAGGTGGGCTTCCCCTTGATGAGCTGGTGAAAAGAATGCTGGACTGAGGGTCAGGATCCCAGGTCCAGAGTATCCTTTGCCCCTTGTCCCCATCATAAAGCCATGTGACCTTGGTTAAATCACTTCACCTCTCTCATTAAAGCCTGATACTAGATAGGCCTCAGTGAATGCCGATGAAGGGAGGGAGGGAGGGAGGGAGGGAGGGAGGGAGGGAGGGAGGGAGGGAGGGAGGGAGGGAGGGAGGGAAGGAGAAAGAGGCCTTACCAGCATCTGCTGGTTGGTCCACTAACAGGACAGTGGGTGATGTGATCTGTGTCGCTCAGAGGAATTACCAGAATATGCATATGTACTGGGCGGTTGGGGGCACGTGGGGAGTACTGCTTGGATTTTCTTTCTCGAGGAGGAGGTTTCACTTTTTAGGCAGAAGAGTAGGAAGGTCAGGGCTGAACTGTTGGTTGGCAGGGAATGGCACCTAGGTACTTCCCAGTTTGTTTGTCACACCCAATGTCAAGCTTTTGTTAAGATTAATAAGCTAACAATGCTTTAACCAGAGGTCTCTGAGAACAGATGACTAAACTGGACTGAAGCCTGTTGGGTGTTTTTTTCTCCCCCATGGAGACATGGACTAGAATTTGATCTTTAAATATGAATGCTTATGGAATGACAGGCCGAGTGGAGGACTAATAGTAGTGGTGATGGTAAAGATGATGATATCGAGATATGCTTCAGGAGACAGGCCAGGCTGGCTCCCTGTACTGGAGGGCTGGTCATGTGGGCTGGGGAAGTTCTGTTCCCCATTCCAGGTTTGAATTTTCCTATTTTTAATGATATGATCTTCAAGTTTATTTCCAAATCATTAGATAGATGATAGATAGGTAGACAGACAAATATAGAAAGAATTATCTGATTTTTGGCCTTTGAGATAAGTACCTCCATTTTACATGTGGGAAAACAAAAGCCTGGAAAAGTCAAATAACATGCCCAGGGCTGCTCTCTCGGTCCTGCCCGGCAGGCTTTGTCTCACCTTCTCCTTGCTCTGCAGTTGGCCCAGGTTCCCTCCATTTCCTGTAGGACAAAAGCCCTTTCCTGAGCCCCACAGAGGTTGGGACCCACCAGACAGCTCCTGCTTCTCCTCTAGCCCTGCTCTCTGTAACCCCCAGCCCTGGTCTTGACCTGTTTGTAATCCCCAATCACTCGGATGCCACCAGACCCATTCTCTGCAGTGCCCACCTGAGCTGCCTTGCCCTCTGTGGGCCCTGCCTCGGCCCTGCAGCCTCCCACCTCCAGATCAAAGTGTGCCTCTTGCCCAGGCCCAGAAAACCAACACGTCATTACCTCCCCCAGCTCCCTCCTGCCCCCAAATGAGGTTTCTAAGGGTTTTATCTGCTGTTGTCAAGTTTATAGCCATAATTCGAAATGCTGTTAATATTACTGACAGCAGAGAGCTACAAATTACGAAGCTGTAAAGTTACTTTATGGGGATAACTGTCAGCTTTCACTAGCAGCACTGCCAGGCTCCATGGAAACCAAACTGATGATAAAGAGCTGATGTTGTTTCAGGATTATGGCTGTTAGCTGCCGGTCAGAGAGTTCCTGGTGGTTCCTCAGTAACTGAGGCCTGTTCATCTATATTCATGTTCACTTGCACACTGTGCACACAGGTACTTACGTTCCCATCCTCTTGTGCAAATGTGGGGTGAGCCCCCAAAGTGGAAGGACTTTGCCCAAGATCAGTTCTAACCAGCTGCAGGTCTGGGCCTGACTTTGACCCGCCCAGGCGACAATGACTGTCTGCCACATTGTAGGTGTTTAATAAATAATTGTTGAGGGGATGAATGCCTGGCACACATGGAGGCGTAGACGATAGAGAACAAAGGTGTTTAATGATTTCTACTTTTAGAGTAAAACAAATAAAACGAAAGCAGCTTTGGAATCACTAATTTTGGGAAATGAGGTTTTCTGTGCAGTAACATGGTTTAGGCATCTTAACTGATACTATTACTCTTGATATTGGGCATCAGCACAAACATATCCACCCCCCAAGTCTACCACACACTGTCCTCCTGCTAAAATTGATGCTAACTGGCTGCATTAACAGAAGCAGATGTTGGGAAGGAGGAGGTCCTGGCCTTTTTTGCCTCATGGTGTCATTGACCCCTAGAGCCCTGTGTTCATCTCTGGTCCCCACTCTATGCAGGACATTGAAAAAATGGTGCATGGCCCCTGAAGCACTGGGCTGGGAAGGGAGCATGGCAGGTTTACCAGTTGTCCCAGTTTGCCTGGGGCTGAGAGATTTCCTGGACCAGGGAATTTTGGTGCTAAAATCAAGACACTGCCATGCAAACCAAGATGGTTGGTCACTCTACCCAAAGCTCTGACCTATGAGGAACTGGTCAATGAATTGGGGATATTTTCCTTGGAAAGAAGATATTTTGGAAGCTATGTATTTGCTTTGGTCAAATTTCTAAAGAGCTCTCATGGAGCAGAGGGAGTAGATCCATTCTCTGGGGCCCTGGAGTCAGAACAAGAGCTAGTAGGAGGGGAGGCAGCTCCACTGTGAACCTCTATGTGGGAGATAATGACAGGGCCACACTTACTGAACACCTGTGACATCCCAGCCCTGGCCTGGTTCCTGGGGCTGCAGAGAGGAGTGACCATGGCCTCTGCCTGGAGACGTTCCCATTGTGGTGAGGGACATAGGCAGGAGAGTGACCGCAGTACACTGTGTGACAGAGTGGGGCACAGGGGGTGGTGAGAATGAGCATGGACCAAACCTAGCCTTGGGGATCCCAGGGGTGGAGCAGGTGCAGCAAGGAAGGCACATGGAAGGGCCTTGCAGGCAGAGAGAGCAGCGTGTGCAGGGTCTGCAGCACTCGGGGACCTGTGTCCCTCCTTTGGGAAGGTCTGGGCCTTGGAGAGTCAGTTGGAGAGTGAGAGGTCATGAGGCTGGAGAGGGCTGTGGGAACCAGGGCTGAAGGACAGGTGATCCGCATCCATAGAGTGTTGCAGGGACAGCCCATGGCAGTGTGGGGCAGGTGGGTAGGTGGGTCAGTTGGAAATAAGCAAGTGTGGCACAGACAGGTGTTAAGCCATCTCACCAAGTAACACTCATCCACAGCCTTCTTCCCCCTCTTTTCATTATTCTTTAAAAGGGCCCTGGGAGACTGCCTCTGAAAGTAAGTCAGAAGGTCCCCTCCTTCCTAATTCCCCTGGGGAACCGAGAGTTCCAGTGTCTCAGATGATGCCATCTGGCCAGAGGTTTGGGGATAGCTCCCAGTGGCATTGTGGGTAATGGACACTATTCCGATGTGAGACCCATGAGCCATGGACTTTGTTCATCCGCTTCTGCCACTGACTTGCTGCATGACCCTGAGCAGATCACTTAGACTTCCCCAGATCTCACTTTCCCATCTGTGAAATGAAGGGTTTGGACAAAGGGCCTCCATCATCCAGGCCTCATTTAAAGAGCCTATTTAACTTAGACTGACTCACATTTATTGAACATCCACTATGTACTGGATGCAGCCATCCCGAGGATTTTGTCAAACCCTTGAGGGCATGAGCCATTCTCCCCAGAAAGACCTGGAACCAGCCCCTCAAATCTCACTTCCCAAGCAGCAGGCTGTATGCCAGACAAGGCACACTGCCTGTCTGGGATTTCTTATATGTCAATATTTTCCTCAAGATGATAAATGTCCTGCCAATCAGAGGAGGCAGCTGCCAACTCTGTCTGAGACAAGGGCCTCTAGCTGGGGTTGTGGCCGTGCTTGGCGTGTCGATGTGTCTCGAGAGGCAGGAGGCGGGAGTCAGGTTGGGAGGAGGGAAGAAGGGAGGGGAGGTCAGGACCACTGCTCTCAGTCTATGCAGATTTTGCCGCGAGTCAGTGGAGTGGAGACAGGAGACAGGCTATTCACAGAACTCCCACAGAATGCCAGGTCCTGGGGGGCCATCAGGAAGAGAGCAGCACTTACCTGTGTATAAAATGTGTATAGAGTACTTTATCATCTTGTTTGATCCTCACAACAATCTAGAGAGATGGGTATTATTACCTGTATTTTATAAACCAGGCAGTTGCATTCTGTTCCTGAGGGCCCATCTGAAGGCACGGCCAGTCCCCAGCTCCTGCAGCGCAGAAACCGAGTCAGTGGACAGTGCCCATGCAGGTGACGGTCTGTGGGTATTGGAGCAATACCTTCCCAGGAGCTTGAATTTCTTTCTTCTGATGTCAAACCCAAATCTAATTGCAACCCCCCCCCCCAAGACACTTTCTTTGAAAACAGAAAAAAACAAACAAACAGCCACGTGGTAGAGGAGCTAATAATAACTGAGAAATAAGTAGCAGATGCTGTCGTCCAATATGGGCTGAAGAAGAGCACACATGGCCCCTGGAGCCAGGCTCAGACCAACTTGGCTTAGATCTTGGCTCTTCTACTTACTAGCTGTGTGACCTTGGGCAAGTGACCTAGTCTCTCTGAGCTTCAGTTTGCCCATCTGTGACGATGATGATTATGACACTTACCTCATAGGGTTGTTTTAAGTAGATGGAAACGAGAAATCGCAGGTGTAATAGCGTACCTGGGACATGGTAGTCACTCAATACCTGATAGCGCCATTATTACTGTTCCCAGTCAAGCGGTGAATTGGGTGAAATCTGAGTAATACATTTCTGGGCCATCAGGAAGAGAGGAAACCAGGGCAGGTTGGGGGTTTCATGGAATTTTCCATGAAGGGTTCATTAGATTCTTAAGGAGTTCCTAAGGTTCTTAAATAGCAATCCTCTTGAAAACATGTTTGGAGTTCTGGCTGGTCCCGGCTCTCGCCCCTCGCTGCCTGCTGGCGGGGACCCGGACCCAGCTGCCGCTCTGTGGCTGTTGCCTGAGGTTGAGGTGCCCTCTACTGGCCCCCAGGGTGCATGGCTGCCTCTGAGAGTCTAACTTCACTTCCTCCTGCAGAGGATTGGGAGGCTGCCAAGTCCTTTGTCTGAGCTGGCACCTGAGCTGGGGGGGGTGGAGGCGGGGGGGGGGGGGCTACACCACCTGTGGGGGTGGAGGAGGGAGGGGCACACCCCTTTCACCTCTCCCAGGTTTTTCTCCTGATAGAATCTTTCCTCCCCACTTATTTCTGCCCTCTTCTCTCTCTGTCCTGTTTTCCATTTTTTATCTGTTTATTTGACTCTCTCACACATACACACATACTCACGAATATCTTTTGTCTGTCCTTTCTCGCCTTCTCTACCTGCTGTCCCCCCCACATGCAAATCCCACCTCTCCTCCGCTCTTTCCACTTTTCCTTTCTCTCTCTTTCTTCCTCCTTAGCTACCTTCCTTTCTTAAGGCAAATAATGAAAATGTTTTGCACCCAATTCTGGATTTACACAGTCTTGAGTAGGTACTGTGCTCTGACACCGTAACCGATGGCGAGGCTTGAAAGTTAAAGGAGGTGGTGTGTGCAGGACCCTGAGCAGGCGGCTGGCTGCCCAGGGCGGCCTCCGTACTCCCTTCCCTTCCCTTCCCTTCCCTTCCCTTCCCTTCCCTTCCCTTCCCTTCCCTTCCCTTCCCTTCCCTTCCCTTCCCTTCCCTTCCCTTCCCTTCCCTTCCCTTCCCTCCCCTCCCCTCCCCTCCCCTCCCCTCCCCTCCCCTCCCCTCCCCTCCCCTCCCCTCCCCTCCCCTCCCCTCCCCCTCTCCTCTCCTCTTCTCCCCTCCCCCCTTTCTATTCTTTCTCCTCCAGCCCTCCCTCCCCTTCCTTCCTCCTCCTCCCGCCCCCCCCATACCTCAGTTTAGACTCAGATTCAAATACCATTTATTGAGCTTTTCAGAAAAGTGGAGACTTGACCTTCACCTTGAAGGAACTGTCCTTCACTGTCACTTTCTTCCAACTCCCTAAGGCAGGCGGAGCGGCTTCCTGACAAAGCGAGAGACCTGGGCCTGTGAACTGAGCTAAGGGACAGCCAGAGGGCACGAGAATGTCAAGGAGAGTCTCTCTCCCCAAGTGTCCTACAGGGAAGGTTTGTGCTGAGGAAGGAGTCCCCTCCTGAGGCCCCACATGACATCCTGGTGTCCGTGTCCCTGGGCCCGTTACTTTAAGTTGCTTGCTCATTTATTTACCATTTGTGCTCATTACAACAAAAGCACACGCTGCAATAAAGCAACACAAGGCACCTCCCAGCACCGAGCTCTCCAGGCGGCATCTCGCCCTGTGCCCGGCCCTGTTGGGAGGAGTGACCTCCGGCCCCTTAAGCATCCCTTCAGCATAAGCAGGTACCAGTGTCAGGAGGTCACCTCTCATAGGGTCCCTTGATGACAGCCAACGGCACAACCCCAAAACATGCCCCAAGCTCCCAGAGGTCTAGCTGGCTGCTACACGAACACAGGCTGCACCTTCCACGGCAGCCTTGGGGGCTGTCATGGCCCCAGCTATGGAGAAGCCGGGACAGCCACTGGGCCAGGCTCAGGCCAGGCCAGGACTCTAGGTATTCGAGCTGGTATGTTTCAGTGGTTAAGAGCCCAGGTTCTGCAGTCAGACAGATCTGGTTTCAAATCTTAGCTCTGCCATTTCTAAGCCCTGTGCAACTTTGGGCAAGTTGCTTCACCTCTCTGGACCCCAGAGCCAAATAGAGATAATGATACAAACTCCTTAGAGTTACTATGAAGTTAAATGAGAGTGTATGTAAGCACATACCACCCTGACTGGCCCCTAGTTCTGTGATTACTTTGTGGAGATCCCAGTAGGTCAGGGATCTGCTGAGTAGGTGGTCCGAAGTTCCACTGGTTGAGGACCAGGCTCCCTGCCTGGATGGAAACCACCTGCACCAACCACCACAGAGACACATGCATCCAGACCACTGTGACCAGCCTTGTGACCCCCTACTTCTGTGCACTGAGGGCAGACTCACTTCCCTTGGGCTAAGCATCTGAGGAATGACCTGTGCCTATGGATGTCCCTGGGACTCTAGGGATGCACAGCATTGAAAATTCTGAGTCTTGGGACGCTAGGAAGCTCTTGAAAGAAGGAAAATATTTACCGATGGCCCACCACGTGCCAGGCACTATGCTGTGGGCTTCCTTAGCTTGTTTAATTCTCACAGCAGCCTTATGGAGAAGTCACTATTTGTCTTGCAAGTAAGAAAATGTTGGCTCAAGATATTAACTTACCTGGGGTCACACAACTTGTATGGTGCAGAGCCAGGCTCTCAACCCAGAGCCCCGTGACCCTGCAGCCGCTGCTCTGCTCCTGAGTGTGCTGCCAGGACACTGAGATTGCCCCTTCCTTGGCCCACCGCCCCCAGCTCTTTGCAGAGTCAGCAGCCCACCAAGCCCAGGCAGAGCAGACCCTTCTCTCCCAACAGGCTGGTCACGTCGCCACCCCTCTGCTCCGGTGTTCTCCTGAGTCACCCAGAGTTCTCACTTGGCCTCAACGCCTCCATCCCACCTCATCGGAAGGTAATTGTTGAAGGAAAGTTACTGGGCTCCGCTGAAAGTCATTTTTAGATTCCGGAGCAGGACGAGTAGGAACGATGACTTCACAAGGGCATGACTAATTCAAAGCACTTTTAATCTTCAAAATGTCAAACTTTATGGTCAGTGGCTGTTTCAGAGTGAGCAGTGGCACTGTGCATATTAAAACACCAGGATGGCAGGCTGGAGACGGGGAGTCTTCTCCAAGGGCGGTGGCTGGTGCTGCAGGCCAGCTCTGAGGAACAGTCTGAAACTCAGCGTCATTACAGGTGATGACCAGCTTCAGTGAGGATGCTCTCCGTAAACGGCACGCACAGCACCGATCTTTATATAACCCTGAAAGACAGGCAGATGGTCCCCATTCAGAGCAGGAGTTCAGGGACGACCCCGATGCTCGGGGTACTTAGGGGACATGTTCAAGGTCATGCAACTAGGAAGTGCTTCTGCTGGTTCTGACTCAGGTCTGCAGCCTCAGGGCTACAGCCTCTGAAGCCTGCTCTGCTGCTGCCACAGAACTGCCTCCTGCCTTCATGGCTTTATAGCAGCACGAACTCACCCATTTTGGATCCCTCAACACTCTAAGACAAACTTGGAACAAGTAATAAAGTCCCCCTTCATGTAACCTGAGGTCTCTGTCCAGAAACAAGGCCTTAGGAAATGTGCGTTGGGTTTTGGCCTCCTGGAAGTCGAGGGTGCCAGGCTGGAGTTCAGACCTAGCAGAAACTTACTGTGTGACTCGGGGGCTTCCTTTTCCCTCTCTGGGCTTTCACTCCTGTCTGTAAGCGTGTTCGAGGGACTCATGAAACAACACGTATTCACCCAGCAGCCGCCCCGTACCAGGCCTGTGCTGGGCCCTGGGGATCAAAGACGAGGAAGACGTTGCTTCTTCCCTCATGGGGACAGCTGACTGCAGCCTCTCATGCCCTTTCCTATCAGACATTCTATGAACTCAGGTTGCAGCCGTAAAGTACAGACAATGGGCCAAGGGTCTTTGCCTCTCTTCAGTGTGAAGGCAGCCCTCACTTCTTCCTTCACCGCGCTAACAAATATCCTTTGCTCTGAGTCATGGCATGAAAAATCGGGAAACGCTGGCTCCGTGTGAGGGGCCCAGGTCCTCGCCACCCACTGCGGACGTGCCATCTGCTCTGACCTGTCTCTCTCCCCACGAGGTCTGTCTCCGTCAGGCCCCAGACATGTCTCCCTCCCCCAGATGGAGGCAGACAGCAGAGCGCCAGGGCTGCACCTTTGCATCCATAATACACTGTCTGGGGATTTTTATTACCTTGTCCAGACAAAGAGCAATGGGCTGCATTTAAATTCAGGACCCAGCCACCCACATGTGCAGTATCTGAATCCTCACAGCAGCCTCTGCTCTAGCTTTGAGAGCTATCCCCAGACTGGTTCTTACTGGGTATCTCCTTGGGCCCCTGTTTCCACCCCTTCTATCTCCTGTCCAGTGCTGGGCATCACTCATGCTTAGATGCTGAAAGAAAGGGCAAAGTCAGGGTGTGGTGCGGGCCCAGACGGCTCCTGAGCTCAGAAATGTCTGGAGCAGGTGGGGACGCCTTCCTGGAGCTGACAGGCCTTTATAATAAGATCTAGCAAGGTGCAGTCGCTCACAACTTAGAGGGCTTTTACACACAGAGACTGTCTCAATGAACTGTCACAACCTCATGAAGGAGGAATGATTATCTCCTTTTTACAGCTTGGAAAACAAAGGCTCAGAGAGGTAAAATAACTTGACAGAAGTGCACAGCCAATAAGTGATTTTATAAGTCAGGGTTCTCCAGAAAAGCAGGCACATAGGATATGTATATATAAAGAGAAAGGGATTTATTTTAAGGAATTGGCTCATGAGATTATGGAGGCTGACAAGTCCAAAATTTGCAGGGTGGGCTGGAGACCCCGGAGGAGTAGATGTTGCACTTCAAGTCCAAAGGTTCCTTATTGCAGAATTCCCTCTTGCTTGGGAGAGGTCAGTCTTTTGTTCTGTTCAGGCCTTCAACTGATTGGATGAGGCCTACCCACATATGGAGGATAATCTGCTTTACTCAGAGTTCACCAATTTAAATGATAATCTCATCCAAAAATCCTCATAGAAACATCCAGAATAATGTTTGATCACTTAGCTGAACATCATGTCCCAGCCAAGATGACACATAAAATGAGCCATCGCAGTGGCAGAGCTTAGGTTTGACCTCAGGTCTGCTGGCTTCAGAGACTGAACTTGACTGCGTCGCAGCACCCAAGGAGACATGATCTGGACTTTAAAAGAAAAGAATTTGAAAGGACGGCATTTAGTCTAGTTTAACAAATGTTTATTGAGGGCCTTCATTGTGTCCAGCTCTATTGATGAGACCAAAACAAAACAGAACAAAATAGCACCCACACTCACAGTCTAGTGATGGGACTAAGAGTCTAGTGGTGAGGACAGGAAGGCACTCTGGAGAGTGGATCCTTATGAGTAAAGGCTCAGTGGTAGAACTGAGCATGTTAAGAAATTGGCCTGTCTGTAGTGGGAAGTTCATACAAGGAAGGCTTAAGAACTAAGCTGGAAAGTCTTTTGGGCCAGATTATACAAAGCCTTTAGTATCATAACACGAATTTGGGGTTTTTGTTTATAGGCAATGGAGAGCCGGAGAAGGTTCTTGAGCAAGAGGAAATTACTTTATTAACAGGAGGAGCGGATGGTGTAAATAGGAGGAGACGGAGAGGGGAAGCCAGGTCATTGCACCTAGATCAATGGCACTTGCCTTGGGCGTGATTTTGGGAGCATTGTGAAGTATATACTTTGTTCCTCAATCAAAAAAGAAACAACCAGCAGAGGCCGAGAATTTCTTCCACCTACTGATTTCTCAGTGAAGATACAGAATTAAGGAAGGGACTTTGATAAGTGGCAGGCACTGCCCTGGGTATTTTAATTTCAAAACAACCATATGAAGAGGACAGAACAGGGATTATCGTTCTCATTTGACTGATGAGAACACAGAAGATCAGAGAGATAAAGTAACTTTCCCAAGGACACACAATTGGTAGATGTAGTGGTTAGAGTCCTGATTAGCACTGCCTGATTCCACAGCCTGCACTGTTAACCACTAAACTGCAACAGAGGGTGGGTTTGGGAGGAGCCCTGGATGCTTGAGTGTTGTAAAGAGAAAACAACAGTAAATGGAGGTGCAAAGAGAAAAAAAGAGAGTTGAGAAACCAAAGACCATTCTTTGAAGACTATGGTGCCTTACCAAGGCCCAACTCAGGGGTCGGTGGTTGAAACGGAGACCCAGTCATATCTGGATATGCAGAATGTAGCTGGGTGACCTCAGAAGGGTCCTCTGCTGGATTCTCATCACTCCTGCCACCCTGTCCTTTGGGAGCAAACCCTCCCTTGCTATAGTGGAGCAGGCCTGGAGGAGAGGGCAGTGGTTTCCTTGATTCCTCCCATCTGTAACCGCTGCTGAAATTAGGCTTCATTAAAATGCTGATTAATAACATTTTACCTGGGCCTGATCTTTGATGGGATGGGCCCTGTCACTGTAAATGTTAGTGTTCTTTGCAGCTCTTTACACACAATTAACACCCTGTGGGACCCAAAGGGTAGGAGATAGCAGAGGCTGTGAAAATGACCCTACACAGGGGAGCTAGAGGCAAGGAGATGGCAAGAGATGGAAGGGGGGTCTGAGCACAGAGGACCTTGTGGGCCAGGCTGAGCTCCAAGCCCAGGTTATAGATGGAGTATCACCAACTGGTGGCTCTTGGCTGACTCCTTCCTGAAGGTGGTGGGTTTGGCCTGGAGAATGTTTGCTGGCTGGTGAATCGGTTGGCTGATGGTTTTATGTTGAGTTTGAGGGTCTTTGAGCATTTGGCATTACTGCCCAATTGGCCACTACACCCCCTATTGTTTCACACTTGTCATTGCACATATGTACATTATGAACCCCTTCTCTGAAGACATTCGTGTTTGTGACCCTTATAAACCTGGTGGGTAAGAGATCTCTGGCAACTGTGATAAGAGTGGATTGGACAGCAGCAAGGAGAGACTGGAGGCTGTTGCTGTAATCTAGAGATGCAACCAGGAGGACCGAGCCGGGGCAGAGGCAGTGCAGTGGGGAGGAGGAAAGACGTGGGAGTCATTTCTGAGGTGGACTCAGTAGGAGACCCATTGGTCTGCACCCCTGAGGAAGACAACAGTTCCCCTGGTTGGCCGTAGGCCTGGCTGTTGGGCCCATTGGGTTTACAGGAGAAATATGCAAATGGCGGAGTGTTGACCTCATACCTGACCTCGGGAGAAATCAAGGCTCAATGTGAGAAGGGAGGAGAAAAGCTCTGGTTTGGGTCTCCTAGTCTCTCCTCTTTGCATCTCACCATAGCAGCCAAACTTTGCCAAATTTTAATTTGAACTCTCGGAGCTAAGCCTCATTTTACAGATCAGAACAGTAGGCTTCCCAATGGTTAGCTGCTTTCCCAAAGCAATTGGAGGTCATACGTGTGTGTTTTTTTAATCATATCTTTCCTATATTTAAGAAACTTCTTTTTCTCTGTGCCTATATGATTGTTATCTGTTTATCAGTCACCTTCTCTCTGTCTCTGTCTCTGAGAATTTCCCTCTTAATGTGTTATTTCTCTTTGTGTCTCTTCTCTGCATTTCCTACTTTTTCTAATTTACTCCCTCACCCCTCCATTCTGTCTCTATCTCCAGTTCTGATTAGACAAACACTCAGGGATGAGGCCAGTCTCTGCCCGGTGGCGAAGCTAATTGATGGCTGCTATAGAACTGCCTAAGTGAGGGACTCTGGTCATTAGCAGGAGATGGGTTGCCTTGGCCTATGACTAGGAAACCTCTGAAATCCTGCATCTAAATTGCCATTCTTTTGACTGCTGCTAGTGATGCTAATTAGCCGTGTTAATTGGATGTTTTGATATTTGAAAAGCAAAGCATTCCAACTTCTTTCTCCAGAAAGCCAAAATTATTAATGAACTTGGCAGCAGCCTTGGCTCTCTTTCCACAGTGGGCACAACCAAGGATTTCGGGGTAGGGGAAGGGGTTGTTCTGAGGAAGTGTCTCGCCTGTCCCTGGGAAGAGGGAAAGTCTTGATAGCTGGCTCTGCAGCCTCCCAGTGGTAAAATCACATGGTGGGACATGAGCCCATGAAAGGAGCTAATCATATCCAATTTATCTCTGTATCTTCAAGAATAAGCACAGTGCCAGGCACACAGTAGGTATGCATAATGGTTGATTGGATAAAACTGAGGTGGCTAACCTAATACCAAGAAGGGATAAGTTACTTGTTTAACACCTCTGAGAAATCTGGTGACAAAGGTGAGTCTGACCGCAGGCTAGGGCTTCTGCGGGTAGATTTCTAAATCATACACCCCTGGGCACCAAGTTGTAGCTGATTTAGGGTTTTTAGGTTTGAGTGCATCCTGTGTGACATAATCTAGGGGCTGGGCTATTTACCCCCAGATCTCTGTCTATTATACTTTCCTTTCCCTCAGAAAGCCCAGGGACATCTGTGCTCAACCTCAAGAAGCTCATTGGCCTTCTATAACCTCCCAAGAGCCACCAATGTCCACTCAGTGCCAGGGACAGTGAGGGGCAATTGGGATACTGAGCTGCCCTCCTAGAATTTACAATCCCAGGGAGGAAAGAGGCAGAAAGGGGTGTGTGGGGGGAGGTGAAGGGGATAGATGGGGGAGGACATCTATAGGACTGAGGGGAGGGGGTCAGGAGACCATCATGTTGGTTAGGCAATGTCCAGAATATTCAAGGATCTAAGCTCTTAGATCACTCTGGGCCTTTCTTCTCTACCTGCTGTAAAAGCTGTTTGATGTGGAAGGAGAGAGAACTAGCAGCTACTGAGCTCATGCTACATACCAACGAAAAGTGCTTCCCTACAATATTCTTATTTAATTTTCTAAACCACTTTGAAGCAGGGCTGTGTGTCCTGGTTTTACAAATAAGGAGGCCAAGTTTAAGCAACTGTTTAGTGGTGGAATCCCTGTGACTCCAAAGTCCTTGATTTTTTTTAATACTACAGCATGTTGACCAGACATCGTCCACATCCTACACCCTCTCCCTGGTTGATTGTATGTGTAAGCGTGCATGTGTGTGTGCATGTGCGTGTGCATGCATACATGTGCCTGCTCACATTGGCCTGCATACAGGTATCAACTGTGGACTAAAGGAGAGTCTGATTACTTCCATCCAATTAATGGTCTGCTCATTCTTGCTGTCTCCTTGTGATTGGAATTAATTGCTGCTGATTACACTGTGTGGAAAGGAAAAGACGGTCATCAGCAGTTCCGCTTGGGGGATAAAAACATTATAATGCAAAACAAAACTGGCTCCTGAGGAGCTAAATGAAGAAACTCTCTGTTGGAGAAAGATTAGGCATTCTTTTAATATCCTATGACCAAAATCAATATCCTATGACCCTATCTGAGCAGAAGGACAACCTGTCCCTGCTCTGGCCCTCAGTAAAGACAAAAGGAAGTGAAGCAATATATTTACTTGGAAAACGGTTGTGTATAAACACTGTGTGATTCTGCAAATCTCTTCCTCGTCTGTAAAATTAGGATATTTAAATTCTTCTGGTTGCAAGTGACAGAAAAACCAGCTCAAACTGATTTAAGTAAAGAGGGGGATTAATTAGCTCACATAATTTTAAAGTCAAATTTTGTGGCTCTCCCACATAAGTGGGGGTTCTGCTGGCATCTAATGGAAGAATCCAGGATGCTGCTAAACATCCTACAATGCACAGGACAGCTCATGACACCAGAATCATCCAGCCCCAAACGTTAATAGTGTCTGGACTATCAGCAGCTTGAGGGCGGGGCCACCCCTGTGTTTTTTCACTCTGTTTGCCCAGTGAATGAATACACTCTAGATACGTATCACATGGCCCAACACAGAGGAGGTACTTGATAAGTGGCTGTTGAAAGAATAAATAAGTAACAAATAATGAACGAATGACAACAACCTGCCTAATGTCGTCTGGAGTCTGAGACTCCCCCAAAGTCATCCCATCCAGACTCAGGCACATTACACCTGAGGTCAGATCTCCATTTGTTCTAGCCCAGCCAACCCCTAGCCTAATGTCTTGTCTAAATGCCCCACCAGAGCAGCAGGCGCCACCTTCATGCCTGATAGAGCCAGCCACTGTCAGTGTGTCTGGAAAGGATGTCCCCTGCTCCAGGGAAACACTCCTAGGAAAGAGCAGAGGAGAATTAGAACTAGAGATCAGCTAGATCAGCCTCAGCCAGTTTTACAGGAAAGGAAACTGAGGCACACAGCATGGAAGGGACCTGCAAGGTCTTATCCCTGAGCATCCAGAAAACAGGATTTTAAACACAGTCTCTTCATCTTTCCCACCCTCTTCCTCGCTGTCCCTCTTTTTCTCCCTCCCCACCTTACCTCGTTTTTTTGTTTGGTTTGTTTGTGCTTCTCCCTGCCTCTGTTAATAATCCTAACATGCACTAAACGTGATGGAAATAATCTTGAACGTGACACACCCTTGTCCTTGAAGAGGTCATGTTTTGTTGGAAATGACAGGTTCATGAATAATAACGGTAATGAAGAGCTACTGCTCGCCAGCACTGTGCGGGGTGATTTAGATACATAACTTCCATCAACACAATAATCCTGGGAGGTAGGTAACATTATCCAATGAGGCTCATGCAGCTAAATGTGTAGGAGCCAAGATTAACACCCATGCTTCTCAGATCTTAAACCCCGCATTCTAGATCGATGCACAGTAGGACACAGTGCCGGGGGACAGGTTTAGACGAGCTTCAGGAAGGCCAGCAAGGCCAGATTTGAGTTTCTTTCTTACCCTGTAGGTGACAGGGAGTCGGTATAGGGTTGTAAGTCAGGAAGTGATTTACAATTAACAAATGTGAGAACTTTACTCTCAGTGAAAATGGGGAGACATCGAAGCAAGAAGACCGACTAGGAGGCTGAAGCAATAGTTCAGATGAGAGATAAGGCTCTGAACTGAAGGAATCATAGAGGGAGAAGAGACCAAGGCAGGTTCATGATGCCTAAGAGGTAAAATAAGCAACATCGGTCCAGCACAGAGATTTCCTGCCCTTAAGAGGCGTCAAATAGTGCAAACAAAAAGGACTCTGCAGTTAGACATATTTGGGTCCAAATCCTAGTAAGTCCACTTGCTGCTTGTGTAGGAGGGATTGAGCATCTCCTGGTGATACTGAGGGTCAGGTGGGGTGGGGCCGGCTGAGCACCCAGCAAGGTGTTCGGCACAGAGCCAGAGCTCCACTCCTGACCTCCCAGTGTCTTCACACTCAGCTCTTAGCTAAGTAGGTGAACTCTGGGAGCATGAGAAGGCAGAAATGGCCCCCAGAGATATCCAGACCCGAGCCCCTGGAACCTGTAAATGTTCCATTACCTGGAAACAAGGCTCTCTAGATGTTACTGTTAAGGATCTTGAGGTGGGAGATTGGCCTGTATTATCTGAGTGAGCCCTAAGTGCAATCACAAATACCTTACAAGAGGAAGGCAGAGGGAGACAGACGCACACAGAAGAGGAGGCAGTGTGACCGCGGAGACGAACGGAGTGATGTGGTCACGAGCAAAGGCATGCCGGCAGCCACCAGGAGCTGGGAGAGGCAGAAACGGCTTCTCCTCTAGGAGCTCTGGCGGGCGGGCGGCCCCGTGAGCACCTTGGTTTGGGCCACTGAAGCTGATTCCCGACTCTGGCCTCCAGATCTCTGAGAGAATAAAGCATCTGCTGTATTAAGCAACCAGGTTGGAGGTAATTTGTTACAGTGACAACAGGAAACTAACTTAGAGCCTCACAGTTCTTCCAGATTTAACTTCATTCTTGAATGACCGGGTCTCTCCCGCCACCCTTCCTATGTATACACTCGTCACCGGGCTCCTTTCCGCTGGGAGCCTCTCAAAAGCGCCTCCCCTCTTGAGCTGTTTCACGTGTCCAAGAGGAGGCCTCCCTCTGTCGGTCTGTCTGTCCCTTCCTCTGTCCTCTCTGCCTCTCTCTGTTTCTGTCTCAACTTGAGCCTGCGGCAGCTCCCTTACTGTCTCTCCTCTGTGCCCGTGGCTCTCTGCTTTTCCCCCTTTGTCTCTCTCTGTCTCACCCTCGGACTTTCTCTCTTCCCCTTCCTCTCTCCCCCTTGTATCTTTCTCTCTCAGGGCACTTCGGTTCTCTCCCTTTGTCACTCACTTCCTATTTTTGTCTCGGCCCCTCTCTCCACTTCTCTCCCGCTTTCAAGTTTGAGTTTTTCTCAGCCCCTCTGATTATTTTTCTGTCTTCCTGCTGCATCCTGATCCCGCTCTCCTTGTGTCTTCCTGCCTGTCTGCATCTTTCTCTTTTGGTCTCTGCCTCTGCCTGTCCCACTTGGTCTCTTCCCCCTCCCTCTCTCTCTCCCTCTCTCCCCCCCCTCCCCCCCCTTCACCTCAAGGGCACCTCAGGACTTGCCTGCAGTTGGAAAGGACTCTGCAATTCCATCTGCAGCCTCCACCCCGCACTTGAGAGGAGGATTCATCTGTTGAGTCACGCACCTGTCCGACACCGTGGGAGTGTGAGCGAGGGAGGCAGAGACAAAAGATATTTCATCGCCGCACTGTTCTTCTGGCTTCACCTAGAGGCTCCTACACAGGTGCCTCTTAATATTCCAGCAGTGCCGTCAGCCTTACCAAAGAGAAATCACTTTGCCTTGGCCTACCCCTCTGCAGAACTAATCAATCTCCTTTAATGATGATCATCTGTTGCTGACACCGGTAGGAATGTGAGCAGAGAGAGAATTCTAGGTGGGGGTTTCCAAACAGGGAGCAGTTAGGAGTTAAACTTTTTTATATGGAGGCAGGATGATGGCAAGGAAAGACCTAGGTGAGGACAGGGGCTGTGTCTGTTTTTCCCTTCACCGTATCCCAGCTCTTAGAGTGTCCGACATGTAGAAGACACTTAATAAATACAGGAATGAAGGAATCAAGCAAAGGAATGAATGAATGGGCTTCAGTCCTCCCTGTGCCGATACTTGCTGTGCTTCAGTGCACAAGTCAGTTATGACTTCTCATCTGCAAAATGGGTATAATAATCAGGCCCACAGCAGGCACTGTGGGAGAGAGGATGTGAAAGATGGTATCTGATGAGTGGGGCGGGGCCGTAGCTCCCTCAGGGCAGGGCAGGCCAGGGGAGTGCAGCGGAGGTTCTGGAAGAGCCGGAGGGAGTGAAAAATATGGAAATGGCTTCAGAGATGAGGGCCCATGAAGGGAAGAGTGGGATGGAGAAGGGAGGCGACTGGCCAGGTGGGAGCAGGTGTGTGTGAGACACGTCCCCGTGGGGACTGCTCTGGGAGGTGGGGAGTATCTTCAATCAGGAACCTGCCATGCTCCAAGAAGGAGGCGCTCCTGACTCCCACCTGGGAGAAGTCATCCCCGAGGCTGACCACCATCCCCAGCAGTGGGGCTGGGCTGGCCTTAACAAGGGCTCTTATTTCAGACGAGGAGGGTCAGCTTATCCTTGGTGCTGTTCAGCTCCTTTGCCTTCTCCAAGCCCACTGCAGGCCCCCCTTTCCAATGAAGTCTCCTCCAACCACTCTATGTAATGCTGTGATCTGCTCCCTGACCCCCAGCACTCCCCTCACCAGGTTCTTTATCTTTACTTCATAGCACTTGCCCCTATCCGGCATTCTCCATAATTTACGAATGTTTTAGGTTGGCAGTTTGTGTCCCATAGCTAGAAGGGAAGCTCTGTGAAGACAGAGGTCTTTGTCAGTTGTTTTCACTGTGTCAAGTGCCTAAAATAACTTGACACATAGAAGGTTCTCGATAAATACTTGTTGGATGAAAGAGTGGGGATGGGGTTTTTCATCAGCTTATTGTACTGTGGTCGTGGCTTAAACATACCCTGTGAACGCTGGAGAGGACTTGAGAGTCTACATTTTACCCAAAGAGAAGTTGGGCCCAGAGCAGGGAAATGGCCCACATCACATGCAATTCCCTGATCGAAACCAGGCTGGGCTCTTGATTCCCCTTCTGGGCTCATTCAATGTACCAGATCTGAGGCCCTGAGAGGGGAGAACAGAGGGTCCTGCAGCCGTGGCCACTATCCTAAAGACCATGGGACACCCTGAGAATGGGTGTGTTCTGAGAGCAGGGAGCATGGGGTGAAGATCTGAGCAGAATGGAACAAATCATACAGTCAGCTGTCGGAGGGGGAGGGTTGGTGGGTGGGTGAAAAGGTGACGGGATTAAGCAAAACCAACTCAGCGACACAGACAACAGTCAGGTGATTACCAGAGGGAAAGCGGGGTGGGGCAGAAGGAGAGGGGAAAGGGGGATAAATGGTGACAGAGAGAGGCTTGACTTGGGGTGGTGAACACAGAGTACAGTATACAGATGGTGTATTATAGAACTGTACACTCGAAACCTGTATAATTTTATTAACCAACGTCACCCCCCAAAAATTCAGTAATAATAAAAAAGAATTTGCGCCATGAATAATTCCAAAGAACTGAAAGCTCAGAAACCATTTCCATTACCTGATTTTTTTTTTGGGTCCTATTTCTGATTTTCCCCATTTCCTGTTTAAGGACCTGGGTGCTTAACGTCTTATAGGCATCTAGAACTCAAGCTGAACTCCTAAGCTCCCCGCTGAACCCCTTGCCCCATGCCCCAGGCGTCCGCACTCCAGATCACGGCGTCCACCCCCACCCAGCTGCTACATAAAGCGGGAGCCGTCCTTCATTCCCTCCTCTCATCCAGCCTTCCTCTCTCTCTGGCCTCTTTCCGGGTTCAGAGCCCCCGCCTTTCCCCCGGACCGTTGTAGCCGTCTCCTGGCTGATCTACCTGCACCCACTCTACTTTCCTTACTCTAAGCACAGCAGTGACCTCTCAAGAGTATAAATCAGATCATCTTCTTTTCCCGCTTAAAATCCTTTAGTAGCTCCCCATTCACTTAGAGAATCGTAAGGAGCCTTCACCTAAGGCTCCTTAAGAGTCCAAGCTTCCCTGTGATCTAGCCCCTACCCGTCTCTCCGCACCAGCCCTCTTTCAGTCCCCGTCTCTCCTACGCGGACCCTCCCCTCAGGCCGCCCGCCCTCCTTCCCAGATGCTGCCACACTCACGTCCACTCTCAGGAGGCTCACAGGTCCCCTCCTGCCCACCCGCCCACCTGAAGCTGCACCCTCATTGCCCTCATTGCAGACCCAGAGTGTATTTTCATAGCACTATTACAATCGCAATTATGTATCTGTTAAGGCATTTTATTCCTGTATCTGTCTCCACTTCTAGACTTAAGAACCATTGTCCTAGTTGGGTTTTGTTTTGTATTATTTTGTCAGTTTGTGGGGGTTTTTTTTACCACAGAATACCCCCAGCTTTCCAGAGAGCCTGAACATAGTAGATGATCAATAAATACACTGAGTGAATAAATAATAGATTCAACCGTAGATATTTACCGTGTTTATTGCCTGCAGAATAGGAGTTTAAATTCCTTGACTTGGCATTCAAAGCCTCCGCTGCTCCGGCGGCAGCCGGCTTACTTTTGCAACCTTACCTTTCGCTCTGCGCTTTAGCTGCCTGGGCCCCGGGGCCTTTCTCTGTCTTATTTCTGGCCCAAGGTCATTTCTCCCGCCACCCTTCCTGCTTCTGCCGACACTCGTCTCTCTCTTCCTCCCCCTTTCAGATTCATCTTTGTCCTTCAAATCTTTGTCATCCACCCACTTCCACAAAGCCTTTCACAAATTCCTCCATTGGAATTAAATCTCCTCCTACATGTCCATAGAATTTAGTGTTTGAATTTGTGATCACACTCGAGAGGGGAGAAAACATATGCGTGGTGCTAAAAGACGCTCTGGTTCATATGCCGCCTCTGTCACTCTCAGGCTGCGCGATTCTGGTTCATTATGCAAACTCTCCCTTCCCCGGTCCCCTCTTCTGTAGCATGCGTGTAGAATCGTGCTTGGACCCTGCAGGGCGCGGTGAGGACTGGCGATGGCAGCTACAGCGTAAGGCACACAGAGGAGAGGTGCCGTGCAGCAGCCTGCATGGTAATGTGGTTAATTTGGACACGTTCGTTTCCTCTGCTAGACTCTGAACTGTATTTGTCTAATTCCACTTTATCTAACCCGTCCCTGTCCCTCTCCGTAGCAGTATACACATGGGAGGAGCCCGAAAATGTGTGAATGAATGAATGAGCGGTAAATGCCCAAACCCTCAGGACCTATTGAAGGATCCCAGGAAGTAGGAGACTGGGGCTACTGACACCCACCCTTTCATTTAAAACAGCTCTGGTTAGAAGTCACCAAATCAGTCTGTGTTTCAGACGGTCTCAGCCCAGCCCTCCTGCTTCACTGACCCAAGGGCCCTTAGCCCACCTGCCCTGTGCAAAACACAGAGCAGTGAAGTCCCTGAGAGTCTGAGGAGGCTGCCATTTCCAGCTTATAGACCAGCCTGAGACTTTTGCTGGCGATGAAGAGTTGGGAGTTTTCACCCCAATTTTTTCTCTCTTAATTCTGCAATACATGGAAGGAGTTCCAGCCAAAAGAGTTATTGCCTCCTCCTTGCCTGGGTCTTAAATCTTTGTTGAAAGACAGCTTGTTTTAATTGAAAGTGTTCAATCACTCTCTCCCCATCTCCCACCCACATCCCATTTCTTGACTCAGACAGGGTCATTGCAATAAATTACCTGGAGTGAGGCTCTCAGGGTTGGAGGAATACGTAATATGGTTGGAAGGGGAGAGGAAGAGAGGGTTGTCCCAGGCAACTCCCACCTTTAAAACAATGTCCTTTAAATAGAGTTTGTCCAAAATGATGGGCACCTCACAGTGGGATGTTTTGCTGGAACAGCCCGGCTCCTTTCCCTTGGGGAGCTCGAGAGCACTGATTAGCACGTCTCCAGTGTTGCTTCAGGCCTGTCTGTCACTGCAGGCTGGGGAGGAAGGCTCAGGCTTCCCTCTTCCCCATCCACTCAGTTATTCAGTCACCACCGTATGTTAGTTAGTCACACACGTCATCACAAGAGCCCTGTAAGGCAGACGTCAATTTTTACCTTCACAGATGAGGAAACTGAGGCTCAGGAGATTGACTGTCTTATGTGAGGCCCCACAGTGCTCTAGTTCCCTCAGACTTAATGTTTAAGGCAAGAGCTGTCCTTCCCTGTTGTCTGTGGGTCAGGAATTTGGGAAGGGCTCAGCTGAGTGGTTCCAGCTTGGAGTCTGTGATGGAATTGCAGTTAGACAATGCCTGGAGCTGGGAGAGCAGAGTGCTGGAGGAGCCGTGGGACTGCTGGGAATCTCTCTCTATCATAATCTCTCCATGTAATCTCAGGGCCTCTCCCTGTAGCCCCTCTATGGCTACTTTGGGCTTCCTCACAGCATGGCGACCTCAGGACTGCTTGCATGGCTGTTCAGGACCCCCGGCTGAAGTGTTCCAGTAAAGCAAGGAACAGGCTACATCACCTTTTCCGACCTTGCCTCAGAAGTCCCACAGTGTTATTTCTGCCATTTGTCTTGGTTACAAGTGAGTCACAAGACCACCCAGATTCAAGGGGAGGGGACATGGATCACCTCTGTCAGTGGAAGGAGGGTCAAGGTCATAGCATAGAATAGCACGTGAGATGGAGCTGCTGTTGCAGACCCCTTTGCAAAATACAATCTGCTATATACAGCACGTGGCAGAGCAGGCTTTGGATTAGATGCATCCGATTCCAAACTTCAGCTGCAACTCTTCAGCCCATTCTGTGGGGACCTCTCCTCTTTGCTGAGCCCCTGTAGCTCTAATTGTTGGCACAAACGATCCTGGTTTGGGCTCGTCAAGCTGCCAAGTCCTAGCTGTGAGGCTGCCTCCGGGGTCTGCTGGTCAGAGAGGCTAGGCCCAATGCCAGGTTGTGAACTTTTTAAAGAAGGGTACAGAGAAGGTCGGTGAGATCCAGAGGAAGGAAGCAGGTGGCAGCCCCAGAGCACAGCGGGCCTGCTGCAAAGCTCCTGTCACAACAGCTCATCCAGTGTTTTTCCTTCCCCATTCCCCCCCCCCCGCCCCCCTGCACTGGCCTGGATGACTCAGCCCTGACAGGAAAGGTGCCTTCAGGCTGGGAAGCAGCCAGGGTGTGGAAAGCTCATGGCTCCGCAGTCAGACACTCCCGGGTTTAGTCCCGACTCTGCTGTGGTTGGTCATGTCACCTTGGACACATTCCTTCACCTACCAGAAAGCGCCTTCCTCAGTGGGTTGTTTTGATGATTAAAATGCACATGTCAACAAAGCACCCGGTGCAGTCCTGGGCGCATGCCAGGCGCTCCAGAAATGCTAGTGTCCATGTTCTGGGTCCTGCTCAACCCCAACTTGGGCACTTTTGGAAGAAGTTGGAGAGAACTCGCTTGGCTGTTCTGAAAGGCTAGTCCAGCTCCAAGACCCCGAATGGCACGGTGGTAGAGACTTCTCCTGTGAAGTGACAACCACACTGAGGTGTCCGAAGGCGGAGAAGGAGTGGGCCCTGTGAGGCACGTGGAGGGAGGGAGAGTGACATGGGGACATGGAATGGTGTCCCAGAGACCTGGAGAAAAAAGGTCCAGTATCGCTGGAGTGCGAAGGGGAAGGGAGGGGTAGAAGAGGGGAGGTGGCAAAAACAGCCCAGAAAATAATCAGGGACCCAACTACAAAGGACTTGTGAATCAAGTTCCAGATTTTGAAATGTAAAGGCAGCTGGGAGCCACTGAAGGGTTTTATTCAGCCGGGTGGCATGGTCAAGTCTGTGTTTTAGGCCAGCCCTCCTGGCTACATTGTGGAAAATGGGACAGAGGCAGGCAGTCACCTGCACGGAGCCCCGTTAGGACAGGGCACCGTACGCCGGGGGAGCGGTGCTATAGCAGGGGTCAGGGGACACGTGGACAAGGCCAAGAGATGGGAGGGCTCATGGAGAGGACTGGTGGCAGCCTGGATGTTCAGAGATGAGGGGCATGAGCTGTGCACCTGTTTCCTCATCTGTTAAATGAGGAAAATAATAGTATCTACCACTTAAGGTTTTGTGAGGATTAAAAAGACCGTCCACACAAAAAGCTCTGAGGAGCGCGGGGCGTGACTATTTCGATTGCTGTTATTCCTACGAGTCTCTTCTCGCTGTCTCAGTCTCCTGTCCGAGCTGCTCCTTAATGCACCACCCTGCAGATATGAAGCTGGGGCGGAACGTGGCCAGGACGTTTCTGGACTACTACCGGCTGAACTCCCTGGTTGAGAAGGCGGCGACTCCCGTGCCGAGGCTGCGGTAAGGGGCCCAGCGGAGCAGGGTGGGCGCGGGTCCTGCTGCGCGGCCTTTACGCTCAGGGGCAGCTTCCCGGAGCCTCTGTCTGGCCCTCGGTTTCCCATCCGTGGCGTGGGAAAGAAATCCCGGCCATGCCATAGAGAGCATATGGGGCAGAAGAGCTTAACAGAGTGTTTCCTGAGCATAAAGGATCCATACGGGGTCATACCGTGAGGGGTGGTGGCATTTCTACAGGAATGGGGGTTACTGGAGCTGAGTGCAGTCATTCTGCTAGTCTGGGTGGCACCATATGCTACTTCACCTGATAGCTCTTCCTCAGAGAGTCCTGCATCATCTAGGCGCATAAGGTCTCTGATCCTTCCATTTCCTCATCCGTAAAGTGGGACAATAGCTCTCAGTTGGAAGATTATCATGAGATGGGTGTTACTGCGCCCTGCATAGTGCCATACACACATACGTCCCCTCGGTGCATGGTAGTCCCCTTCCCCCTAGACGCAAAGGTTCAGGGCTGGAGAGAACACGCCCCTGAGAAGGTTCAGCTCAGGTCTGTGCTGGGGCCAACTTCTTGGGCCAATGAGGAGAGGTCAGGAGATGAGTGTCCTTCCTGAGGCGGGACCAGAGCCCGAAGTGCTGGGCGTTCCCACACCTGCTGGAGGTGAGTCCAGGGAGCATTTGGACATCAGGATTGTGCTGCCCCTGTCCTCCCTCTTGGCCTCATTTCCCACTCCCCAGTGGTCTAGCTCCTTAAAGGACATGGAGATGTCTAACTTACTGCTACCAGAGCAATCTTCCTGCAGTCCTTGCCCCACCTTGACCATGTGCTTTGCTGCCTCAGGGTCTTTGCACCTTCCTCCCTGATGCACCTGTCTCCTTACATAATTTTTAAGCAACGATATTTATCACTGTTATTTATCAAGTAAAGTGATTGTTGTACCTGATCTTATTTATTTATTCTTTGTAGATATTATATTTTCCATATTATGAATGAAGGAAAGAGAGCTCAGAAAGGTGAAGAGAATTGCCTGAGGTCAAAGAGTTTTTGTCAGAGCCAGGATTTGATCCTAGGCTGTTATGATTTCAAAGCTGGATGGAAGCCCAGCTAAGTTCTACCTGGGAAGTGTGGGTTCAGACTGTGGGGTCTTAGGCAGGGTTCTTGGCCTCTTGAAACCTTTCTCTACTTAACTATAAAGTTCAGGCAATAACAACAGCCTCTAAAGATGGTTTTAAAGATTGATACAAGCTTTGTACAGTGCCTGGCAGCCAGTAGGTGCTCAATAAATGTTTCCATCTCCTCCAGTTTCTGGGTTGCAGTCCCAGATTTCCCACAGGCTCACCACGGCCTAGGGCAAGACCCTGGCCCTCTCTGGCTGGGCTGGATGATCTCTCAGGGCCCCGGTTAGACAGTCCTGTGAGTCATCCATCCCTGAGCCCCAGCTGCACGACAATGTCCTCTGACTCATAGTCTGTCTCAGACTGCTCACCGGTCATGTGGCTCCCTGCGCCTCCACCCTGGGGGAGGATTACACTTGTTTCTTCTCTGTGCTCCCACAGTGCAGAGACTACTGAGCATGCATTCCTGTATACATTCACTCATTTACCTAGGAAAACAACACTTTATACAAGGACTCCAGGGAAAGGATGGAGCTGACTGTATAAATGATTAAGGCATGGCCCTGCCTTGGAGGGGCTCACCTCTAGAGAAAGGTACTCAGTTCATTCTTAGAAGTCATTCTTGATTGGTAAAAGTTCTTAAAATTTTAAAGCTTTGTAAAACTCAAAAGAGCTCTTAGCATCTCATGGCCCTGCCTTGGAGGGGCTCACCTCTAGAGAAAGGTACTCAGTTCATTCTTAGAAGTCATTCTTGATTGGTAAAAGTTCTTAAAATTTTAAAGCTTTGTAAAACTCAAAAGAGCTCTTAGCATCTCATTTGCAAGTTAATTTGGGGATTGTCTCTTTCAGATCCTCTGTCGGCCTGAATGATATCATCCTGATCTTTTACCACTTTTTTCTTATGTGTTGCATTGTCATACACCAATGAAATGGGGCTGACAGTCGGGGACTTTAGCAATCAGCTGGGACCCCTCCTCATGATACTGATGAGGAAGCCAAGGTCCAGGGAGCAGACGGGCTGGTCAGATGATGACGGAGTAGAGCTGGGCCCCAGGGTCCCCAGCCTGGTGTTCTCAACATCAGTCAGTGAAGAGTTCTTTGACATGGGGGTGGGGAGGGATCCTAAAACTTGGTCTGAAGAATGCAAGGGAGTTCCCTGCACCCTGATTTCACCTGTTCATGGAAACCCCTTGCCTTGAGCTTTGGAGGCCTCTTTAGAAAACAGTGGGAGAGTTCATTCCTCAGAGTTCACAGCCTTGAGGATTTAAAATAAATGCACCCACCTTTAAATTAAGAAAAACAAGTTAACTCCCTCTCCATCCTCAAGCTACTGCCTCATCAAACCATGAATAACACGTACCTCTCAGCTGGTCAGAGGCTCTTTAAAAATGAATTCCCAGGAGGACACAGGCTCTGATTTGGGATTTGAATATTTCCCTTTTCTTGTATTATTTTCCACCCAAGCATCAAATAGCATAAGCAAAAGAGCAGTTCTGATTTTAAAGGAAAATTACATGTTTTGACTCAAAATTAATCTGTTTTCTCTCATCGCTATGGATAATTATAATATGTCAGTTTCTGCCCCTGTGCTGGCGGGAGCCTGTCAGCATCCCTGGGCCATTGTTCAGAAAGGGTCCCTGGGGATGGTCAGCAATGTGGCCCACGAGCCCAGGCCCAGGGACATGGCGTTGATGACCAAAACTGAGACCCCACACTTAACTGGACCACAGTGACACAGTTACAGGGCTAAAGCTCAAAATGCACCATCAAGGTGCATGAAAATTAGGCAGGAAAAATGACCAGGCCAGCGGAGCCTCAGTGAGGAGACAGCATGAGTGTGGTGGGTGGGCTGCCTCCACACTGAGGTGGGCTCAGGCTCAGCGACAGGCGGGGAAGGCTGGCTCCATGGTGGGGGGCAGGATCATCAGCTACTCAACACACTAGAGCCTGCCATGTGCCAGGCCCTGCCCTGGGTGCTGGGGGAACACAGATAGCCCCTGCCTGTCAGGGGCTCAAATGTATAGAGGAGAAAGGCACATACACAGGCAAAGAAAATAAACAATACCGAACAGTGTATCAAAGTGCTCAACTAAGTATCAGATCACACCCTCTCTCAAAAACCTGCCGTGGCTCCCCACTGCCTTCAGGGCAATGTTTCAGTTCTTCCTACTGCTAATGCAAAGCCCTGACCTACATTTAAAACTTCACTTACAACCTCTACACATCCTTCCCCTTTTGAGCTCCCTCCACCCCACCTGCTTCTACAGCTTCACCCCCCAGGGCTTGAGCGCGAGCAGGTCGGCTGTTTCATGCCTCCCTCCATGTCTTCGTTCATCATTCTCCCTCTCCCTGGAATGTTCTGCCTTGTTATCGCTAGATGGTGAACTCCTACCTGTCTCTCAAGGCCCAGTCCAAATAGCACATCTCTGTTTTCATTCTCCTCCTGAGACAGAGCTGCTTCCTCTCTGCTGGACTCCTAACTGTGTCTCGCACACCTGTAGCCTGGCGTGTCCCATCTTGGGCGGTCATGGCATTTGCATGTCTGGCTTCCCCACTGGACAGGTTGCCCCTTGAGGAACTGCCTTAGTCACTCCTGTTCTCTTTGTGCACAGTGCAGGAGCTGCATGGACAAGTCCTAAATAAGCCCTGAATGTATGAATCGCAAAATGACAGAACTGGAGAAGCCCCTGAGAATAATCTACTTCACCCCCTTCGTGTTATAGGAAAGAAAAATGAGACCCAAATGGAAATTACCTTCCCCCACCACCTGGCACCAACAGGAGTATCCCAGGGAAGCTTCAGGAAAGAAGGGGGCTTTGAGCTTGGTTTTAAAGGATGCAAAGAATTTTCAAATGGATGAAATAGAAAGGGGAAGGGGGACTCCATGTTGGGAGGAAGGAGGCATGGGAGGCGGGAAGAAGGGCCTAGAAAGAGGCCTTCTAAGACAATGACAAGGCTGGGGCGTTTAGAGCATCAGTGGAGGTAAAGATAAGACTAAAAGTTCACTTCTGTTCAAATCTCCTCAAGCTCCTGCTCCATGCCAGGCCTGTGCTTTGCTCAGGAGTTAGAGGAAAATCAAATGCATCAAACTCACAGTCTCACGAGAGAGGCAGATGGGCAAAGGATCACCTAGAAATTAGGGGCAAGGTACAAAGGGCTGCACAGGCCTCGGGAGGCTTTTTTTTTTTTTTTTTTTTAATATATCTTTATTGATTTCAGAGACAGGAAAGGAGAAAGAGGGAGAGATAGAAACATCAATGATGAGAGAGAGTCATTGATCAGCTGCCTCCTGCAGGCACCCCACTGGGGATCGAACCCACAACCCGGGCATGTGCCCTAACCGGCAATCGAATCTCGATCTCCTGGATCCTAGGTCGATGCTCAACTGCTGAGCCACGCCAGCCGGGCTCAAGAGGCTTATTTTTTGGGAAGTTGGTTTCCAAAGGAGGTGAACCTACAGAGGTAGGCGAGGGCATTATAAGACGGGGAACAGCCTCTGCAGGGGCCCAGGAGTATAGAAAGTTGGCTTTCCAGGGCCCTCATATTTATCTACAGAGGCTCTTTGCCTCCGTAATGACGCCCCCAGTCATTCTGCACATTCACACCCCTCCCTGGCCATGGCACACCTCCCAATGCCACCATTTACCTAAGGCTACCCCACCTGGGACCATACTTCTACCAGCACAAAAACACACCCATCTTATTCCCACACTCCCTTGGGGTAGGTTCCCAGAACAAGACAAAGCCACTGTTCCTGGGAGGCCACAGTCCAGTGGGGGAGATAGACATGCACACAAGTGATTTCATACAGTGTGTATATGTGCTATCTTTCTTCTCTCTTTCTGTTATCTCCCTCTTTGCAGGAAAGAAAAGCCCCCTCCCTACAAGTACCCACGCCCGCGGGGCCCGGCCAGCAACTACCCCAATGGCAAAGGGAACAAGAAGAACTCAGTGAACCGCAAAGACCCTTCCAACTCTGTTTAAGGACATGGAGGCCAGGGAGGTCTTGTGGAGCAGGAGCATGCATTTTCTGCTGGGGCAGAAATTAATCACCCTCCTAGTTTCTGAGATACGGGCTGTGGGATAAAGAATAAGCTAGTGAAAGGGAAGGGGGGGGAATGAGAAATTTCACCATCGATTTTCCCTTTTACCAATGGAAAATCAATTGTAAGGCTTCAGCTCAGAGCTCAGGACCGAAATAGAGAAGCAAACAGGGTGAGCACAGGTGCCCTTTCCACCACGCGGAGACCCTCGCAGGAGGAGGGAAACCTACATGCACATCCTTTTGAGAGGCTGGACACATCTCAGGTCAGGGCTTCCCAGCCCCTTCACCTGCTCAGGTTGTATAGTTACTACAGACGGCCACCTTTTAGAATAAGCCCTGTGTTAGAAAAGCCATGTCCATATCTGCTGATGCAAAACATCAACAGCACATACACCCCAGAGACACGGGTACTGCTGGGAACAATGGGACAGCGTTTTTGAAAGCGCAGTGGTCTTGGACATTCAGTCACTTCATCTCTGAGCTGCATGCTCCCTGTCTCCCCCAAACCCCAGCATGCAATGTCAGAAAAACAGTTCTGAGAGCTACTTCCCAGTCACCTGGGTGGTTTAATTGAGAATTTATCTCCAAAGACAAAAAGTATTGGTCGCTCTTTCTCCGCATCCTGGTGTCACGGATCCAACCTGGCCACAGAAGAGGCCGGCGCTGATAGTGTGATAGTCTGAAATGGGGGATGGCTGGTGGCCAGGTAAGGGAGATACAAAAGACAAAAAGAAGCCCTCGGAGGCAGGCCGATGATCAAATGAAACAACAGCGGTAGCAATTCCCAAGGTGGGGCAAGCTTAATGTGCGTTTTTTCTAGAGAGTAAAGTGCCTTTGTATGATGAATGGGTCCAGGAGAGTCTGCTCCTGCCCTGTCTGGGAAGCAGCGGCTGAGTCACCGTGACAGCCTGCTAATTAAAATGACCTCCCAGAAATGAGGATTAGGCCATAGGGAGAGGAAGGGAGGCCCGAGGGAGACAGGGCCTTTAGCACAAGCTCTAGTTAAGCACTTTTTTGCTTTAGGTTGAAGATTTTTCTAAGTTTGTTGCAAAATCAAGAGCAAAGCATATTCTCCCTTTGCTTATTGGTTTTCAGAAATTGTAACAAAGAACCATATGTTAAGCTGGTTGCAAATGTTGTGTTGTGTATACAGTGTCTCCCCTGGGAGCTTGCTGCCCAGAGGAACACAAATAAAGTGGTTTATGCAGCTCTCCTGTTCCTCTGAGTGTTCTTGGCACCTTTCCCTTTAGGTCTCCCACTCCTTCAAGAACCAACCAGCCAACCTCGCTTTGTTGTCAAGGACTCTGTAACCAAGAGAAGGAAGAACAGTCCAGACATGACTTTCCAGCAGTTCCCATATCAGAGTCCTGGGGATTTAGTTGACTGCACCCAGCTCAGCATGAGCCAACAGTGTGGTGGGCCTTTCCCAGAGGATCGCTTCTCTCTAGACAGCATAAGTAGAGGCAGATGGCATAAAATGAGAGAGAGGACAGTCCAGATCTATTTTTCTCTGGCCAGACTGTTTCTATATGTTGTGACTAGATTTAGGCCCCACTTTAAAAAACTGCTTTGATTAATTGGATCACAGGCCTCACAAGCAGTGGGTATGCTAATAGTTTATGAGTGAAAACTTAGAGTCAGGCAACTCTGGGTGTTAATTCTGCATCCTGACCCTGGTTCTGTCTCTTATTATCTGTATGGTCTTGGGCACATTATTGAACTTTCCTGAATCTTAGTTTCCTCACCTATAGGATGGTAATAGGAATGTCTGGCTCATTATAGTAGCTATGTAGGTTTAATGAGTTTAGGTATGGGAGATGCCGAAAAGGTGCTCAATAAATGATAGCTATGCTATTGGTAATGTGACCAGGATGGTGAGTGGTCTACAAATCAGTTCCCATTAGAAATGGAAGAGGAGACTGGAGCTATTTGTCCTTGAGATAAAACATAAGAGGGAGTAGAGGTAGGAAGGCAAGATCCCAATCTGTAGAAAGTTAAAAGGATATCTTGGACAATCTTTGTGTCCAAAAGAAGCAAACTTTTTCTGTGTTGTCAAAGGTAAAAACCAAATCCAGGGAGGTATTCTCAATAAGACAGGTTTCAGCTCAAAATGAGGAAAACTTCCTAGTGAATAGAGTTGTCAATCACTGGATGGGCTCCCATGGAAACAGTGAGCTCCCCATCACCAGAGGTATGCAAGCAGAGTCTGAATAGACATTTGTCTTGGAGGATATGGGGGGAACTCCTTCCCTGGGCGATGCTGGATGCTCTGCGGCATCACCTTCTAGTCTATAACTCTGAAATGACATAAGGCAGGAGGTAACATAAGTGATGTCAGAGAAAGGAGTGTTCTGTATGAAAAGTATCTTTTAATGCTAAACGAGTGCCATAAATGTCTCTAAATTTCCGTATGTGGACTCCCACTAACATTTAGCATTCCTTTAGAGCAGTGATTTTCAACCGGTGTGCCATGGCACAGGAATTGTTAAAACATGCAATAGCTGACTCTTTAGTCAGGGGCACTGAGCTCTTCTCCCTTAGATTGTCAAATAAAAAATGACAACAGCCAACACAACAATAACCCTCTGGTGTGAATGAATCAAAATTATACCTAATTTTTTGTGTGTGAGATTGTCAAAAAACATAATATATTTTTTTGTGCTACAGAATTTTCATAATTGGTTTATGTGCACCATGAGATGAAAAAGGTGAAAAATCACTGTTTTAGAGGAAAAAAATACATGGCTATAAGGCCAGCTGTTGGATGTTTTTGCAATAGTAGCGTCTGCTTCTCTACATTGGAAGGGCAGAGAGAAAAAGTCTGACCAAGAGAAAAGGGGTTTCCAGTGGGCCTCCCTGTAGCCTTGGCCTGCGCGGCAACTCCCTGGCTTATTTGGACCAGGTTATACCGATGGTCTGAAGTGAGAGGGGAAGGGTTTCAGCACTGGGGTGGAGGACAGCACCAGCCCAGAAGGTGAACCTGCCAGAGGCTACTCGCCACCCAGACCAGCAGGGGGCGCTCTAGCCCCTCTTCTTCCCTGTCCACTTCCTTCTCAGGATAGAGCCACAAGCGTGTAGAACTGGTAGAACCTGCTACCAACCAGCGTTCTGGGGAGAGAGCGAGACAACTGTATAGAAAAGAAGGGTAAAGAGGGGAGGGACATGCTGGGCCTCTACCTTGCTCTCACACAACTCTTTATAAATAGTGCCAGTTTTTTTCTGCATCAGCCCAGAGGCTCAGAGACAGAACTGAAGATCTATTTAGCCTCAAAAATTTCAACAGACAAGTGGGCAGCCCCCCAAATTCTTGTGCTGAAGCCACAGCAGAGGCTGGGTCACCTGCCTTGACGTTGTTAGCTTAGCAGCAGCAGGGGCCTTTAGCTACTTTTTCCTATTGCTTTTGAATAGAAAAGGGGCACAGGATGAGCTGAATCACTGTAACTCAATGACACACCTGAGACTTGCCTAAACAGACCCCAACTCATTTTTCTAAGTCGTAAGAGCAGTGCCAACCACGGAAGTCTGAAGTGATTAACATTTGTTGAGTATCAATTCATACACCTGCCAAATATTTATTGAACATTTACTGTGTGCCAGGCATTGCGTACGTTCTCCAGGCCTGCGTCTCTTCCTCTGAAATAATGGCTGGGAGGTCAGGATGGGATAGTGCCAAGGAGGCTGCATTATAAAGCAGGTGCTGGCAGAGAGTTTTCCCACTAATTATCCTCAACCCCAGGTTACTCCCTACCCTTCTCACTCCCTCCGGATTCAAATAGTAAAGCCAGAAGATTTAGACACGTGGCCATTGGGAAGCTGGCTGCTGCTGGCAGCTCTGATACTGCCTGGCAGTGTGACACTAAGTAAATCTCTTGCCCTGTCTAACTTACCCCAGAGCTTCACCTGGCTTCAGTGTCTCACCCTTTGATATGGTGACATAATCCCCAGGCAATCTACTCCCAAGTGTATTGTGAGGATGTGATGAGAGGGTGGATGGGAAAGTACAGTTTTTTGGAAAAGTACTTCCCAGTATTTCCCCCCCTTCTCCTGAGATCTCATAGAAGTCCCCACTTGGTCCATTCTTTGCCTTCGACCTGGATTGTCCTGTCATTATCATCCAACAAAACGTATTAAACATCTTGTGTTTGTTAAGCACTTCCCATTCCTCTCTGTGGTCCTGATTTCTACCTACCCTTCAAGACCCCTCCTCTAGGAAGTCTTCCCTGATCTCCCAGCCCTCACAAATAACTTCCTCTGAGTTTCTAAAAGAACTTTTGTCTAAGTATCTCATGTTGGTGCTTAGAAATGGCTTTGGTATTTCGCCTTTCCTGTGTATCAGTTTTGTTTTCACAACTCAACTTTGCATTGTTCTTGGGGCAAGATGTTTAGAGATGGCAAAAACCAGTATTACTCATTGCTCAGGCCTCAGGACCCAGCAAGGGCCAGGCAGAGAGTAACCACTCTGTGGGAGTCTACAGGTATTACTGATGCTACTGCTGATGGGAATGAAGATGAGGGTGGCTGCTCTGAGGCTGAGACCCCTCCTCCTCTTTCTGCCTCTAGAAGTTTATAAACAAGGGCAACCCCTTAAACTCCTGGGCAAAGTGGAGCAAACATAACTTGCAGGCCCATGTACGAAGCTGTCAAACTTTAAAGCTAAGCGCATCCGTGGGAGAGAGACAAAGAAGGGAGACGGATGAGGAGAGGCTGGGAGAAGGTGACAGACAATTGACTCTGATGGATCTGAGTGTGTGTGAGTGGGTGTGCGTACACTGGTATAGTTGCATTATGTGTGAGGCTTTCGTGAGTAACTTCTTTATATTTGAGCGTGAAAATGCATGAGTGTGTGGTGGCGACAGTTTTTGTGTGTGCATCGCTCAGTATTAGATGACAGATCATTGTCAATGCTAAGCACGTTTTCACTTCAACTCCTTGTCAGAGGTCCTAGGTTCCGTTTCTGTATGAAATTCTATCTACTCTCTCGACATCTCATCCATATTAATGGGTCACCCCTCTGCCCAGCCTCCTTGGACTGTGCCCAGTGGGATGTCAGGGCCACCTCTCCTCCTGCCCAACCCCAGCAAAGGCTGATGCTAATTCCATCCAGGCCGGTCCCTCGGGGTGGACCGCTCACCAGGAGCCCCTTTCCTGCCTCTGCTAGAAGGTGATCTCATGTTTAGATCTCTTTCCTGAATCTCAGCCCTTGTGTTCCTGGTTTTCTCTTTCCTTCTCAGGCCCATCTAGATTAAAGGTTAAAAAACCCCACTGTGGGGTGGTGGTATGATGGGAGAGGCTACTCTCCTCAACACCCCGGCACCTCTCCATGCTGCTCCTGTAGAGGCAAATGCGGTGGTTCCAGAATGTTTTTTTCTGTTCAGTTTTAGACGCACTCACTGAAGGCCTGCTCCAAGCCAGGCTGAGGACCAGGTGGTGGTCAGAGCGGAGGGTCACAATTGTGAATCATTGCTTTGGTCCACAGAGCAGCTTCAGGGGGCTCAACACTCTGTGTTGAAATGCAAATACACAGGATGGGGACTTGCAAAAACTAAGCCTTGTTCATCAGGCCTGCCCTAATTTGTTCTTTAGTAAGTTCATTCATTAGCCTTCCTTCCTTCCTTCCTTCCTTCCTTCCTTCCTTCCTTCCTTCCTTCCTTCCTTCCTTCCTTCCTCCCTCCCTCCCTCCCTCCCTCCCTCCCTCCCTCCCTCCCTCCTTCCTTCCATTTGTTCACCACCCTCAGGCCGGCGTGCCGTCTGTTAGAAAGAGGGCTAACCCAGAAGCCAAATGCAAGCCTGAGTCAGCCGGTGGCCTCTTCCCTCTCTGAGCCTCAGTTTCCTCACCTGCAGGATGGAATTGAGAGTGATGATTTTCCTAACTCACAGGACTGCTGTCAGGATCTTCAGGGGAAATGGGTGTAGCGGGGAGAAGGAACAGAGACGTTCTCTGCATGTGCCCATTCTACAGCCGCACCATAGGGGGCAAGGACCAGGGACCTCACAACGAGCCTTTAGAAAGAGCTTGAACTGGAAGCAAAAATATCTGGAATTTAATCCCAGTCTACTAGCATTTATATAACTTCAGAAAAGTCTGTTATATAACTTCTTATATAACTTCGAAGCCTGTTTGTTCGTTCATCTATAAAATGTGGCGAGGTGATCACTAAGGGCTCCTACAGTGGCGCCACGTTGGGGTTCTAGGCCCCCGCCCCACCCAGTTGCCTACCTTGAAGGATGGTCTCATATCCACCTGGAAAACCATGTCCGTTGCTAGACCCCAATGCTGAGGGCAAGATGTCTAGTTAGTAAATTTTCATTCTCGGCTCAGCAACCCTGGAGGTGATGCCGGCTTCCCAAAGATTCTCTCTGTCCTCAGACCTGACGGTGAACCAGAGGCCGCTGCAGAGATGAGACCGGCGGGTGACACGGCGAACCTCGCCTATCAGAGGTGCAGTGCTGTGGACCTGATTAACATCACGGTGTAGCGGACACCATGGAGCACCCCTCAGCTGCCAGGCAGAATAAATAAAGCAGTGTTTTATCTTGTGTTGGTTAACGTAACAAAGAGACTTCTGCATTATTTACTACCGTTCCCCGCACAGGCCTCTATGCTGCCCTGGGCCCGAGAGAAGGCACACCCTGGTTTCCACCCTGGGTGTGCGTTACAGATTGCTTGCCATGCGGCTGGGGGAGTAGGTCCCTGACCGGATGCTGTGATAGACACGTGCAGACTGGCGGGCACAGGAGTGTGGCCTCTGCTCTCTGACAGATCCAGCTCTGACGCCATGCGATCCTGAGCCCCTCCATCAACCTCAGTTTCCTCACTTATAAGATGGGGGTGGTGCAGAGGAGATGGCATGGTATGAATAACATCCCTAGCAAATGAAGTGTCCCTTTGAGGGTAACTCTTATTATTAGTCACATGCGCATTACTCTTAGCTCAGTATTTCTAAGGCAGTCGGTCAAGCCAACGCGCTGGCATGCACCCTGGGAAGCTGGGTGGCTGGGGTCCCTCGCTGGAACAGCAGATGATCATTTGTCCACCTTTAATAGTGTCCTTCTCTCCTCTCATTATAATACCAGACTTCATTCAATCATTCATTCATAATGCCAGCCATGGATCTTAGCTTGGCTTCTTCCAAAAGCAGACAAAGACAAGGAACTGAGAGCAAGCAGCTTATTTGCCAGGCGATACCTAGAAGCAGAAGTAAGGGACAGCCAAAAGTGAGGCAGAGCAGAGAGAAAATCCAGGGAAGGGTGTGTTAAGGAAGGAATTACCTCTGAGAGGAAAGGGATCGCAGTCTCTCTAAGGACCTTCTTAATAATGATGTAAAAACACTCCTCAGAGTTGTCTCCCTAAGGAACAGGGAGACAGCTGAGGGTTGCCTTTTTGGGCGTAAATTCCCCTTCGCTTCCTGGTCGCTCCTCTGCAAGGCCGGTCTACCTGACAAGGGAAGCTGGCCAAGTGCATGGAACTGTCCACTACGGCTGTGCTAAAATCAGGTGAGCTGAGGACATGAGTGGCAGACAGCCCAGTGTCTGCTACAGGTGGGCACAGGACAGTCGGGTGATTCATGAGTGCTTTGTCTCCACTGTCCCACGCTGGGGAGTTTGGTAGGAACAGTGTGAGTCAACTCTGCATCCCAAGAATCTAGAAGAGTGCATGTAGAATTGCATACCCTGGGATTGTTTGTTGAGTGAGAAGATGGATGGATGGATGGATGGATGGATGGATGGATGGATGGATGGATGGATGGATGGATGCATGGATAGATGCATGGATAGATGCATGGATGGATAGATGCATGGATGGATAGATGCATGGATGGATGGATGGATGGATGGATGGATGGATGGATGGATGGATGGGCAGCTGGGCATATGAATAGATAGATGGGATTTTTCCTTCGTAACAATGATTTCTACCTACAAATGTAGGGGGTAACTGAAGGGTGGGGGAGGTTGGATGCAGATAGATTTTGATGTACAGGGGTGATCAACATGGGGCAGGGGCAGGTAAGTCATGGAACCCTCCAAAGAAATGAATCTAGGGCTGGATCAAGTGAGCTGGGCCAAACGGGCCGTAGGTCGATGCTGGGCCTGTTGACAGAGCTGTCTCGTGCTGGTACTCCAGCTTGGACTCAAGCAAGATGGGAGCCAGAGGTGCAGCTGACCTGAAATTGTGAAGAAAGAGGTGAGTAGCCTGAAGCCTGGTCTCTGAGGACCTCAGACTTAGACCCTCTGGCCTTTGCAAAGCCACACCCTTACTGACTGTCCACTCTGACCTTGCAGGAAAGCCGAATTTCCCTTTAATAATCAGTGCATTTGACCAGGAAAAAGGAAAACAAAGTGTTGGAGATTTTATACATTTTTAGGCACCTTTATTTTTTATTATAGTTGAAATCTTAAAGTGAAGATCAGTTTCTATAAGTAACATTTCCTTTGTCCTCATTATGAACATAGTACTGTTTGGAAAATTTCGACATTTTAAAAATAGAAAAAAGTATAAAGACAATAATTCACACTGTTCAGAGATGAATAACTTTTAATGTATTTGTAATACATTTTTAAGGAAATTGAGGTAATTTATATTTACAGTTTTAGATATTTTCCTCCACAGGGCTTCCCAACTGGATTGTATAATGTGTAATTTTCATATGTAATTTTCCATGCCATTGAATATTCCTCGAAAACATTAATTTTAATGACTATATAATATTCTACCATACAGAGAAAACCTAATTTACTTTCCCATTTCCCTCTTGTTGGACATTTTGGTCATTTTCCATTGTTTGCTATTATGCATGTTGCTGGTATGAACAGAACTGTGCAAAACCCTTCATATGCAATGTGTCCTTTAAACTCTCCTACAAACCTGTGAGGTGATTACTATGCAGATTCTCTTTTTACAAATGAGGAAACTGAAGATCAGAGAGGAGTTAAGTGATTTATCAAAAGGTCACTGTCTTAGTTTAGGTCCCCAAAAAACAAACCCTGAGATAAGGACCCAAGTGCAAGGGGCTTATTTAAGAAGAGCTCTCCTCTCAAGAAAACAGTGGGGAAATGGGAAAATGAGCCGGGGAGGTGGGGCAGCCAGCGAAATGCTTGTCATCCAGCGAGTTGCTACCATGGATAACTTGAGCTAATCCTGGGGGGAAGCCTGAGGAGCCAGTGTACCCCTGTCACAGAATCATCCCACATGAGGGATGTGGGGCTAGTATTTTTCACCAACCCCAATCAGTCTTGGTTGAGGCTGCTCCCAAGGAGCCTTAATTCCCTTTGCTTCTGGACTGCTGTGGGGAGGGGGCAAAGCAGGCTCTGGCGGCCACGAAAATGCAGGTGCTGGCAGGCAGAAGTTAGGCAGCGTTCCCTGTTAATGAAGACGAGGGGATAAGAATGGGCAATGGCCAGAGCCACTCGGGTCCGTCACATAGCATGTAACTGTCAGAACTGGAATCTGAATGCAGACGTGCCTAACTCCAGAGACCTTACCTTTAATGACCTGGCTTTGCAGAGAAACAAGCCTTCCTGTGACCTTGGGCCAGCCACTTCATGTCACTGAGCTCCGGGACCTGGCGGGGATTACACTGTCTGCCCCACCTGACTCAAAGCACTGTCGCAAGATGACAGCATGGACGTGTCAGCACTTCGATGACCAGCAAGCCATCGTTGGTTCAGCAGTACTGACCATCCCCCTCAGGTGAGCAGGAGCCACATCAGGCAGACATTCAGAGCTCTCCTGAAGATAACTAATTAAAGGAAATTAATAGAAGATGGGCCCGTTCCCTGAATTTATTACATGAGTAGTTTTCTAGATTAATGACATGGTATGCAATGCACACACAGCTCATTGAAATACAGTATAAGTCCTTGATGAGCTCTGGAGTGTTCCATTTTCCTGGCAAGAGGGAAACAAATACACAATTGCTCATCTCCATGCACTGGCAGCCTCCAGGTCTGGAATCTCCCAGGAGGGAGCTTAACTGCTCCGTAAGCTTCAAACTCAAGGGCTCCTCAATGCTAAGCTCCTGACGAACCACATTAACGTAAAAATGACAAAGATGCCAGTTGACATATGTATTAAACATGCAGATCCTGAAGGAGCTGGTGTGGGCTGCTCATGCCAATGTTATGTCACAGATGAGAAGTCAGTAATGCTGCAGGCCTCCCACCCACTGAAGTTCATACTTTAGGGTAAGGTCAAGATGAACTGGAGGTTTGAACCCTGGGCGGGCTGACTTCAAGCCATTGGCTTCAAGCCATGACTTCAAAACACTGAAGATGTTTTACAGCTTCTCCAACCACTGGAGAGCAAATGTGAATTAGTAGCAGAGAACCATTCTGTGGCAAAAACCTACACCAAGATTTCTATACCCAACCCAACCCTAGTACAAGCCTGCATATGCATTTACCTAGATTTTTTTAAAAAATAGGGAACATGAGTTAAACAAAGAAGTGGGTTAGTAAAATTAGCATGTTTACTCCTGGCCACTAAGGCTGTAATTCGGGTAGTTTTTACCAGGTGAACGATGGTGCTAATGTCTCCATCTACTATTACTAATGCCAGGAGATTTACACACGCTATTAATCATCCCAATAACTGTGAAGGAAGGTACCATGGTCCCCATTTTGTAGAAGAGGAGTTGGAGACACAAAGGGTGACGTGCCCAGAGGCAGCCACATCACTAGTAAGTGGTAGAGAGAAGGTTCAAACTCACTTCAGACTGGCTTCAAAGCCCAAGCACTTTGACACCAAGGCACCACCTCCAACTGTCTAAATGTTCCCCAGCCTCAAAATGCAGCTTTAAAACTCACAAATTGTGCCAACAATTCCAGATCCTCGTCTCTAGCCTAACACCATCCCAGAAATTCAGATTCATATAGTGTTTTGATTACCAGGAGTCTCAAACTTAAACAGAACTTTTGATTTCCACATTTTTCTCCCTGCCCCAAATATCCTCCACTTATCCACGCAAAGGGTACTATGATCTGGGTGCTCAGGCCAAACATTTTGTTGCTATTTCTGATGCCTCTGTTTTGATCCTTCATTTCTTTTCTTTTTTTTTTTTTTTTAATATATCTTTATTGATTTCAGAGAGAGGAAGGGAGAGGGAGAGAAAGATAGAAACATCAATGATGAGAGAGTCATTGATCAAGCCCATAACCCAGGCATGTGCCCTGACTGGGAATCGAACCCCGATCGCCTGGATCCTAGGTCGACCCTCAACCACTGAGCCACGCCCGGGCGGGCGATCCTTCATTTCTAACACATTAATAGACCTACAAAATACACCCCAAATCCATCCACCTCTCTCCATCTCCATTAGAGCCACTTTAACCCAGCAACCATCACCTCCAGCCTGTGTGAGTGCAAAACCTTCCTAAGGATGCTGCTTTCCCCTCCACTCCCCTGCCAGGGGAGCAGGAAAGCAGCTATAGACAGTTCATACACAAATGGGCATGGCTGTGTTCTAAACCAACTCAATTTACAAAAATGTGTGGTAGTGCAGATTTGGTCAGCGGCCTGTAGCTTGCTGACCCCTAGCTCAGAGCAGCTTTTCTCACCCAGGCTCCTCGTTGGAACTACTCAACAGAGAAAATGATTAAAGTAATATGCTCTCAATTCTCCCAAGCATGGCAAAGATCTAGAGCAGTGGCTCTCAAAGTGCAGTCCTTGGCCCTGCAGCCTCAGCATCACCTGGGTACTGGACAAAAAAGTAATCCCAGGGCCCAGTCCTGAATCAGAAACTCTGGGAGGGGGGCTCAGTAGTCTGCACCATAACAAGCCCCCCAGGAGATTCTGATGCACACTCAAGTTTAAGAGTCTAGAGTAATCAAGAAAAGTTCTTCCCATTGCCATGGTGTAAATTCAGGGGTATAGCTAATTAGCAAACACAGTTTCCCTCATCATGGGGATTGGTGATCTAATATGGGAAAATTTTTCAAAATATTTAACAACCAGCATAGCAAGAGCAGCAACCAATCAGAATAGGTGGCAGCCCTAGCACCCGAGCAGGGTTCTGAAGCGCCCCCCCCCCCCTTACGTCAGGTCTTTCCTTGCTGAATCTTGGATTAGTCTGCAGGGTTCTGGGAGGCTGGGGTAGAGGAGAGGCATTTAAGGGGGAAGCAACTATGGGGGGGGGTAGCTATTTACCAATTGTATGAAAGTCTTTCTCTGTTTTTAACAACTGATACAGCTGTGCCAGTGAACACCATCTGCAAAGCTGCCCTGGTTCAATCGGCACAAGCCTCAGCATTTCTGATCAGTGACTAGAGAAGCAACAGCCAGCTTTGCCGCACGTGATATGTATCCACGAAGATAGCAACCTGAAGATGAAGCCAACACAGGAGGAGTGCACAGCTGCAAGAACCAGAGAAGAATGGAGAAGCCCCCCTAAAATCCATCCTACTTCTGGGCGTCCCATTCACCTGATGCAGTGCAAGTCCAATTTTCTAGCTTTTGCACCTGAAGGCATTGTATCTGCTGAAACCACCGAAGAGGCCCAGAGAGGTATCGTGAGGGGAGGGAGACCTGTTTCTGAGGGCCCTAGGGATCTGTTCTCCTAGTTTCCAAAGACTTGGGTAATGCAGCACCCCCTTCTTTGTTGGAGGGTCTGGAGAGGGAACAGCTCAGCCACCCTTCGCCCCAGCTGCGTGTTGGGCGGCTGCAATGCTTGTTTATTAGTGAAAAGCATCTGATCTGAGAGGCCCGCCTGACAAGTTCATTACATATCATTTTAATTAGCTGATTTACATTTAATTTACATTTCAATTAATGTCTTTAGCGACAAAACGCCGCCTTAATAGGGTAATTGCCTGTTAGGCAATATGTAAAAGAATAAATAGTCACATTCTGAGGAAGAATTCCTATTTTCAATTTTTTATTACCATAAATAACTGAAATAATTATTGCTCTTAAGGGCCACGTCCTCGTTTCCTTCTGGGCCTAATTATAAAGACTTAGTACCTCATTAAGCAAAATGGTTTTGGAGCCACAGAAAAACATTACTCGAATCATGACTCATTAGTTTTGACAAAAGGGGAAAACTGATAGTAGTCACATTTGGGGGTGCTGGGGGTTGACAGCTAATACAGGGGACCCTTGTCCTCTCTGAGCCTCAACGGCTGATGGCAGAAGGTATCTCTGTTCTGCAGGCCTGTTGGGCTATGGTCTGGGGGTTGCTCAGATAGCCTCTTCTAGTATTTCTGCAGATGAGGAGCTCACTACCTCTTGAGGCAGACTCTGTAGAGCTCTGGATTTTAAGTTCTTTCTTAAGTTAAAATCTGGCCCCCTCCTTGAATCAACTGTGGTTGTTGCCTGGTAGAGAAGATGTTTTGCCAGGGGTATAATTATGAGCTAACCATTATTGTGTAATAAGAGACTCTGACCACCCAGAATAGGCAGGAATGGAAATGAACTGGAAAGGAGGGCAAATGATCCGAGAAATGGGGAGGAGACCCTGTATTTTGAGAGTTCAAGAGGAAAAGCTGCCATTCGCCCAACGCGAATACTAGAGGAGGGTAAGGGACTGGGGTTTGGGTCTGAAGAGTCAGACACCAGGGTCACAGTGCAAATAGGGCTAGCTTATCCTTCGCAGGCAGCTGGCTGTTTAAGCTAAAAGAGTAAGTACTATGAATTGAAAACTTTAGGGCCCAAGTAAGGGGTTCCTTTAGGCTAGGGTTATCCTTCCCCCAAGAACCATGGCAGTCATACTGGCAGCTCCCTGCTGGGCTGTCAACAGTGCCAGCGCGTGGGGGCAAGGTGCAACGGCAGCATGGGGTGTCCTGAGCTTAATCACCCGGCTCCGAAAGCCTGAGGGACCCCGGTTTGGATTTGATTCTTAGAGGAAAGAGGAGAGGACTCAGGAGAGAGACACTGGGCTTCCAGGAAATAACTCACCTAAGGGGTGAGGGAAGGGAGAATCTCATTAGCATTAGGAAAAAAGCGACTGTATTTGCACCCTAATATTTCGGGTGTGTTTACTCCAGTTAGTTGACCACTGGTCTTAGCTCTGTCCTCTCTCCCACTCTGAACCAGTTTGCTCTGTGTCAGCCCTCCAGCAACTAAATGATAAGCTTTGTTCCCTCCTTCCACCTTTGCTCACTCCCGAATCACATTTCCAAGGTAAATACCTCTAGCCCTTCAATTCTTCTTAACCACCTTTTTTTAGGGTATGGTTTTCAGATCCCTTTACACCTTAACCACTCAGGTCTGGAAGTTACCAGATTTGTTGATAGCCTTTGTAAAGCAGGTACCAAAATCTGAAGGCAAACTTCAGAATTAGTCCACACGATGCAGGGCGTAGAGCAGTGAGTCTCAGCCCTACCTGACCCAACGCTCCTTTTTCTATAAAAAATATTTTGTAACACTTCTTCATATGAAATTCACAGAAAATATAACTTGTGTATGTGTACAACTTTTAAAAATACATATATTATTCTATAAAGGAGAAATAAAAGGGAAGTGACATATAATAGGATAATCTGTATTTCCATATGTACATGCACAGGCACAACTACATAAAAAGATATAATGAAGTGGCCCTTGCTTTCATCTCTTCGTAAAATTACCTGAATGTGAGAACCGCTGCAACTGACTCAGTCAGGTATGTTGAATTGGTGATTCAGATACTGCCACTAGCTGAGAGACATGTGTTTTTCTAAACTCTTCTAGAGCTCTGAACAAAATATAGTTTTTTCTGGATTTAATAGGAAGTTGCATTATTCCTGGAAAAACTACTCTGTATTAAAATTATGCAAAAAAGGCTTTGAGATTATATGTGAAATGAAGTTAGGCTGTAAATTCAGATATTTATAAATAAGTTTTTCACCTATAAGAATATGTGAAGGGATAGGGTTTGGGGATGCTGAACAATTCGTTATGTAGGAATGCCTGGCATTTCTGAATATTTCCCAGTAAGTGCCAGGATTATTGTGTCAGCCATTTTTTAAAAATCCCACATATTTCTGAAACACCTACAAGCTGATAACATTCTCATGGAGAAATATTCATCTACAGCAATGCAGATTTATGCCTCGGTTTCCCTTCCTTTCAAACCCAGTTCCTTTTTGAACTAAGACTCCTGCCCTCAACCCTGGCTCCCTGCCTTACTCTTGTCAGTGCCCAGTGGCCCAGGGATGTAGGACATTCTCAGCTGTTTCTTGCTGGATACATCACTCAGGGCTTCCATGCAGACTATCACCAGACTCTGAAGATCACACAAGCTACTTTTCCTTGGTTGTGGCCTTCTTTATGGATCGTGAGAGGATCCTGCTTGTCCACCTGGGGAATGACAGCCTCCCATGTCAGTGTCCCACCCATTATCTCAGATGCACCATGTTGGTGCTCACTGGCCAGACTTCCAACTGCCAGCACCTGTAATTCTGTGTTTCCTGTAGCTGCGGGAGCCCACTCTGCCTACATGGCAGGCCAAGAAGGGCTGGAATTAGTGCTCACCCAGTGGCTGATGGGAATGACTGGATAAAGATGCCAAATTCCTCACCCCGTGGAAGGGATGATTCTCAGGTGAATATTCTACACTGGCTCTCAGTGGGATTAAGCTCCAGGTGCCCACAGTGGTGACCTGCTTGGCCTCCTTCCTTCTCTGATTAGTTTCCTACGATCACCACCTCAATAAACTACTTGTACTCAAATAATTGTCTGAGGATCCTGGGGAACCCAAACCAAGACAGGAACTCTGGGAGAGCAAAGTTTCCAGGAGTCCTGTTTGCATAAGGCCTCCTAGCCCTCCCTGGGAGAAATAGTGAGAGGACTTGAACCTGAGGGTTGAGCCCAGATTCCTGGCACTTGAGTCCTTGAGTCCATTGGATCTCATAGGATGCCTCAGCAGGATGGACAGGTGTTCAAGGAATTTGTCCTGCAGTAGGAGGCCTACAACCTACCTGTCTGGTAATTTTTCTAGCTTTGTGGGTTGGCAGGGAAGAACCATGTTTTGTACATGATAGTGGATGCCACCATTCAACTGTCTGCCAACTTGGCCCTGGATAACATGATCCACACTCATCAAGAATGGATACGAAAATTAGAGAGGGCATTGACCTTTGGTAAGCTTTATAAATATCTCTTTTCAGTAGGTTAGCAGGCCCTCTGAAGTCTGACTGAAAGGGGAGTTTTCACTGCCCCTTCGAGGACGCTGATAGGGAAAGCAGAGAAGCTGATTGGGTCAGAGGCCTGTGGCTCTGCTAACTACCCTTGTGTTCATAGCAGGGCTGGGCCATTACGGTCTGGTGGAGCCAGGGGCACACTGTGCTTTGGTCAGCACATTCCAAAGCTGCTCTGTAACTTCAACTAGACAGGGCCTTCTTTTCCTCTTTACAGTTATTGGCAGAGGATCAAATGTTTTATAGGCCAAGTGCTGCCATGCGCCCAGCTGTGCTCAGCAGTTCCTGCCAGCGAGATGTTTCAGCTGGGACTCACACTAGGGTAATGTCAGGTTTAAAAGCCTGCCTCTGAATGCAGCCCTTCATGGCCTTTAAATGCCTCAAATCAAAGAGGCGCACAGGCAGGGTTGGTGACCGGCAAACGTCCTGCCGCAGCGACGAGAATGTAGCCTTTGTGTGGCGGGGACAGCTGGGGTGAGAGGAGGGAACACGGGCAGCTTGCCCAGGAGGCCAGGAGCCCCAGTGGACAAGCGGCGCTAGTTTCCCCGGCTCAGGTCCCGCTGGGGTACTGACCATACACCGCCACCAAGCAGCGGCACCCCGCGTCTCCTTGTCAGGCATCAGCGCTATTGCTCCTGCTCCTCCCTTCCCTCTTTCCCTCCCTTTCACCTCTCTTCATTCTCTGAGCGTCCGCTGTGTGACAGACCAACAGGTTTATTGTGCGTTCAAAGGCTTCGCTAGCTCCTGACTCTCACTGCTCCTTCCCCAGGACTGCGTTCGCCTTCCACATTTCCCTGCAACGTGCACAGGGAAGCTTTTCAGAGCAGGCCTCTAATTCCTGTCACTGGAAGCAGTCAGCCAATGACTGGGTGATCTCTTTTGGTTTTGTGCGGAATACTTCCTAAACTTCTGCTTACAGTTATCTAACCCTGGTTATAAAGATGTGCTAGAGATAGGGAGAGGGAGATAAAGAGATAAAAAAATGGAGTGAGAGGAGGAGAGATGGAGAGAAAAGAAAATAGAAGGGAAGAGAGGTAAAAGGGAAGGGAGGTGGAAGAGAAAGGGAGAGAACAGAGGAAGAGATTGATCGATCCTTTGAATCTTCTATCCAAATATGCCCAAGTCCAGCTCTTTTATCAACGAATAATTTCTGTGTCTGCAACACAATGTTAATCTCCTCCCTACCATTTTTCCTCCCCTGCCTGCCAAGTCCTGTTTTTTTCCAGGTGGTACCATGGATGAACCATAATGGGCCTACACCAGTGGTTTTCACCTGGTTACACAATGGAATCACCTGTACAGTTTACATATATATGATCCGCAGCTTTGGGAATGAAGCCCAGGTACCTATATTTTTTAAATTCCTTCAAGGGGATTGAGGACCACAGGTTCTCAGTCATGAACACCCTTCTCTCATGTGTGAGATATTCCACTTCCAGCCTCCGCTTCAGCTGCAGGAGGCCCTGTGACCTAGCAAAGGAGGTCTGTTGGGATGCTTCTCAAAAAGCTTTAATTTCCCTATGAAAAGGAACAGGCATGACTTTCTCGTTTGTTGGTGCTTCCCTATGTCCCTTTTCCTGGTGTGAATTTGGACAACCAGCCTGAAGACAACCAGCATGAAGACGAAAAAGCTTTAAAACAACAACACGCTAAACACAGTGAAACAGAAAGATTGAAAGACCTGGGCTTTCCAACCAGGTGAGCTCCAGCAGCATCCCTCTCCTGACCACCTCCCGACTTCTTGTTATGAGAGATGATTAAATGTCTTTATTTCTTAAGCCAGTGATAATGGAGTTTTCTGTCATTTGCAAGTAAAAGCAATTTACCTGAGTATTTGGTATTTTCCTATGGTGAAAGCTATTATGATTGAAAAAAGAGAGGCACAGCCATGCTAATGTTCAGAGTTCAGAAAATGAGTGTTCCTAAGATGAAAATGAAAAATGGATTTGAGATTTTTCCCCCCCACTAGTTCTGTTAGGCTGTTAGGGCTACCGTAACAAATGAGCACAGTTTGTGGCTTAAACAACAGAAATTTATTTTCATACAGTTCTGGAGGCTTGAAGTTCAGGATCAAGGGGTTGGCAAGGTTAATTTCTTCTGAGGCCTCTCTCCCTAGCTTGTAGATGGCCATTTCCTCTTAATGTCTTTGCATGTGACTCTGTGTCCTAATCTCCTCTTCTTATAAGGACACCATTGGATTTAGGCCCACCCCAATAACCTCATTTAACCTTAATTTAATCTCTTTAAAGACCCTATCTCCAAATAGTCACATTTTGAGATAGTGGGGGTCAAGACTTTAATCTAAGAATCTTAGGGGACATAATTCAGCTCATAATACTGGTGCTTAAAATTTGGCCAGGTATAGAATGTTCATGGCTTAGACCAGTGGTTCTCAGTCCTGACTGTAAATACCTAAAGCAACGTAAAAAAAGTAAATGCCTAGGCCTCTGTCCCAAAGATACTGATTTAACTGATCTGGGTGGGACCAGGTATTTAATTTTAGGTATAGTCAACCATTATTTATCTGAGAGTTGGTTAAACTCATCACAGAAAAGCTTCTTACTTTATTTATTAAAAAAAAAAAAAAAAATCCCAGAACTCTTGGAGAGATGAGAGGCCCATCTTGTTTTAATGAATGGAAGCAGAGACAAGCAACATAAAAGGGGATCTTCAGTGTCAGGGACCGGCTGCATATCTGTTTTGAGAATGGGAAGAGACCCAACTGCTTTCTGCTCTTCTTTCCTGTAAGAACAAGGGGAGATGAGGACACCTGATGGCCTTGGTGGCCATTTCCACTGGAGGAAGAACACCCAGATGGGAACATCCAGGGGTGCACGGGAGGAAGGACAGTCACTGGGTGCCAAAGTGGCCTTATGTTTTTTTGCTCAACCCTCAATTAATAGGATTAATAGGCCTGATTTATTTTCAGGGACTGTTATTAGGATTTGACTTTGTTGAGACAGGCAGGTGGCCTAGGAAGGACTGAAGGGGCTGTTTATCATAATGCACGAAGAAACCATCCCAGCCGGCGCTGCGGAGGTGGCATTCGTTTCCGACAGCAGGACTTAAAAAGTCCTCTGAGGTCACTACTTATGTCATGATTTTTAAATTCATCGTTTCTGTTGCAAAATTAATTCTGGACTAGTTTAAGCAATCTGCAGTCAGCCTGTTTAACTTCTAAACCACCTGCAGCTTATGGCTGCTGTAACAAATTACCACAAACTTAGTGGCTTAAAACAACACAAATTTCTTCTCTTACACTTCTGGAGGCCGGAAGTCTGAAATGAGTCTTACAGAGCTGGTTCCTGTGTTGACAGGGCTGGTTCCTCCGGAGTCTCTGGGGGACAGTCCATTCCCCGCCTTGTCCAGTTTCTAAAGTCTGCCCTCATTTCTCAGCTCAGGGCCTGTATCACATCACCTCCTTCCCTCTGCTTCCCTGACCACACCACCCTCTTTCTGATTCTGACTCCTCCTGGTCCCGTGTGATTACTAAGGACAACCTGGATAAAGCAGGATACCCTCTCCATCTCAAGATCACGATCCACAAAGTCCTTTCTGCCAAAGAAAGTAGTATCTACAGGTCTGGGGGATTAGGACATACACATCTTTGCAAGGCTATTAGTTTACCACAAGGACTCAGTGGCCCAGGTGCTTACAACTGGGTAGTTGTGGGTAAAATAAAAATGGTCCTCCTTCCCCAACAGCTCCCTAGTTCCAACACAAGAGGACGCTTCTGCTGGTTTCTAGTCAATGCAATGCTATTGGCTGGTGCCCAGGTCCTTTCTTTCCAGAAATTAGGCAGTTGGGTGGAGTCTCAGGAGCAGGCCCACAGGGATGGCAGTGATGCCCAATTCCAGCAGACTCAGTTTGTAACTAGGGTTCAGAACACTTACAATGTGTCTTCCCATGCCCACCTCTTGTTTTTCAAAAGTGAGCTTGTTTAGTACATGTTCATTTTCCCTAAGGCAGTTATATGAGAAATTGGAAGTGATCCCTCATTGGCTTATTACTTTCTAAATCTCAGTCAGAGGAATGGCAATCTAATTAGTATTGATTGAACTAGCATATCTTGCATAGGGAGACAAAATTAATAAAATATTCAACTGGGTATTTATTATTATAGTTGCATAATACATTTTAAGCCAAACACTTTTTCCCAAGGGGTACAATTTATATTGTTCTATGTAAGAAGAGTCTTACAACAGGGTGATTTTTGCTTTATCTTTTCATTCCAAACTATATCAGAAATTTTACAGGTCTTGTTCCTCTTAAACCTTTCACACCTTTCTCAGTGAAAAATACTTCTACAGTCTAGTGTTACAGGTTTAGAAATGGTTCTACTTTAAAATATACAGAATCATTCTGAGAATCAAATTAAGTGTCAGAAACATGCTTTCAGAAACAAATTTCTATTCAAATGTGAGATCATAATGGCATTATATATAACATCTATTAATATAACAATTACTGTTGTCATCATGATTATTTGGTTGGATCATATCTTAAGCTCATTAGTATGTTTGTGATTGATGTTATTAAAATAATAACTAATGAGAGGCAGCATTTTATAGCAGAAATAAGGCTGCCTTCGGAGTAGGGCGGAACTGGGCCCGCATTCCTGCTGTGCCAGGTTCTCTGTGAGTGTGGGCAAGTTAATTTCCTCTGAGCTTGCTTCCTCGCTGTTAAATGGGCATATAAATATTTACCTTGTAGAGATGTGTGAGGTATATAATTATGTATATAAAGTACCTTGTTCAACCCCTGATTTATAATGTACTGTCACTGAATGGTTACTACGGTTATTATTATTATTTATCGCCTTATAACTAATGAAGACACTGACTGTTGGTAGTCAGTTCCTTTGCGGAGATTGAACATGAGTGAAAAACAACAGAGGTCTTTAAAAATCCCTCTGACCGGCTGACCATTTGGCTAGAGAGTCTGAGTTCCCATCCTCACTTCATAAATGCAAAGCAGACTGTATAAAAGAAAAAATCTCTATTCCTTTAAAATATTCATCAAATGAGGTAGGATTTCTGGGAAAGATTAAGAGCTTACATTTTTTATTGGACTTATTTCCCATAAAATTTTATAGCGGATAAAAGGAGGGGAAGTGCAGCAGCAGTACTATTTCTGTTTTATCTGCTACCTGTGATTATAAATCTCCCTGGGATATCATTAATTATAGCGATGCCATTCACAATCCTGCTACTCATGCATATTAGAATTTTTACCAAAATTCTATGCCTGGGCTTAGAAATCAGGAGCTGAATTTTTGTATGAGGCTGAAACTTGAAGGCCATGACAAGAGAACACCTATGGACTGAATATGCTCCCTGAACTCATATGTTGAAATCCTAACCCCCAATGTGATAGTATTTGTAGGTGGGGCATGGGGGAGGTAATTAGGGCATTAGGGTGGGGACCTCACAAATGGGGTTGTGCTTTTATAAAATAGACACTTCTCCATGTGAAGACATGAGGGGAAAATGGCCATCCAAAACCCCGAAGAAGGCTGTCATCAGAACCCAACATGTTGCCACCCTGTTCTTGACTTCTAGCCTCCAAGACTGTGAGAAATTAATTTCTGTTGTTTATAAGCTACCTGGTCTATGGTATTTTGTTATAGAATTCACACAAACTAAGACAGGAGCTATGCAGAGAGAGCCCAGAAACCTATGAGTGGTTTCCCCAAAAGTTTAAGACTGAAGGATGAACTTTGCATGTACAAGGTGAGACCACCTGAGGCTTTCCAGTTAGCAGCTGCTACAGAGTTGGGAGCAGAACAGAGTTTCTTGGGATCAAGTGCTGCTGGAGAACGTTGGAGTTGAGAACCTCCCATTGAGGAGAGTTTGTTTTTTTGTTGTTGTTGTTGTTTTTAACACTATTAATACTCCTGGATTCCAAGTGATATACCAGAAAGGCTGCAGGTAACCAGAGAGGACCATGCCCTCTAGTAAGGCCTGCACTAGACTTGTCTTAACAAAGTCTACAACCAAAACCTGTAAGGGAGACAGAGTTTGGGAGTTGAGTCCTATCAAGTTAGAGGGGCTTTAAACACATCTTGGGTTTTACACATATCTGCATTAACAAATGTATCATTACCCAAGTTTAAGGTAATCATTCAGTAATTAAACTGCCTGCCTAAACATTATTCAGTTGCAATATCAAATTAGTAAATGTAATAAAAAATAAACTATCTTTCAATAGTAAAAAGAAAAAAACTATAATTAAATAACTAGGAATTAAGTAGGACCTTTATGCAAGAAACTCAAAACCTCTAGTAAAGAAGATAGAAGATGCACTAATAAATGGACAAACATTTTATGTTCTTGGATAGATATAATATTCCTAAAATGTCAATTCCCCAAATTAGTCTATAAATTTAATGCATCGTAATAAAAATTCCAGTTGGGCTGTTTGAGGAACCCGATGAAGGTACTCTCAAATAAAATGAAGCAATAAAGGATCACAAATAGCTAAATCAATCTAACTTAAAAAAGAGACCTGCCAAACAGGATATTACGAAGTCATAGTAAGAAAGCAGTGTGATAGTGTAGCAAGAATGACAAATAGAACACAGGAACAGAATGGAAAGCCTGAGGACAGAGCTTTAGGTAATTAATATATGACACAGGTGCTGCCACAAATCAATAAGGGAAAGTACAGAGAGTTTAGGAGATACAGTTGGGAAATCTAGCTCACTCTCTGGAGGAAAAACAAAACAGCATCCCAGATTCCCATCTGCCATCATGTACAAAGATCGAGTCTTGACGGATTACACATCAAAATGTGAAAGGTGAAGCTACATTCTGCCTTTGACTTGGGCAAGTCTCTAACCCGCAGCTTCCCCAAGCTGTCTTGGTAAACTAAACTGAAATTCAAATGAGAGTAATTATTCTTTTACACGAGCCCAGGGTGCCTCGCCACGTTAGAACGCAGGGCTCCGGAGCCCCTCTCTCCCTGTGTTCGCTGTCCCCCTGCCCAGCTATCCTGTCCTTTGTCTGGCTTTAGGCCCACAGTTGACGTCACAGAGCTGCCCCGACCTCACCCCGCCCCTTCGGAAGCCCCGCCTCCTGGCGCGGCCCCGCCCCGTCCGGTCCGGCGTCAGCCGAGCCCCGCCCCCAGCCGCTCGCTCCTGCGCGGCGGCTCCGGCGGGGCCCCGCCCCGCCGGTCTCCCGGCCACGCCCCTCCTGGGTGCCATGACAACGAGTTTGCGCCCCGCGCACGGCTGCTACTCGGGCGGGACCCAGGCTGGACCGCGGGCCCCGGCCTGGGGGCCACAGCTGCCGCCGCCGCCGCCGCCACTTCGTCTCCTCCCCGTCCCCGTCCCACCTCGCGTCTCCTCGCCTCACTCGGGCCCGCGGCCGGGGTCCCTCCCCGCCGCCCCACCCCGCGCGGATGCCGAAGGTGAAGGCGCTGCAATGCGCCCTGGCGCTGGAGATCCGCTCGGTGAGTACCGGTCCCGCTCAGCCCCCCGCCCGGGCGTCTGTGAGCCCCGGGGTTCACCCGGGACGGTCCTCTGTTCAACTCCGAGTCACCTCAAAGCCTCCCTCACCCTCCGAATCATCCTCAGGCAGCCTGCACCCCTGCTCACCGCGGTCTTCCCCCCTCAAACTCTTGAGCGCCCTCCCACCCCGCCGCGCAGAGGCCGACGCCCCACTTCGGCTCCTCCCTTCACCCCAGTTTCCACTCGCGGTTCCTTCAAATCATTTCCAAAGGGCTTCGGAGATCCTCTCCCCGCCCCCAACTTTCCAGTGAGTTATTTGGGGACCGGCTTCTCTTCAAGTTTCCCTTTTCTGCCCCTGTTCTCTGAGAGGACTATCGGCCCGCTTCGCTCCCTTCTGGGCGTGGGTGTAGGGTAGTGAGCTTTCTTCCCAAATCACTGCAGGTGGACTTTTTCAAATTTCCAACCTTCCGATTAGTGGCCTTTTAGTCATCAAAGTCGGACCCCCACGCCCAACAACTGAAGTATGTCATCGTTTCACAAAGCACCTTGCCATCACCCCCCGCCCCCAGCCCCTCAGAAATCGCTGCAGGCCCCTCCAGTCCCCACCCCCTCCCGACGCTGAGAAGTGGCCCTTATCCTCCCGGTTACCCCGAGAAAGGCCTCAGCTTTTAGAGAGAAACGACTCATTCTCTGAACTCCCTCTGGGGGGCCTGCGACCCCACCCCGTCACTCTCCAGACTTGCTGAAGGGGTTCCCTTCCCCAACCTGCCGTGCAAATCCAGCCCCGGCAGAGAACCCCAAGTCCGTCCTCCAGTGACGGGGCTTGGACCTCCGCGCGCGCTGAGAAAACTTCCTTCCCCTTCCTTCTTCAGAGAACCCCTGCATTCTCCCCTTCAGTGAGCCGCAGCTTCTCTTCCAGAGGAAATCTCCAGGGAGCTTTTCCATACCCCCATT